>NC_134357.1:57145780-57485780 GCF_048569485.1 Anomaloglossus baeobatrachus | reverse complement strand
GGGAGAAATTCCGGAACCGGACGCAGAACCACCTTGTCCTGGTGAAACACCAGGAAGGGAGCTTTGCATGACAGTGCGGCTAGCTCAGACACTCTGCGAAGTGAAGTGACTGCTACTAGAAAAACCACTTTCTGCGAAAGGCGTGAGAGAGAAATATCCCTCATTGGCTCGAATGGTGGTTTCTGAAGAACCATCAACACCCTGTTCAGATCCCAGGGTTCTAACGGCCGCTTGTAAGGAGGGACGATGTGACAAACCCCCTGCAGGAACGTGCGTACCTGTGGAAGTCTGGCTAGGCGCTTCTGGAAAAACACAGAGAGCGCTGAGACTTGTCCCTTAAGGGAGCCGAGCGACAAACCCTTTTCCAGTCCAGATTGAAGGAAGGACAGAAAAGTGGGCAAGGCAAAAGGCCAGGGAGAAATACCCTGAGCAGAGCACCATGACAGGAAAATTTTTCACGTCCTGTGGTAGATCTTGGCGGACGTTGGTTTCCTAGCTTGTCTCATAGTGGCAATGACGTCTTGAGATAACCCTGAGGACGCTAGGATCCAGGACTCAATGGCCACACAGTCAGGTTGAGGGCCGCAGAATTCAGATGGAAAAACGGCCCTTGAGATAGCAAGTCTGGTCGGTCTGGTAGTGCCCACGGTTGGCCGAACGTGAGATGCCACAGATCCGGGTACCACGACCGCCTCGGCCAGTCTGGAGCGACGAGGATGACGCGGCGGCAGTCGGCCCTGATCTTGCGTAACACTCTGGGCAACAGTGCCAGCGGAGGAAACACATAAGGGAGCTGAAACTGCGACCAATCCTGAACTAAGGCGTCTGCCGCCAGAGCTCTGGGATCTTGAGACCGTGCCATGAACGCCGGTACCTTGTTGTTGTGCCGGGACGCCATGAGGTCGACGTCCGGCACCCCCCAGCGGCAACAGATCTCCTGAAACACGTCCGGGTGAAGGGACCATTCCCCTGCGTCCATGCCCTGGCGACTGAGATAATCTGCTTCCCAGTTTTCCACGCCTGGAATGTGAACTGCGGAGATGGTGGAGGCCGTGGCTTCCACCCACAGCAGAATCCGCCGGACTTCCTGGAAGGCTTGCCGACTGCGTGTGCCGCCTTGGTGGTTGATGTATGCCACCGCTGTGGAATTGTCTGACTGAATTCTGATCTGCTTGCCTTCCAGCCACTGCTGGAACGCTTTCAGGGCAAGATACACTGCCCGTATTTCCAGAACATTGATCTGAAGCGAGGACTCTTGCTGGGTCCACGTACCCTGAGCCCTGTGGTGGAGAAAAACTGCTCCCCACCCTGACAGACTCGCGTCCGTCGTGACCACCTCCCAGGATGGGGGTAGGAAGGATTTCCCTTTCGATAATGAAGTGGGAAGAAGCCACCACCGAAGGGAAGCTTTGATCGCCTGCGAGAGGGAGACGTTCCTGTCGAGGGACGTCGGCTTCCTGTCCCATTTGCGTAGGATGTCCCATTGAAGAGGACGCAGGTGAAACTGCGCGAAAGGAGCTGCCTCCATTGCTGCCACCATCTTCCCCAGGAAGTGCATGAGGCGCCTCAAGGTGTGTGACCGACCTTGAAGGAGAGATTGTACCCCTGTCTGTAGTGACCGCTGCTTGATCAGCGGAAGCTTCACTATCGCTGAGAGGGTATGAAACTCCATGCCAAGGTATGTCAGCGATTGGGCCGGTGTCAGATTTGACTTTGGAAAATTGATGATCCACCCGAAACTCTGGAGAGTCTCCAGGGTAGCGTCGAGGCTGTGTTGGCATGCCTCTAGAGAGGGTGCCTTGATCAACAGATCGTCCAAGTACGGGATCACCGAGTGACCCTGAGAGTGGAGGACCGCTACTACAGTAGCCATAACCTTGGTGAAAACCCGTGGGGCTGTTGCCAGGCCGAACGGCAGTGCCACGAACTGCAGGTGTTCGTTCCCTATGGCGAAGCGCAAGAAGCGCTGGTGCTCTGGAGCAATCGGTACGTGGAGATAAGCATCTTTGATATCGATCGATGCAAGGAAATCTCCCTGGGACATTGAGGCGATGACGGAGCGGAGGGATTCCATCCGGAACCGCCTGGTCTTTACGTGTTTGTTGAGAAGTTTCAGGTCCAGGACAGGTCGGAAAGACCCGTCCTTCTTTGGGACCACAAACAAGTTGGAGTAAAAACCGTGGCCCTGTTGCTGAAGAGGAACAGGGACCACCACTCCTTCTGCCTTCAGAATGCCCAGCGCCTGCAGAAGAGCCTCGGCTCGTTCGGGAGGCGGGGATGACCTGAAGAATCGAGTCGGGGGACGAGAGGTGAACTCTATCTTGTAACCGTGAGACAGAATGTCTCTCACCCAACGGTCTTTTACCCGTGGCAGCCAGGTGTCGCAAAAGCGGGAGAGCCTGCCACCGACCGAGGATGCGGAGTGAGGATGCCGAAAGTCATGAGGAAGCCGCTTTGGTAGCGGCACCTCCGGTGGTCTGTTTAGGACGTGACTTAGACCGCCATGCATCAGAGTTCCTTTGATCTTTCTGAGGCCTTTTGGACGAGGAGAATTGGGACCTGCCCGCGCCCCGAAAGGACCGAAACCTCGACTGCCCCTTCCTCTGTTGGGGTATGTTCGGTTTGGGCTGGGGTAAGGATGTATCCTTTCCCTTGGATTGTTTGATGATTTCATCCAAACGCTCGCCAAACAATCGTTCGCCAGAAATTGGCAAACTGGTTAAGCGCTTTTTGGAAACAGAATCTGCCTTCCATTCCCGTAGCCACAAGGCCCTGCGGAGTACCACCGATTGGCGGCTGCAACCGCCGTACGGCTCGCAGAGTCCAGGATAGCATTAATAGCGTAAGACGCAAATGCCGACGTCTGAGTGGTTATGGACGCCACCTGTGGCGCGGACGTGCGTGTGGCTGCGTCAATTTGCGCTTGACCTGCTGAGATAGCTTGTAGCGCCCATACGGCTGCGAATGCTGGGGCAAAAGAAGCGCCGATAGCTTCATAGATGGATTTCAACCAGAGCTCCATCTGCCTGTCAGTGGCATCTTTGAGTGAAGCCCCATCTTCCACTGCAAGTATGGATCTAGCTGCCAGTCTGGAGATTGGAGGATCCACTTTGGGACACTGAGTCCAACCCTTGACCATGTCAGGGGGAAAGGGATAACGTGCATCCTTAAGGCGCTTAGAAAAACGCTTATCTGGACAAGCATGGTGATTCTGAACTGCCTCTCTGAAATCAGAGTGGTCCAGAAACATACTCGGTGTACGCTTGGGAAACCTGAAACGGAATTTCTCCTGCTGGGAAGCCGACTCCTCCGCCGGAGGAGCTGAGGGAGAAATATCCAACATACGATTGATGGACGCAATAAGGTCGTTCACTATGGCGTCCCCGTCTGGAGTATCAAGATTGAGAGCGGCCTCAGGATCAGAATCCTGATCAGCTACTTCCGCGTCATCAACCAGCGATTCCCCTCGCTGAGACCCCGAACAATATGATGATGTCGAGGGAAAATCTAAGCGAGCTCGCTTAGTCGGTCTGGGGCTGGGGTCTGTGTCAGAACCCTCAGCTTGGGATCCATGAGATACCCCGGGAGGACATTGTTGGTCCAGCTGAGGTGGGCCAGGGAACAAAGAATCAACAGAGTCCCTGTGCTGAGATACCGGTCTGGACTGCAAGGCTTCTAGTATCTTAGCCATAGTCTCAGAGAGTTTTGCAAACTCCGTCCCTGTCACCTGAACAGTGTTAGCAGGTGGCTCCCCCTGGGCCCCCCCTAGCAGAGGCTCTGGCTGAGTAAGTGCCACAGGGGCCGAACAGTGCCTACAATGAGGGTCAGTGGAACCTGCCGGTAGCGGGGTCGTACATGCGGCGCAGGCAACATAATAAGGCTGTGTTTTGGCACCCCTGCCTTTCGTGGGCGCCATGCTATTATCTTCCCTGAGCAACACAATAGGGTATATAGCCAGAAATCAACTGTGCACTATACGGTGTAAAATAAACATATAATGTTACACTACTGCACAATGGGGCTAGCACCACAGGTGCTGCTTACCACCCGCTTAAAGCGGTTGTGCGGTCACCAGAGTCCCTGCCTGGGTCTCCCAGATTTTGTCCCCCTCTGCAGCGTCCGAGGAGCTGACAGGAATGCGTCCTGAGGAGAGGAGAGAGCCGTGGGCGTGACCCAGAAAGAGCGGGAACTGGTGCCTGCACTGTGCACAGTGAGGGGAGTGGAGTATGCAAAGCATGCTCCAGCCCTCAGTGCTGCTCGTTCTGTGCAGCGTCCCGCCCTTCCCCTGCCTGTCAGGGCTGTGGGCGGGAGGAAAGGAAACTAGGCCGCAAAAAGCCGGGGACTCTAGTAATAAACGCCGCCGCCGTAAAAGCGTGGCCGGCGTGGAAGTCCCCGGCGCACTACAAGTCCCAGCCGCGCCGCAGTTGGCAGCGGCGGTCAGTGCGGCAGTCCCTATACATAAACACACTCAGCAACGCTGAGTGTGTAATGGCACATATTAACCCGGTCAGCGCCGCGGTCCCCGGTGCACTAGCACACCCAGCAAAGCTGGAGTGTTGCTGTGCGCGGTCCCCACGGGGACACAGAGAACCTCCAAGTAGCAGGGCCATGTCCCTGAACGATACCCGGCTCCTATCCAGCAGGCTCCACAGGAGTTGTGGATGAAGCACGGTCTCCTGTGCCTGGAGACCGATAGGATCCCACTTCCACCAGAGCCCTGAGGGGGATGGGGAAGGAAAACAGCATGTGGGCTCCAGCCTCCGTACCCGCAATGGATACCTCAACCTTACAACACCGCCGACAAGAGTGGGGTGAGAAGGGAGCATGCTGGGGGCCCTATATGGGCCCACTTTTCTTCCATCCGACATGGTCAGCAGCTGCTGCTGACCAATCTGTGGAGCTGTGCGTGCGTGTCTGACCTCCTTCGCACAAAGCAGAAAACTGAGGAGCCCGTGGGAGCACGGGGGGTGTATAGGCAGAAGGGGAGGGGCTTAACACTTTTGAGTGTAATACTTTGTGCGGCCTCCGAAGGCATAGCCTATACACCCAATTGTCTGGGTCTCTGTTAAATAATGGGTTTAGGGCGACAACTGCATAGCCAGTATATAATGATTGGAGCGAAGATAGGTCAAAAACATATTATGAATTTATTCAGATAAGAGTTGGAGGGTTACAGTCATTAGAGAAAAATAACTGTCTTGGCTTGAGTTAATAGATGGAGACAGATAGAAAAAATAACAGTTCATATGCCTTACATAGCTGTGATGTAGTAAGCCGTCTCTCTGTCTGTAGATCGTCTGGTCGGGTTGGTGAGTCCGTCTTTCTCCTCCCTCCTTCTTCTCTACCTTTGAAGTGTGGGCTTCTTTTATAACCCAAACCCCTCCTCCTGATAGCCCTTATCTCTTTACATGGTAACACAAAAACTAACTATCCTTATTTTAGGTTGAGCATTACATCATGTCACGTGGTACATTTTACCCGCGAAATAAGTGTACCTGCGCACTAGAGACTTGTAACAAAACCTACTTCAACTTATTTATAAACCTTTGAAGCTCGCTGAACTTTGACCTTAGAGTAACAGTAAGACGTTTCTCATAGCTATTTCAGCTCTTAGCCCAACATTCCAAACAGAATATAGCTCTTCTTTGACAACTTTGACAAACAATGTCAGATGGCTTTGATGAACAACTAGCAGATGACTTTGGTTCTACAATGTCAAAAACCTTGGTTAGCATTTTCCAACTTACAGACTCTCCTTAAAGGGATGGGCGAAATATACATATATTTATGAATATATGTACTCCAGTCTATGAATCAATCTCCATAAACTCACTATTTTACAGTCCCCCCTTATATGGAAGTTTGATGAACCCCGGGAAACCCTAACTCAATCGTGTCATCATTCGTATCACATACATTCTTGTTGGAAATTCTAGACCAATATTTGACTTGATAAACCAATCTGCAACTTTCTGTCAAAAAGTCATCTTGCGATTTAACATTCCTCTAAGAATGTTATCTTCCTTTTTCATTTCTATTTTTATGTTCCTATATATGTTCCTATATATATTCTGAATTCTACACATCACAAAAACTTGATATATAATACACATCAAAACTAATAAAAATATGATTATGATGGGATTAAATAAAACATTACCAACCGCTGACTGAAAAGATGACTGAGACCAGGAATGTACAGATTTGCTAAAACTCTTCCACCAAGTTCTACCTGACATTCCATTCCATTCGTGTTCAATATCACTTAATTCACCTTGTTCATGTCTGAATATAATTTCTGCTTCCTTTAACTGTTTCGTTAATAAATCTAACAAACCCTTGTCTTTCTTTATTTCACTTGTCCACATATCCCAAGGAAAATCATTTATCTGTGATAAATTGAATTGTATCGGAAATGCCGTTAAGTTTCTCTTTCCTATAGAAGTGATATTAAAACTTCCTTCCTTCTTTGAAAGAGATCTCACATTTCCTTCTATACAATACAAACCCATAGGTAGGTTTTCCTTATGTACACAAGCAGAATAGAAAACAGAAACCTTCTCTGTCTCAGACATGACCTGAAAACATATCTTAGTTGGACTTACTGGAGTCACCAGATCATGTAGTGTCTGTACAGTCTCTATTCTCGCATGACAAGAAGAATGATTATGAAAACATGAATGATAAATCACCTTATCCTGTCCAGGTAAACACATCACCTTAGAAACAAAATGCAAACATGAAGAAATGTCTACTTGTTCAGTGTTCACTCCATCAAATGCAAAATCTGTGTACTGCAGTTGATAGAACACTTGTTGTGTGTTGCTCACAGGTATACCCAAAACTGTAACAGGAACAATAGTCCCCTCTCTTCCAATCACCGGGATTAGCGATGTGCCAACACAAATGTTTCGTTCACATCCTAACCACTTATTTACCCACAAATCCGTATGATTCAATGCAAAATCATACTCTACAGGTAAATTTCGCAGTATTCCCAGTGGAGTAATTCCACTCTGTAAAGCTTGTGCAATCAACTTCAAATTAGAAGAGTACTCTACCTGTATCTCCAGGCACGCTTTAGCTACTTGTGTTTCGTGTGTGCTTTCCACGAGAGCTAATGTAGCATCCTGTAGATGTGACACGGAAGAGCCTAGTACAGCAGCTGTATTCATTACCATCTTTTCAAGAAGTTGATTCAGACTCTTCTGAACCTTTACACCTTTTCCTCCAATAAAACCAATATTATCCAAATCTGACTTAAGTGTCTGTATATTCATGGCATTAGTCAGACTTCCCACTGTCCCAATTCCTCCCAGAATTCCTTCTAACACTCCTCTCTTACTCCTAGTCTGAGTAGTTCTTTTCCCAAACCATTGTTCTATCCCCATCTCCATGTTTATGAGATGTGATTGACACTGAGGAAACCTGGTAGAGATCTTCCAATGAGACATATTGAAAGTCCATACCATTGTCATAAATTCTCCATCCCTTAATAAGGACTTGGACTGAAATTGATTAATTTGGAAAGGAGTAGATGGCATGAACCTCGTGTCTGTGCATGCACTATCTGCTGCTGACCAAATATTCACACTAACGTCTTTACAATGTCTGTAATGTGTCTTTGTTTCAACGCAACACTGGTAAATTCCAGAGTCCCTGGAAGATGGATTTTCTATGGAAAAAATGAACGTATCATCCATCCACCTGATATTACCAATCTGACCTCTGTGAATGACATTAATTGGACTGTTTAAAAAACTTCCCAAAAATGATGAATTTTTGGTCCATGTCAACAAAGACTCAGAAGGCAATTTCAACCTTGTGTTACATTTTAACATTATGGGTAATGTATTTACTTTGTTATGTACTGTCTGTGGTGAAACCCTTATTTCCGGAACTATAGTGTTAGTAACGGTAAACACTACAGATACCTGAACTTGCACAGGTTCCCGTGTTATCTGGAAATTCCATGTTTTGACCCAATCTTTATCTCCTTCTGTGATGGAGAGTAAAGAAGGATCCAGAATTTTCCCAAAAACCTGAGTTTTTAACAAAATTTCTGTTTTGGATCTTCCAAACTTTCCCCTTGCAATCATGTCATTTGTAATATCACCGGACCATACAGCAGGTTCATCACCTCTGATCTCTATGTTCCAGTATAGTACATCTGTAGGAGAACATTCCCATGTACCCGTTTTATTATTGTGTACATATTCTCCTTGTAATTGTGTGAATCTAGTTTTAGGTCCTGCAATCGCATGTAATATTATGTCTGTGTCGTGTATGAAATGTAATTCAATGCAACATTTTGTTCCATGTCCCATGCAGATATTTCCTGTTATCTCCACAGAATCGTCTGTGATGTTCTCTGTCAGTAAGTTCCGTGTATCTGATCCTCTCGGTCTTCGTGAATGTTGAATCTCTCTAGTCTGTTCATTCACATCATTGGCGATTGTTCCTTGATGTAACATGTAAACAATGACGAAAATAAAGCAAAGCAGCAGGAAAGTAGTTCCCATCACGTAGAAGCTTGTCTTGAGCTTGGGAAGATGTTCTTTCTCCAGAAGGCTTGATGTCATCTTTCCTTCACAGTCTTTAGGTTCTTTATTCCAGTTCGTATAGGAATCCATTTCTTCCTGGAAAGAAATGCAGTATCATTATTTTGTCACAAATATTTTGCACTGGTCAACGTGAACCCACACTTTTTGTGTTTTCCGGGTCTTTTTAACCACATTTGACACTCGGTGCACAAGAATCATGACTTGTCCCATAGTCTCAAGGACTTCAAAAGGACCTTCCCAATTATACTCCCATGGACCACTCTTGCGAAAGGTTTTGATCATCACTAGAGCACCTTTCTTGAATTTGGACTCATAGGGTGGCTCCATTTTCTGCATTCTCGATGCCGCATATGGCAGAATCGCTTTCAGGTTCTCCTGTAGCGATCTCAACCATTGGGACCTTGAGATAGCATCTTTTTGTGGAGTGGATAAAAATGGCTCATGTGGGAACCACAATGGCATTTTTCTTCCCGTCATCAACTCAAACGGAGTGAATTGAGTTGTAGAAGAGATTGAACCTCTTATACTCATGAGTATGAAAGGAACCTTGTCAACCCAAGTGTTACCTTTGTCCAAAAGCATCTTTGCAATTCTGGACTTGATTGTCCTATTCATTCTTTCCACAATTCCCGCAGATTGTGGATGATAGGGGACATGAAATTGCTGTCGCGCCCCTAGAATAGCACAAGCAGTTTGCATGATTTTACCTGTGAAGTGGCTACCTCGATCGGAGGTAATCATCCTTGGGATCCCCCAAGTACAAAAGACATGTTGTACCAATTCCCTTGCTGTGGACAAAGCATCATCTTTCCTAACAGGTAATATTTCTACCCATTTTGAGAACACATCTACCACAATCAATGCATACCTGAGACCATGTTTACCTGAGGGTAAAGGACCAATATAGTCTATCTGCAGTGTAGACCATGGACCATCTGCAGGTGCGATCCGTAGAAGTGGTGGCTTCTGTCCTTTAGGTCTTGGATTTATTTGGGCACAAATGAGACATGATAGTACAACACTTTGAACTGTTTCGTCCATTTTTTCCCAATAAAATTTCTCCTTGAGAATGACTAACAATTTCTGTTGTCCCAAGTGACCTAAACTCTCATGGTTGTATCGAGTGAATTCTACCTGTAGATGTTTTGGTACAACTGGACGCAATTCTTCATTTGAACTGTGACACAAAACCCCATTTTCACAGATGAAAGGAGGTTTTGGATCATCCAGAAAAGTAACAAGAGAAGGATCTTTTCTCTGTTCTTCTGCAAATGAAGGTATGTACGTGTCTGCTCTCTGAACCGCTGAAATCTCAGAAGGTTCAGAGTCAAACACTTCCTCTCCTGTCAGGGCAGCTTCTTTGGCTAGAGCATCTGCGGTTGCATTTCCTACAGATAACTCATCATCAGATCTTTGATGTGCAGCGACTTTCACTATAGCAAATCTATTTGGGGCCCTAGATGCCATCTCAAAAATTGATTCTAGAGTTTCGCGGTGCAACAAGGCTTTGTTGGACGAGTCCACATAGCCTCTCCTTTCCCAAACAGGCAGGTAATCGGTTAGGGATCTGACAACATAGGAGCTATCACTGTAGATTACCATTGGAGTTTGATCATCAGCTTCATTCAGCTGTAGGACCATTCTTACCGCTTCTATCTCTGCCCTTTGAGCTGAGAAATGACTTGGTAACTTGTGTTTTACCACTTGTCCTCGCTTGGAATAGAAAATTCCATATCCTGTGTGATAGTGTCCTTCCAGAAAAAATCTAGAACCGTCTACAAACACAGGTTCATCTGCGTCTTCCGACTGTCGTCTGAAGAGAGATGGACTTGGTTCATGGAACGTTTCTATGCAATCATGGGTTTGTCCTTCATACTGCATCAATTGAGGAAGAACATACTTGGCCTTATAATCTACCTCAATTTGATTTGGAGACAATGAGAGCAACCAATGGGCAAATCTCTGATTTGACACACCTGGGATGTTTTTCTCAAAGAGAAGTTTCAGTGTGGAATGTGGCGTTTGGAGAATAACCTTTTGGAACCCGATGATGTGTTGAGTGATTTTTATCGCAAAATACACTCCCACCAGGTGTCTTGCGCACACCTCAAACCCCCTCTCAACAGGTGAGAGAAGCTTAGAGAAGTACCCCAAGATTCTCCATTCCCCCCCTTGCAGCTGCAGCAAAACCACAGAGATACTTGTCTCTGAAGTGTGTGCTTGAAGCGCAAAAGGTGCGTTCTTTTCCACCATACTTAACGCAGGTGCGTGTTGTAGATCATGTTTCAATTGTGTGAAGGCTTTTTCCTGTTCAACACTCCAGGGACCAAAATAATCATCATTGTCACCTTTTAAAAGATCATACAAAGGTCTGGCTTTGTCAGCAAAATTTTCAATGAAATCCCTTGAGTAATTTACAAGCCCTAAAAAATGTCTTAGTGCCTTGTGTGATGTTGGAATTGGAAGAGATGCAATTGCCTCTATTCTGTCCTGTAGGGGTCGCCGTGTACCTGGATTTAGCAGAACTCCTAAAAACCTGACCTCAGTCTGCATCAGCTTGACCTTTTTGGTATTCAGTTTTAAACCTGCGTCATGCAGCAGCTCAAACAATTCTGCAAGCAAGATCACGTGCATCTCCTTGTCCTCCGTACTCAACAAGATATCGTCCACATATTGCAATAAACATTCCGGACGAGAAAATTTCGACAAAACGTTCGCTAGCGCCTGATGAAAAATGCTTGGCGACATACTTGCCCCCTGAGGAAGACGACAGCATACAAATTGCTGATCGAGGTGGTTGAATGCAAGCTTATATTGGCAACTTTGCTCAATCGGTATACTGAAAAAACCATTACTGATATCCAATACTGAGAAATACCTTGCCTTAGCATCCAATCTCGACATCATGTCATGTGTATCAGCTACAATCGGTGCTACATTGGGAGTATACTTATTGAACATCCTCAAGTCCAACAACATCCTATAGCTACCATCGCTTTTCAGAACACACCACAATGGATTGTTACAAACAGAATTTGCCTTACGTATCACACCTTGAGCCAACAATTCCTGTATAATCTTCGACATCGGAGCAACTGACTCCGGAGGCAACTTATACTGACGCTGTGGAGGTGGGTCTCGGCCTTCAATTTTGACAACTACATCCTTCATTGTTCCAACCTCATTCCTGTACTGAGCCCATAAAGAAGGAAACCGCTGTACTAACTCAGTCAATACTTCGTCACCACCAGTTTCAGGCCACAAATGATCTGCTGACACTACATCGGTCAAACAAATGGTCCCGACATGACTATATTCATCTGGATCAATAACTACCGCCTTACAACCGTTAGAATCTTTCCAAACTGTTTTGTTACCCAAATCAATAATCCAGCCATGCTTTTCCATAAAATCAGTGCCAATTATATTCTCAGTATCCTGACAACACCAAATATCCATTTTCGTTTTCAAAAAACCAGGTATTTCCAAAGAAACATCCTGCGCTAAAGTCACCTTTGTTCCATTTTTACCACTGAAACCAACAATTGTACATACAGGGGAATCTGGCTTTAAATGTAAATCAACATTTGTGACACTCAATTGCGCACCTGTATCAAGGAGAAATGTTACTTCCTGACCTTCAAGATTTACCTTTAAAAATGGTCGACCACAGCTATCCATTGAAACTCGAGTGACAAATTCCAGTGGATGGAGCCTGGGGACCGGCTTTGCCAGTCAGGATGATGGAGAAGGGAGAAGAGCAGCAGGTGTCTTGCCCCTTCCATCTAATCCCTGTATGGTCATTTCCCTTATCTGTCTGGTCAGAGGTGCATATGGTGATTGGTTATTTCTGTTGTCAGTATGAGTGGGCGTATATGGCGATTGGTTATTTCTGTTGTCAGTATGAGTGGGCGTGTATAATGGTGGAGGTGCTGAAGATGGGGGAGGTGCACTGGATGTGTTTGGCATCAGTCCATTTTCCTTACCCAGCCTTTCCTCAGCTCCCGCCCTCAGGAATTTCTTGCATTCCCACTTCAGGTGTCCGGGTTGGCCGCAAAAAAAGCAATGAATTGTGCTTTTCCTGTTACCCCCCCCTGAATTCTTGTTTTTAGAATTCAACACCGGTCTTTTGTTGTTTTTGATCTGTTTTTCCTGGGATACTAATGTGTCAGTGTTCCCTTCTATCATGGCTATTTTTGATTTTACCTGATTTTGCTTCATTCGTCTACGTATTCTATCAATAAATGATGTGGCCTCTTGTAGACTTTCCATTCTAGAAGCTATTTCGAATGAAGCAGGGTCCAAATATTTAAACTTTTTAACAAAGGCCTTGATCATGGAAGGCGGTTCTTGATCAGATCCGATTTCCATTATCAAACGATATCCTTGTTCAAATTTGACTACAAAGACAAATGGATCCTCCTGTATGTGTGTCTTAAGGTTTTCTAACAATTCGACTGTTGGGGTAGACTCTCCTGTGGTAAAGAGAATTAACTGTCTCAGCCTATCTTCCTTTGTGTCATGGATCAGGTCATTGTGTTCGCCTGTCCTAGGTGTTGCTTGTAACCTTTTTGCCATGTGGGAGGGAAGCCATACCCTGAAAATCTTGTTTCTCTGTTCATTTGTTAGATTATATTTATCGGAATGTGACTCAAAAATGTCCGCATTATTGAAGGCGTCCATTTTATCATCATATTTCGGTATGTCCTTAATGATTTTCATTAATTGGTCATGGATTTTAATGTTAAGACGGGCGGCCTTATCATGTAACTTCTTTTTCCGAAGTTCCCCCTCATTCAGACTCTCGTCCTCGGCCGTATCCAGCCTGTCCGGGATGTCTGAACCTGAACCAGGTGATGCGGAAGCATCTGTCTTGTTCTGTCTCGTATTAACAGATACATATTTAATATCTTTCCGTAGTTTTGATATTAAATCTGCTCTTGTTTCCAACTGATCCTCCAGATGTTCGATATGTTCTGCTAATATCGAACAATTTGGACAATCTGTTGCTTCTGAATCTGTGACGTGTGTGTCTGTTGTATTGGGCGTGCCTGTTGTTATGGGTGTGTCAGTCACCATGCAGATAGTGTGTGCATATGGCTGTGCCCCACCCACCATGGAGTTGTAAGTGTATACCATACCCAATACATTCTGTATCTTTTTCTGTAACCGATTTACAGTAAAAAACTTCTTATCTAACTTAGTATTCTCAAGTTCACATTGCCGGTACAAATTTGACCATAACTGTGCGTCACTATGTGTATGATCAAACGTATACTCTACATGACAATTATTAGAATAAGCATGAATAAAATCCATTTCTCACCAATATGTGATGCTTGTCCTTGAATGGCTTCAACCTTCTTATGGATGGATGGTCCTGGAATGGCTTCAACCGTCTTATGGATGGATGGTCCTGGAATGGCTTTGACACATACGACCTCCGTGCAGCTTTGTCACGTTAAACCTCTCTTAGGTTCTGATGTGGACACAGTGTATCGTCGTTTGCCTGCAGCTTGGACAGAGAGATTACTCACAGACCCACAGACCCCCCTTCTCGGACAAAGGCAGGGAATGACGTGAGAAAAAAAAAAAGAGTCCTTCTGCAAGAATAGGCAGCGTGAAAAAAATCACCTCTCACAGAAAACAGCTGTGTTTCACAATCATTCAGGCTGGTGCTCGCCAAATGTTAAATAATGGGTTTAGGGCGACAACTGCATAGCCAGTATATAATGATTGGAGCGAAGATAGGTCAAAAACATATTATGAATTTATTCAGATAAGAGTTGGAGGGTTACAGTCATTAGAGAAAAATAACTGTCTTGGCTTGAGTTAATAGATGGAGACAGATAGAAAAAATAACAGTTCATATGCCTTACATAGCTGTGATGTAGTAAGCCGTCTCTCTGTCTGTAGATCGTCTGGTCGGGTTGGTGAGTCCGTCTTTCTCCTCCCTCCTTCTTCTCTACCTTTGAAGTGTGGGCTTCTTTTATAACCCAAACCCCTCCTCCTGATTATCCTTATCTCTTTACATGGTAACACAAAAACTAACTATCCTTATTTTAGGTTGAGCATTACATCATGTCACGTGGTACATTTTACCCGCGAAATAAGTGTACCTGCGCACTAGAGACTTGTAACAAAACCTACTTCAACTTATTTATAAACCTTTGAAGCTCGCTGAACTTTGACCTTAGAGTAACAGTAAGACGTTTCTCATAGCTATTTCAGCTCTTAGCCCAACATTCCAAACAGAATATAGCTCTTCTTTGACAACTTTGACAAACAATGTCAGATGGCTTTGATGAACAACTAGCAGATGACTTTGGTTCTACAATGTCAAAAACCTTGGTTAGCATTTTCCAACTTACAGACTCTCCTTAAAGGGATGGGCGAAATATACATATATTTATGAATATATGTACTCCAGTCTATGAATCAATCTCCATAAACTCACTATTTTACAGTCTCCCAATAGAGCGACAAAGAAATATATAATCTAACCACAGGGTAGGTGATAAATGTATGTTCTATGGGGGTCCAACCATTGGGACCACAATCGATAATGAGAACTTAAAAATGTCCCCGTGTGAATGAAGCATTAGTGAGCATGTGCGACCACTGCTTCATTAATAGACAGTGAAGGGGAAGGTGGTCGCACATGCTCACTATTGTTTCACTCGCACACAGGATTTTTAACCCTTTGCTGTCAGGATCAGTGGGGTGGTGGGGGGGGGGGGGTTGTGTGTGTTTGTCCCTTGATTGATTAATATTAGTCATCTCTTTTTACTTTAGATGCAGATAAAGGCTGCCATTTTCTCCACATACTGAACTGTGTACGACAGACCTTTGGATCCTGCATCAGTCAAACCGTCCTGCAGAGAGTGGTTGATACTCTCGAAAGGAACAGCGACATCATTAGCACCATGGAAAAACATTACACGTCCTTCTGACGGAGGAGACTTAGTGCCCTGTACCCTGATGGGAAGAAATGACATTTAGCCTCCATCTGGCCATGTACTTATGAGAGTGGGCATACCTGATATAAGGACTTCCAGTATATGGAAAATCATATTTTTTATTTTTTTCTTTGCCTGTTTTCTTAAGAAATTGCACTGTTCTTATACCAGCTCTGGTAATATAATGTATGCCGAGGATAATCACTGCAATAATGATGACCTGGAAGGCCAGATGGCGAAGGCTGCTCTTGTTCGAAAAAACATTTTTGTAATCATGATTACATTTAGTGTACACTTTGTATTATTTTGTACAGAAGGAATAATACATTTTCAATTAATATATAGATATAGTGGTCATTTTTATTTATCTACACCTCATGGACATATGGACAAATATTAGGACATCTCCATGTGAGACCTCCAGGAGCTTTTCTGACCTAATATTCTACATACATCAGTATTAATATGGAGTCGGTCCCTCTGCGGCTATAACATCTTTCTCTCTTCTGGGAAGGTTTTCTAAGAGACTTTGGAGGGGTCTGTGGGAATTTTTGCCCTTTCATCCAGAAGAGCATTTGTGAGGTCAGGACACTGAGGACTGGGCTCGTAATCTCATAATCTCCATTCTAGTTCGTGTAAATGGTGTTGGACGGGGATTAGGATTTATAGAACCTGTGTACTGGGCACAGTCATGGGGAACAGAAAATGGTCTTCACCAAACTGTTCCTACAAAAATGGTAGCTACAATTGTACATAATGTCTTGTGCTGAAACATTAAGATTTCCCTTCACTGGACTAAGGGACTGAGACTTATCCCCTGTAATACAATCTCCTAGCATTATCCCTCCTCCACCAAACTTTGCACCCGGCCCAAGGCAGTCAAGCTGGTAACGTTCTCCTGGCTTTGACCAAACCCAGAATTGTCCATCAGATGTCAGATGGTCAAGTATGATCCATGACTCCACAGAGCACATTCCCGCTGCTCCAGAGACCATGGTGGCTTTGCACCACTCCATCCATCACTTGGCATTGTGCTCGGTGACTTAAGGCTTGAATGCAGCTGCTCAGCCATGTCATGAAGCTTTTTGGGTTTGTTTGTTTTTTTTAGACCTGAAACTCTTAAAATCTTCCTTACAAAACTTGGGGTTTTTGCTCAGTTTCTGCTCCAAAAACTTTCGTTGGTTACTCTTTTGCTCTCTGACCCTCCGCACTCTGCCTCCCACTCTCTTACTTTACGTGGCCTTCACTTCATGGCTCAGTTGCTGTGCTTCCTTTCACTTCTCAATGATATCTCTCACAGCAGATGGGGAAATATTTAGGCGAGGAGAAATGTCATGAACTGACACCGGTGCAGTGCAATTACAGTACCAAGCTGGTATCAGTGAGCTCTTTAGAACAAGCTGTCCTGTCAGACATGTTAGTGAAGGCAGACTGCATGGCGAGGGGCTGGATTTTATACACCGGGTATCTATCATCGCTCATTTTCACCCGCGGGAAACCATTCTCCCAATTAGGCTGCCCTGGTTTCACTTGAATGGTGACCTATGTGCTCTTCCTGAAGGCTCATGTACGTGCTTATGTATAACGGTGATCCCTATATAAAAGAGTTGTTTTGACCACCTTTTTGTGGCCTTTTTTTATTTGTTCCATTCCAATCAAGGACAGAATCAGAATGTGCAGGAACATACCCCCTTCAAGGAAGAATAACCAAGGAATTACACAATATAGAGAATTGATGCTCTAAAATTATTTTAGGTGGAGTACAACAATTTACTAAAATGGACAAGTCAGAAAAGCTGAATGTTCCTCTTTCATTTTTTTCTGAGCTATCCCATGACAAACTTGACATAAGTGTTCATATAAAATCCACCACACACTTTATAACAGATCGGATGTTTTACTATGTCCCACAAATCAAATAAAACATTAATATATAAAAAAGAAACATTGTGATAGTCTGTGTAAAGATATATAGTGGAACAGGTAAAATACTCAATATCTGTCTAGTTTTCTTTCCGGATTTGCTGCTGTTCCCATCGTCGTCTTCTTCCCTGCTGTTCCGATCGTCGTCTGCTTCCCTGCTGTTCCCATCGTCGTCTTCTTCCCTGCTGTTGCCATCGTCGTCTTCTTCCTTGCTGTTCTATTCAGCTTTTTGCATTCCAACTCCTGGAAAAGATCAATTGTTATAAAAATGCCAAAATAAAGAATTAATTTTATAACTTACAATAGCAATACTCTAATATTCCCGTTATCTTTTATTTTACCCATAGAAATTATTCAATAATTATCTGGGGAGATGTCAGATTCTACACTGACCCATCAGGCTACTGATTCCTGTGGGAATCATCCTTTGAATAAAGAGCGTGATACCAACATTAGTACATTGATACATCAAGAACTTTTCTGACTCACTCGGGGCCTCTAGTCTATTTTCCCATTGCAAGTTTTCTACAATAAAGAGTATGTTTACAGAATTGTTTTGACGAATTTTCTTTAGTGCACTGGATCAGATTTTCATCTATTTTTGGTCCGTTTGTAGATTTTTACCATTAGCGTGGCAAAAAATAAAAACATTTTCTAAACTGCTGCCCAGTAAAACTCAGGTTTTTTTTTTATAGGTAATCAAAAACAATGTATGCCCATAACTTTAGTCTTCTCCTTTTAGTTCTCTAAGCTGATTTAATAGTAGAAGAAGGTTAAAGAGCACCTTTCACCAGTTTGATTAAAATGGCCACAAACGTCTGAATTCTCCTCTTTAAGCTCATATTTTATTTGATCATTATTCACCAAAATTTGAAGGAACTCATTGATATTCCAATTAAAAAAGAAACTTTTGATTTTTTTTTCTATATGTTTTAGGGTGCGTGCCCATGATCAGTGTTTGCAGCGTTTTGGATGTAGCATGCTTCAGCTGCGTCCAAAACGCTGCGATGTACAGTACAAGCACAGTGGATGGGATTCCTAGAAATCCCGTGCTCATTGTGCTTGTTTTTTCCGCAGCAAACACTGACCTGCGGAGCGTCTTTGCAGACCGCAGCATGTCAATTGTTTGCTGCACATTCGCATGCATCCTCTGTAGGGAGAACAGAAGCAAGAGACCGCAGGGCACTGAACCCTGATCGTGGGTACGAGCAGCTGCGTTCTCCTGCGGAGGAGACTCGCGTTCCCACAGGTCAGGACCCGCTACGTTTTGAACGCTGGCACGATCGTGGGCACATAGCCTTAAGGGGGCTTTACACGCTGCGACATCGCTAATGCGGAGTCGTTGGGGTCACGGAATTTGTGACGCACATCCGGCCGCATTAGCGATGTTGCTGCGTGTGACACCGATGAGCGATTTTGCATCGTTGCAAAAACGTGCAAAATCGCTCATCGGTGACATGGGGGTCCATTCTCGATTATCGTTACTGCAGCAGTAACGATGTAGTTCGTCGCTCCTGCGGCAGCACACATCGCTATGTGTGACGCCGCAGGAACGAGGAACCTCTCCTTACCTGCCTCCCGGCCGCTATGAGGAAGGAAGGAGGTGGGCGGGATGTTACGTCCCGCTCATCTCCGCCCTTCCGCTTCTATTGGGCGGCCGCTCAGTGACGTCGCTGTGACGCCGCACGGACCGCCCCCTTAGAAAGGAGGCGGTTCGCCGGTCACAGCGACGTCGCCGGGCAGGTAAGTATGTGTGACGGGTCTGGGCGATGTTGTGCGGCACGGGCAGAGATTTGCCCGTGTCGCACAACAGATGGGGGCGGGTACCCACGCTAGCGATATCGGGACCGATATCACAGCGTGTAAAGTAGCCTTTAAGCTTTTTAATTCTGTGCAGATTGGTGAGTGTCTCAGGTGCCAGCCCACCGCTGATTGACAAGAATTAAACTGCCAACAACATATAGGAAAGAAAATTAACCAGAAGATTATTACTTGTTGACTCATTGTACAGTTTAGCTAGGTAATGTGAGAAGCTGTAGAAGCCAAACAACCCAAAATTTATAATGAAACCCAAATGCAAAAATGCAAAGGTTTCAATATCTTTTAGTTGGAATAATTTGCAGCTTCTCCATAAAATATGAAGCAATATGATCAGCAAAAAAACCCCAAAAAAACTCTATATTCCCATACAAGATGTCAGCCTTATATAAAAAAAAAAATAAAGCAAAGAGTCAGAAACAAACTTCAGTTTTCAATCTTGCACATTATAATATATTCATATTGGGCACAAATGCAAAATCTGTAGCAGAACCCCCAACTAGGACGCGCTTGTAGTTTTTGGTACAAGGCCCTTCTGTTCAGATCTACATTTCCTTACCATTTTTACTGCAGGGGTGATAGTATTTTGTGACAGCGATGTCATCTGGAAGAGAAAAAAAACTATAGTAATACCAGATGCAGCAATATAAATCATAAAGATGGAGATAAAACTTACAGATGTGAATGAGAACATTCATACAGCTATAGAGCGCCATGCCTTCCTACTCCTGCCACTAGGGGGAGCTAACTTCATATGGAATTATACGCCTGCCACTAAATGTGCATGTAGTGAGCGCCCCCTAGTGGTTGCAGTAAACTAGCTCACAATGTAAGACATAGCAGCTATCAGATTAATCAGAGTCTTGGCAAGTTACTGAAGATTGTGTTCAGAAGCATGTAAAAGTGCTCATTATCTCCTCATTCTTGTACTTCACTCCCATTCACTCCCGTGACAGGTAAGTAGCTAAACGCCTGGCTGAGGTCGGTTAGTGGGTACTTTGGGGTTTGGTATAGAGTCTGGGGTTTGTTTGGAGTCTGTAAGCTCGAGAAGCTGGTTTAGAGCCTAAATACA
Organism: Anomaloglossus baeobatrachus; assembly: GCF_048569485.1. NCBI lineage: Eukaryota > Metazoa > Chordata > Amphibia > Anura > Aromobatidae > Anomaloglossus > Anomaloglossus baeobatrachus. The sequence continues at coordinate 57,465,444 of NC_134357.1, read as the reverse complement.
TAGGGGGAAAGGTACAGAGTCTGTATTCTGGGGTAAAATAATCTGGGTGTTGTTTGCTGGAGAATGGGGTCTGGTCTGGGGTCTGTATTACATATGATCGTATTACATATTATCGGCATATGACGTCAGCTGCTTGCCTCTGATTGGACGGCGGCTACCATTGGTAAAAATGCAAGCGTTTCTCTGCACAGAGCTGGCAATTCATCAGAAATAAAGCGCTGATGGCCATGGCGCCTGCACAGGCCATGATTGTTAAGGGGGCCGCAAGAAGCAGAGAAGAGGGAAGGTGAGAAGAATCCTTTTTTTTTTTTTATATATATATATATATATATATATATATATATATATATATGTGTGTATTAAGAATGGCATATTAGGGGAAATTACGACAAGAAGAGGACTAGCATGGACACATTACAGCAGGATAGAGACAAGGATGGGCACATTACTACAGGACGGGGACCAGGATGGGCACAATCCTACAGGGTGGGGACAAAGATAGACACATTACTACAGGATGGGCAGATTACTACAGGATGGGGACAAGGATGGGCACATTACTACAGGAAGGGGACAAGGAGGGGCACATTACTACAGGAAGGGGACAAGGACGGGCACATTACTACAGGATGGGCACATTACTGTAAGGATGGGAAACATTACTACAAGGATGGGGACAAGTTTTGGCACATTACTAATGGATAGGGACAAGGATGAATACATTACTACAGGATGGGGGACAAGAAAGGGCACATTACTGCAGGATGGGGACAAGGATGGGCTCATTACTATAGGATGTTGGAGAAAATTACTATATAGTGCTAATTGTATGACAATATTACTTACAAGAAAGGAATAAAATGCAAAAAAAATTCAAGACAAAGCATCATTTTTTTACCATTAAAAATGCTTTTTTTATATAAACTAAAATAAACAAAAAAAGAGGACATTCGTTACAACCCAAGCTATGAAACCATACTATAACACATACGATGAATGCCATTTAAAACCACAAAATAAACAAGCGAAAAATGTTCAAAAAAGTGATCTAAAAGGTGCATAGAAAAAGAATATGGTATCAGCAAAAATGCCATTTTGTCCTGCAAAGAATGCGCCCCCCCAAATTATTTTTTTTTCTATATGCGGCCCATACACCCAGCTGAGTTTGAGACCCCTGATCTATAGTGACCATTACCTGTCTCATAGTAGTCTAGGATGGTGGCGGTGGCCTCCTGGAGGTTACCAACAGGGATTTCTTGTTCGACTGAGAATTTGAAGTCCCTTGCAACTTTATCAAGCTGATACAACAGAAAAGAATGGCAAGTTAGTACATTGTAATGTTATATTGTATTATTGGGCTACATTAATTGGAAAAAAATAGACTTGAATCTTAATGGGAAATACATCCAAAATCCTCTGTTTATACTCTTCTGTTCATTCTGCCAGGCATCCTTTGCTTATTGGCAACCAGAAAAAAAAAATCAAAATAAAGGGTCTTTGTTGCACTTCAATACTGATGACCTATTATGTTGTGTAGTGGCCGTGAATGTTACTGCAATTTCTTGCTCATGTGAGTGAATAGGAAAGAGCCTGCAGTACCATTCACAACCACTACACAATGTACGGAGCGGTTCCTCTTGCTGGGTGTGATGGGTCTTGATGGGTCCGCTGCGACCCCTTGATGGGTGTCCTCGGAATTGGCCAGCTGCTCATCTGATATGGATGGCTTATCACAAGGTTAGGTTAATATTAAAGTAATGACATGGCACCTAAGGGTGTAATCAAAGGAAGAGGAGTCCATCATTCTATCGTCATCCCCTGTGACAATAGCACTGGGTGTCGATTGTTGCCCATTTCAGCCAGGGACCTAATGAAACCTTTTATGGCCACCACCAAATACCTAAATCTAGATTTACACTCACATCATCATGACATTGTAAGGACAAAATGGGGCAACAATTGAGAAAGTCCAGAAGACAAGAGAGAAGCTCACCTTCTCAAAGTAGACAATAACTTTATTGTGATGTGCCTCTGCCCTATTAATCCAATCTCTTCTACTTAGCTGTGGAAAAAAAAGGAAGCATCGATGATGTGATTGAATGGGAGGAAATCAACAAATTAAATTATATATTGTGATATCGCGAGCGCTCACGGTACCTCTTTGACCGAAGACTTGACCGGGGTGTATCCAGACGGGAGCCTTATTTCCACCAGTGCCATATTTGAGTGCTCTCTCTTGCCAATGTAGCTATGAGAACAGATTTTTTACATATACATTTATTTTTTACATTTTCACCATGTTTTATCTGTAAAAAACAAAATAACCAGACCACAATACCATAGTATTTGCCCTTGTGACATAACCCTGCTGGTGTGAACCTGTACTAAACCTTTACTTTTTAACTTAATACTTCCAAGAACATCCAACAGTGTTCCGTCTGTCCTCAACCCACTCATGTCTGTGATGACGCCCCGTCGTACTGGACTACATTTATTTCACTCTTGGTATCCGTGAAGACCAAGCATCCAACCTCTACCGGTCAATGTTCCAGAACGTATCCTAACCTAATATGGTGTCAAACCCTCTTATCAGGGTTAGGAATACTTGGTGTTTTCCTTGGTTTGTGTCTGTGCCCAACAAAAGTCCTCACCGTAACTCCTCATATGGAGCACAACCTCCTTATATTTGCACCTCTCCCTACAATCACAATTCCAGGTCCTTGGCAGATTATGTGTTAATATGGATTTCGGATTTCACCCCAGTCAAAAATCTGTCTTTCATTTTTATGCAACGTGGAAGAAAATGATCATCTGCAATCTCTTCTCCTAAAAGGGCTTTAAACCACTGACTAATGATCGGTGGTTTAGTAAGTTATTCCAAAAGATCCCTAAAATTGCTATAATATGGATGTGTTTTAGTTACATCCATAACATCTAGCCATAGATCAGATTCAGGAAGGTTAGGTGTTAATATGGCCATTTATAGCAAAATTAAAAAATAAATAAATTCCCCCCCTCCCCCCCCCCCAAAAAAACAACAAACAAAACAGTACATATGAAACCTACAGTGGGTACGGAAAGTATTCAGATGCCTTTAAATTTTTCACTCTGTTTCATTGCAGACATTTGGTAAATTCAAAAAAAGTTCCTTTTTTTCTCATTAATGTACTCTCTGCACCCCATCTTGACAGAAAAAAAAATAGAAATGTAGAATTTCTTGCAATTTTTTTAAACAAGAAAAACTGAAATATCACCTGGTTATAAGTATTCAGACCCTTTGCTCAGACACTCACATGCTGTCCATTTCCTTGTGATCCTCCTTGAGATGTTTCTACTCCTTCATTGGAGTCCAGCTGTGTTTAATTAAACTGATAGGACTTGAATTGGAAAGGTGCACGCCTGTCTATATAAGACCTCACAGCTCACAGTGCATGTCAGACCAAATGAGAATCATGAGGTCAAATGAACGGCCCAAAGAGCTCAGAGACAGAATTGTGGCAAAGCACAGATCAGATTTTTGGTTACAAAAGAATTTCTGCAGTACTCAAGCACAGTGGCCTCCATAATGCTTAAATGGAAGAAGTTTGGGACCACCAGAACTCTTCCTTGACCTGGCCGTCCAGCCAAACTGAGCAAACGTGGGAGAAGAGCCTTGGTGAGAGAGGTAAAGAAGAACCCCAAGATCACTGTGGCTGAGTTCCAGAGATGCAATAGGGAGATGGGAGAAAGTTGCAAAAAGTCAACTATCACTGCAGCCCTCCACCAGTCAAGCTCTTATGGCAGAGTGGCTCGACGGAAGCCTCTCCTCAGTGCAAGACAAATAAAAGCCCACATAGAGTTTGCAAAAAAATACATAACGGACTCCCAGACTATGAGACATAAGATTCTCTGGTCTGATGACACGAAGATAGAACTTCTTGGTGATAATTGTAAGCAGTATGTGTGGAGAAAACCAGGTACCTCATCACAGTGAAACATGGTGGTGGCAGCATCATGCCAGGGGGGTATTTTTCAGCTACAAGGACAGGACAACTGGTTGCAATTGAAGGGAAGATGAATGCGCCCAAGTACATAGATATTCTGGAAGAAAACCTCTTCTAGAGTGCTCTTGACCTCAGACTTGGCCGAAGGTTCACCTTCCAACAAGACAATGACCCTAAGCACACAGCTAAAATACCAAATGAGTGGATTCAGAACAACTCTGTGACCATTGTTGACTGTCCCAGCCAGAGCCCTGACCTAAACCCAATTGAGTATCTCTAGAGAGACCTGAAAATGGCTGTCCACTAATAGTTACCATCCAACCTGACGGAACTGGAGAGGATCTGCAAAGAAGAATGGCAGAGGATCCCCAAATTCAGGTGTGAAAAACTTGTTGCATCATTCTGTCGCGGGCGGGGAGGAGGGGGTCAGCACACTACGCTCACCCCTTCTGCTCGGGTCCGGCAGCTGCTGCTCAGTGGTGGCTCGAGCGATGGGCCGGATCCCGGGGGTTTCTCGAGCGGCACTCCTCGCCCGTGAGTGAAAGGGGATAGTTGGGTGTGGGGATTGTTTATTGTCCGTGACGCCACCCACGGTTGTGGTGATTTCACCACCGCTGCTCAATACGGGGATCCCGGGGATGGTGATGCGGAGCAGCCAGGTGTTGTGTTGCCCCTCCGTGGGTAGGGGTTGGTGATCCCGGGGCCCGGTGACGGCTTGGGAGGTGCAGGGCCTGGTGGGCGCAGGGACGCGGGAGCAGCGCTGCGCCTTGCGGCACTGTGGTACTCACTCAGCCTGAGACGTTGACACAGTTTTTACGGTGAACCAAACGGCTGGTAAGACGGTCCCACGGACGGCTGCAATTGCTCTCCCAGTAGGTGACGGTGATGTCCCTCTTCCTAGCACCTTTGTGTACTTGTTGGTTGCGATGGGTCCCCACCGGTAACCCGCTCCCCGGCTTCAAGCTGGACCGGGGGAGCTCTACTCTTTGCCCGCAGGCGCTGGCCCTAAGAAACTGGTGCCTTGGCGGTGGCGGTGTCTCTCTTACACTGGCTGGGCTGTTGCCTTCAATCGGGACTTGGTTGTTGGGGGATCTACGTCCCCTTCACTGACGGATTCGGCAAATTATGGTGACTCCAAGCCTTGCCGGGGTCCGAGAGGCCCCTGCCCTGGTGCTGACTGTCCTTCGGAACACTGCTCCAGACCGCCGGGCACACAGCCTACGGGGTCCTTCCAGGAACTTCCAAACGGTCCCCCTCCAGACAGTCACCGCCGTTGCTAACCTTGCTGACCTGTCCTGCACTCAGCTGGACTACCTCAGGCTTTTGTACACTCTTTCTGTTCTGTTACCACTCTTGCTTTCCTCCTTTACCACTTTACTCCGCTTCTACCTTCACTTCGCTGTTTACTCAAGCTCTCCCTGAGCTCTAACTGCTCTTCACTCAAGCCCTGCCTGGGCTAATCTTGCTGTTTACTCTTTCATGTCCCTCACTGGACTGCCTGGTTTCTCCCGCCTCCAGAGCTGTGATCTCCTCGGTGGGCGGAGCCAACCGCCTGGCCCACCCCCTGGTGTGAATCATCAGCCTCTGGAGGAAGGCAACAAGGATTTTTGGTTAGCTTTGGTGTTCCTAACTGGGATGTAGGGTGTGGTGGTGTGTGACCTGTGTCCCCTGGCTTGCCCAGGGCGACACATTCCCCCTTAGCAAAATGCAGACCGTCCGCGGGCTGCCGTCCAACACCGGTTTTATTTTTCTGTAAAAGATAACATGGTAAAATAACATATGTACATTTTTAATAACTCTTCCCAAAACGGGAGGCACATTTCTTTAACGTTGCATAACGGTTTACGGTTACGGTTTCCGCTCTCTCCCACCCAAGCAACCTGGCCCTGATGCTGCCCCTAAAGCCCAGGCAGCACCCCTTGACCCACAGTCCAGCACACGGTACCCGAGCGGGATCTGTCCTTCCCTCCAGAGGGTAGCCACCGGTTCCTTTGGTGGCTGGGCCCCACCCTGCTCTGCTGAGGGCCCTCCCTCCAACCTGCCTCTCCGGAGGCGGCATTGCGGAAAACGGTAACGGCAAACAACATATTTACAAGCCACTTAACGTTTGTGGGTGCCCTGCAAGTTCACGGGCTTGTCCATGGATAGTTCCCATGCAAAATAACTTTTTAAGCGGTCCCCACGGGGACAACGGTGCCGGCTCCTGCCGGTTGCAAATCACAAAGCAAATCAGGTTAAACTTCGGTAATCATCTTTTTCTTATCATCTTTCAACTTTTCAAACTTTTCAACAACAAACAAACACTCTTTACATCCCTGACCCCTTTACTCACAGAACGGTCTCCCTGTACCTAAGTGGAGGTCTACCTAGGTTGGAACGGGTGGACCTTCGGGGACCGATGTCAGTGGTGCTAGACAGTGTGGTAGAGGAAACAATCGGTTCCTCCTCCCTGCTATAGTGTGGAGCAGGCGGAGGTGTAGGGGAGCTGAGTACAGGTTCATCCCTGGGCACTGGCACTGGTTCTGGCTCACGGTTAACCGCTTCCACTACTTGTGGGAACAGTATCACTGGAAGAATCACCGCGCCGTTCTGTGTAGGCCAGTTTGCTGGGAAGTCACCCATTACAGTGTGGATTACCTCTGCTGCCTTCTCTGCTGGTGGAGGAACCGGTACTTCAGCCTCTGCCTCCAACGCTGGGGGGCACCTTTTTAGATGGTCCCGGGAAACTGTGGCCAGGGTGCCCCCTTGGTCACGACTGATCTGGTAGGCCTTCCCATCTCCCCATTCTGTGGGTTGTATGACGTAAGGGACTTGCTCCCACTGATCATCCAGCTTGTGGGCCTTCCTCTTCCGTTTCAGCACTACATCTCCTGGCTGGAAAGGACCCGCGGACGCCTTCTGATTGAACCGGTGCTCCTGCTGTTCTCGACTTCGACTGAGGTTTTTCTCCACATACTCCTGGATTTGCCGGTATTGTGCTCTCCTCCGACTTTCCCACTCCGCCGTCGAAGGGAGTGCTTCTGGGGCCTCCAACCCCATCTCCAGGTCCACCGGCAGGCGACCAGGCCGAGCCCTCATCAGATACGCTGGGGTGCACTTCGTCGAGCTAGAGGGGATATTATTGTACATGTCGACCAAGTCGGGTAACTTTTCCGGCCACAGGTTCCGTTCTTCCAGCGGTAGCGTCTTGAGAAGCCCCAGGACCAAGTGGTTCATCTTCTCGCACATGCCGTTAGTTTGGGCGTGGTACGGAGTGGTCCGGATTTTCTTGCAGCTGTACAACTGGCAGAATTCGTGGAACACCTCTGCTTCAAAGGCCGGGCCTTGGTCAGTCAGCACCTTTTCGGGGTACCCATGGGGTCGGCAAAAATAAGCCTGGAACGCTCGAGCAGCAGTTCGACCAGTCAGTTCCTTAACGGGGACTACCACCATAAATCTTGAGTAGTGGTCTACAATGGTCAATGCGTAGGTGTACCCACTTCGGCTAGGGGTGAGCTTGACATGGTCTAGGGCGACCAACTCTAGCGGCTGATGGGTGACTATTGGATGTAAGGGTGCCCTCTGGCTAGTCTCGTCCTTTCTCCTCAGCGTACAAGGACCGCACTCTCGGCACCAGGCTTCCACCGATTCACGCATCCCACTCCAATAGAACCGCTCCCTCAACAGCATCTCCAGCTTCTTCCACCCGAAGTGGCCAGCACCATCATGGTATGCCCGCAGGACAGTAGCGACGTCAGCTTGAGGAATGACCAACTGGCATATTTTCTCATAGGTCTTCGGGTTGATCAGCTCACGGTACAGCCTCCCTTGGTGTAGGTAAAGCCGTTTCCGTTCCTTCCACAAGCGTTGGGCTTCGGCTGGAGCGGCAGGGTCTATTCCCGTAGCACCTTGTTCCACCAGAGTCTTGACAAGGCGAACAGCCGGCGCTTGGTCCTGAGCTTCCTGCCACTCTTGACTGGGCCGTGGGTCCAGATCCACTCGTTGCTGATGTACTTGTACCCTCTCAGTAGGCGGCTGGTGAAACGCAGGCAACTCAATCTCCTCGAGGTCGTCATCCTCGCACCCCTCTTCTGACAAATGGGGCATTCGGGAGAGTGCATCTGCATTTATGTTGACGCGACCGGCTCGGTACTTTATGGTGAAATCATAGTTGGCTAGCCGGGCTACCCACCGCTGCTCCAGCGCGCCCAACTTGGCCGTGTTCAGGTGAGTCAGCGGATTGTTGTCTGTAAACGCGGTGAATGTTGCTGCCGCCAAGTAGTGGCGGAACCGCTCCGTGATAGCCCACACCAACGCCAATAGCTCGAGCTTGAAGGAGCTGTAGTTCTCAGGGTTCCTTTCGGTCGGCCGGAGTTTTCGGCTGGCATAGGCAATCACCTTCTCCTTTCCATCCTGGACCTGGGATAGGACCGCTCCTAGCCCCACGTTACTGGCGTTCGTGTGGAGGATGAACGGGCGCCCATAATCAGGGTACGCCAGGACCTCTTCCCCGGTCAAGGCCGCCTTCAACTGGCAAAAGGACTCCTCATGCTTGTCCTCCCACGACAGTGGGGCTCCAATGGGTCTACCACCTTTGGTCTGTCCCACGAGGAGGTCTTGCATGGGGGCAGCCATCTTCGTGTACCCCTTTAAAAAGCGCCGATAGTACCCCACCAGACCCAGAAACTGCCTTACTTCCCTCACTGTAGTTGGTCTCGGCCAGCTCTGGATGGCAGTAATCTTCTCAGGGTCGGGGCGACACCATCCGCACTCACCACATGCCCTAGATACTGCACTCTGGGTTTCAGCAGGTGGCATTTAGAGGGCTTCAATTTCATCCCGTACTTGGCAAGGGACGCGAACACCTCGGCCAGGTGCTCCAGATGGGCCTCATACGTCTGGGAATAAACAATCACATCATCCAAGTACAACAGGACGGTCTCGAAGTTTAAATGTCCCAGACAGCACTCCATCAGCCGTTGAAAGGTTCTGGGGGCATTGCACAGCCCAAACGGCATGCTATTGAATTCGCAGAGCCCCATCGGGGTGGTGAAGGCGGTCTTCTCCCGGTCCTCTGGGGCCACGGCCACTTGCCAGTATCCGCTGGTGAGGTCAAGGGTCGAGAAGTAGTTTGCAGTTCTCAGTGCAGCCAAAGACTCTTCAATACGAGGTAATGGATAGGCATCTTTATGGGTTATCTGGTTGATCTTCCGGTAGTCCACACACATCCGCATGGTACCATCCTTCTTCTTGACCAGTACCAACGGAGCGGCCCAGGGACTACAGCTGTCCCGAATAACCCCTGCCTCCTTCATATTCCTCAACATATCCTTGGCACACTGGTAATGTGCAGGGGGAATAGGTCTATACCTCTCTTTGATAGGGGGATGTTCACCGGTGGGGATGTGGTGTTGGACCCCCTTGATCTGCCCAAAGTCTAGGGGGTGCTTACTGAAAACCTGTTCGTACTCCTGCACCACCCTGTATACCCCTGCCCTGTGATGTGTAGGGGTATCGTCAGTGCCTACATGTAACTGTTGATGCCACTCCTTTGTCTCCCCCTGGGGTGGGGAAGTGCTGGTGGTAGGTGGGAGTGTGGATGGACTGGTTTCATGGATAGTGTGAGGGTCCAGGGTGAGCAGCTTGGCAATGGTGGCATACCGGGGAAGCCTGACTTCTTCCTCTCCACAGTTCAGCACTCTCACAGGCACTCTCCCTTTCTTCACATCCACCACCCCTCGGGCGGCCATTACAGTGGGCCAGTGCTCGGAAGGCATGGGCTCCATCATCGCAGGGTAGTCACGCCCCTGAGGCCCTGCTGCTGCCCTACACCAGATCATCATCTCGCTCCTAGGGGGCACAGTCAATGGAGCCACATCCATCACTCTCACTCCACCAATCTCCCCTCCTGTTGAGCTTACATGCTGGCGGTACATCAGGGCTCGGATCTCACGCTGCACAGCCCTCTGCCGGCTCCCTGCCGCTGTGGCAGCCAGCTGTTGTAATAGGGTTAACACATCAGCCATGCAGTGCTCCATCACATTGGTTCCCAGCACTATTTTCGGGTTATGATCACTGGGTTCATTCATGATCACAATCATACCCTGGTGTTGCAGTTCAGCTTGCTCCACTGTCATAGCTACTTGTTTATACCCCACCTGGGTCAATGGAAGTCCATTAGCGGCAATCAACGTTATACTATTGTCTGGGGGCGCCAGCTCGTCTATGGCCCAATACCGCTGGTACAACGTGTACGGTATGGTAGTTACCTGTGATCCAGTGTCCAAGAGAGCCATCACTGGTATGCCGTCCACAGCCACGGGGATGATAGGGCGGGCCCCGATATATCGGTCTCACCAGTCCGGGGGGCCACGATGTTCTACTCCTGAGGATTGGCCCAGGGCCCCAGGGGTTGCTCGTTTAACGGGCACTGTCGAAAGTAATGATCAGGCTTACGGCACTTGTAGCAGATTGGAGGTCTGCTCCGCGGGTTATTAGCACTTCTCCGCTGCATCCAGGGAACATCCTCGGGGCTGTCAGCAAGCTGTATCTGTGCTGGAGGCTGAGATCTGGTCAGAGGTTGTAGTGCAGCAAGGATCTTGGCGAGGTCTCCGTCCATGCGACGGACCTGGGCTGCCAGTTCTTCCACTGTGCTGCTTGGGGCTGCAGGTATTGGAGAGGTTGGTTTGGCTGAGGCCGCCACAACGGGAGCCGTCTCGACGGGCCACGGGGCGGGTTCCATAACTTCGGCAGCTGGGGGCTGTAGTGCTTTAATGGCCCGCTCCTTTAGCACAGCAAAGTCCACATCAGGGTGTTCCAAGGCCCACAGCCGGAGTTGTTTACGATCCTCAGGGGACCTCATCCCCTGCGCAAATTGCTCCACTAACATCTTGTTGCTATCCGCCTCACTAATAGGGTTCACCCGCTTCAGCGTGCGGAGGGCGGTCTGCAGACGTAGAGCATAGTCCCGAATGCTATCCCCAGCTCGTTGCCGGCACTGGTAAAACTGCATCCTCAGCTCAGCTTCAGTCCGGGTCTCGAAGGCAGTCTGTAGCTTCTCAAAGATGGTGGCTACAGAGAGCCGGTCCCCCTCGGCCCAGGTCTCCGCTTCCTGCTCCGCCGCACCGGTTAACTGGCCTAGCACTATCGCTGCACGTTGCTTATCAGTCAGGGGGTACAGCTCTAGCAACGGGTTAAGCTTTTTCCGGAAGGCCTGTAGGGCATCCGGTTTCCCATCATACTGCGGTAGCCAGGCAGCTCCGGGCGCATAGGGCAAGGAGAACGGCATGACCTGAGCGAGCGCGGGGGCCGCGGCACCTCCCGCCGGTGCGGCCGGGACCTGGGCAGGCCCATTCCCATCCGCGGGTGCCGCTGCGGCTGTGACCACCGCTCCTCCAGCGGCTCCGTCGGGCGCAGACATCTTGTTTCCGTCCCCCTTAGCTCTTTCCGGCCCCTCCTCTCTCGGGGCGGGGTTTTGGCCTTCGCGCCTCTACTACTCGAGAAGACGCTCGAGCGGGAACTTTTCGCGCCAAAGATGGCGGCTTCTGAAATTTTTCTGCCGGATATCTCCGGCGGTAACAAGGCGCACCTCTACCAAACGGTAGAGCGGTAAGATCCTGTTCGTGACGCCAAGTTGTCGCGGGCGGGGAGGAGGGGGTCAGCACACTACGCTCACCCCTTCTGCTCGGGTCCAGCGGCTGCTGCTCAGTGGTGGCTCGAGCGATGGGCCGGATCCCGGGGGTTTCTCGAGCGGCACTCCTCGCCCGTGAGTGAAAGGGGATAGTTGGGTGTGGGGATTGTTTATTGTCCGTGACGCCACCCACGGTTGTGGTGATTTCACCACCGCTGCTCAATACGGGGATCCCGGGGATGGTGATGCGGAGCAGCCAGGTGTTGTGTTGCCCCTCCGTGGGTAGGGGTTGGTGATCCCGGGGCCCGGTGACGGCTTGGGAGGTGCAGGGCCTGGTGGGCGCAGGGACGCGGGAGCAGCGCTGCGCCTTGCGGCACTGTGGTACTCACTCAGCCTGAGACGTTGACACAGTTTTTACGGTGAACCAAACGGCTGGTAAGACGGTCCCACGGACGGCTGCAATTGCTCTCCCAGTAGGTGACGGTGATGTCCCTCTTCCTAGCACCTTTGTGTACTTGTTGGTTGCGATGGGTCCCCACCGGTAACCCGCTCCCCGGCTTCAAGCTGGACCGGGGGAGCTCTACTCTTTGCCCGCAGGCGCTGGCCCTAGGAAACTGGTGCCTTGGCGGTGGCGGTGTCTCTCTTACACTGGCTGGGCTGTTGCCTTCAATCGGGACTTGGTTGTTGGGGGATCTACGTCCCCTTCACTGACGGATTCGGCAAATTATGGCGACTCCAAGCCTTGCCGGGGTCCGAGAGGCCCCTGCCCTGGTGCTGACTGTCCTTCGGAACACTGCTCCAGACCGCCGGGCACACAGCCTACGGGGTCCTTCCAGGAACTTCCAAACGGTCCCCCTCCAGACAGTCACCGCCATTGCTGACCTTGCTGACCTGTCCTGCACTCAGCTGGACTACCTCAGGCTTTTGTACACTCTTTCTGTTCTGTCACCACTCTTGCTTTCCTCCTTTACCACTTTACTCCGCTTCTACTTTCACTTCGCTGTTTACTCAAGCTCTCCCTGAGCTCTAACTGCTCTTCACTCAAGCCCTGCCTGGGCTAATCTTGCTGTTTACTCTTTCATGTCCCTCACTGGACTGCCTGGTTTCTCCCGCCTCCAGAGCTGTGATCTCCTCGGTGGGCGGAGCCAACCGCCTGGCCCACCCCCTGGTGTGAATCATCAGCCTCTGGAGGAAGGCAACAAGGATTTTTGGTTAGCTTTGGTGTTCCTAACTGGGATGTAGGGTGTGGTGGTGTGTGACCTGTGTCCCCTGGCTTGCCCAGGGCGACACAATTCCCAAGAAGACTCATGGCTGTACTAGCTCAAAAGGAGGCTTCTACTCAATACTGAGCAAAGGGGCTGAATACTTATGACCATGTGATATTTCAGTTTTTCTTTTTTTATAAAATTTGCAAAAATGTCTACATTTCTGTTTTTTTCTGTCAAGATGGGGTGCAGAGTGTACATTAATGAGAAACAAAATGAACTTTTTTAAATTTGACAAATGGGTGCAATGAAACAAAGAGTGAAAAATTTAAAGGAGTCTGAATACTTTCCATACCCACTGTATTTGGTTTTGCCACAAATTCCTCCTTGACCATGCTTATTAAGGCTGAGTTACCATGTCATCTTTTAGCACAGATCCATTGGGAAAAAGTTGTGCCAAAAAGTTGTACCTAAACCCTGCCTCCTTTTAGACTGGTAGATGTCAACATTTTCCAGGATTGTTTAGAAAAATTTTGACAGATCTGGCAAACTCAGAACTGGTAATGGTACCAGTAAAAATCCCCAACTTGTGGCCATCCAATCAGTCCAAACTAGAGGTGAGCCAATTGATTTGCAGGACTGACTCCAGCAAGAGGTTAGTGTACAGTGACTACTGGACAGAAGCCTTGCCAACTACCTCCCTCCTGCTGGCATTGGCAGCTTCCCTTTTGATAGCCGGCCTGGCATGATGTTGCAGTGTGTTGACCACACATATAGCGTCAGGCTGGCTGATCAAAAAAATGAGCCATGGATGCCGTGAGGAAGTAGGTAGTTCACAAATCTCCAGTTCAGCAGCCACAGAATACTGACAGCCCTGCTGGACTCAGTCCTGCAAATTTATTTGCTCAATTCTAGTCCAAGCTATTGTTCCTTAATAGGTAACTGAAGCTTTACATTACAAGTAATATATACATAAACCAGTGGAATATGGGAATTCACATTAACAGCATTAGTTTGCAGAACATGGTAGTTAGTTACCTAATACATAGCTTGGACTTCGGAGGCTTACCATTATGATCCGCACACTGTATACATACACATATATACGATGCATTCACATCCGTACATCTCACCTGACATTGGCCTTGATGTCAAATGATTTTAGAGACTTGACATTACAGATCTCTGGCATGGTAGATACTGAAATAGTAAATGGCGCTTCACCCTCAGGATGTGGCACATTGTACTTCAGGCTTGTCTGAAACACACAGCGTGAATCTGCTAAATATCATGCAATTATATGACCACTTACTGTAAATGAAGCAGTGGTCCCCCCCCATTCTCATTAGATTACAACTATTTTTTTTTTATTTTATATATATATATATATATATATATATATATATATATACAGGCAACAAGATGTTAAATCGGTGGTCTATTTAGTGCCATGACCTAAACTATTTTCTAATATACTTGCATTAAAAATTCACTACCGTTCCCTAACTACACTTTTTCTATTTTTTTTATCACTTCCTGTCTGATGATGCTTTGTTTGAGAATCCCAGTGCATGCTGGGATACTAAAGCAAAGCATCATTATGGCCACAGCCTCTACCTCCTCCCTGAAATGAAGTGCCATCAGTGACGCTCGTTTCATGGGACTGACTAGTTCCAGTATAATGTGCACTGTGTGATGTGCACAATGACAATCCTCTTTGTTGTTGGCTCATATCACCAGTAACGAGCTGGCAACAGAGCTTGTTGTCAGATTACCCAGTGTGCAGAGACCACTAACGTCATTTGTAGTGGCATCACTAAGAGCCCTCACATAACCTCTTTATCCACAGTATGAGCCCTCACATAGCCCTTGTATATACAGTATGAACTCCCCCATAGTTTTAGTATACACAGTATGAGTCCCTATAAACAGTATGAGGCCCCAAATAATCTCCTTATATACAGTATGAGTCTCCACATAGCCCACCTACATACAACAGGAGCCCCCCAAATAGTTTCCTTATACACAGTATGCGTCTACTTATAAACAGTATGGTCCCTCACATAGCCCTTCTATATACATTATGAGCTTCCATATAACTACTATATGTAATATGAGCTGTGCTCTGCTCTGGTCTCCAGTATATTGGACACAAAGATATGACATCATCGCGTCTGCTTTCTCAGTCACACATGGTAATTGGTTGAAGACAGAGCAGACGGCTCAGACCTCCACCAATGTATTTGCCGCTATCTGGATCCTCAGGATGGCATCGTTGGCACGGTGCTGCCCGTGCGCCAATGGTTTCAGCCCTTTGGCTGTCTTGGTCTGTCGGTCATTTGGGAGCAGCCAGAGAACGAGATGTGGCCCTAGACTCGCACTTTACCAACCCTTCTTCTAGAGGTGTCTCATTGCTAGTACACAAATCGATTAGGTGGAAAGCTAAGGTTACACGCAGAGATCCAGAAGGCCATTTTGTTTTTACATATGCAGTAATAAATTCTAAAAAGTATTTATAATGTGTTTATACTGTACCCTTCCACAGCTCATTTAGAAATAATTTAACGATGAATGAGCTCCTACTCAAGGTTCCTAGACACTCACCGATTTTGGTAGAAATGGACAATATATGTATCAGGGGGTCCTGACAATTCCCAGATGACAGATATTGGGCAGAATAAGAATTGGGCATGTTGAATTTCAACATGCCTGATCCTTTGTTTTCCCAGGCGCTTCTTACCTGTAAAAACACACAGCCAGGTCCGCTGATTGTGGCAGTATATTCTCCCGGCACAGTGGATAAAGAAACCTTCTGCAGGAGGAGGCGGTTGGAGTCTTCTACGTTGAATTTTGCAACTTGGGCATTGTCTGAGCTCAAAGTGGCTACTCTGGGTCCATCATGGCTGGCAGTAAGAGAACCGAAGAGAGAAAATGCCTGAAGAGCAACGACTGTGTCCTGGTAAAAACAAAACACAAAACGCATTGAAAGACGAGGATGACCGTGTGGAAAAAGTGAAGGTAAAAAGAAAGAATTGAATGAACATTCAGTCAACAATCGGGATCAGGTGGGGAAAAACTGGCTCTTTTTGAGTAGACTGGATCATTATGAATGTACCCATAAACCCATTCCCTTTATCCATTCCTAATTCTCGAGTGAACTTTATGGACATGTATCTTATTACAACTCGTAATATCCAATTATAATTATTTCCTGCAGACCCCCTAGCACATGAACCAATTCTGCTGAAGGGGGCCCCAGAATAAGTTGCAATAGCGTGGCTCCAGGTTGCAATACCAGACCAGACCCATACACAGTTGTGGCACTGTTTTTGGAAAAGTTTTTCAAATCCTGGACATCCCCTTTAATATTATTTGTAGGGTTAGTTTAGGAAGGACTTGGATAGAATGTAATATGATTTGAGCACTGTGTAGTGATGGCTACCTGGGTAGATGAAAACCCTCCTGTGGGGTTCTGTTGTTCTATGAGCCAGGTGATAACTTTTGTGGCGGCAGTCAGCTCTTCAGCCGTGACGTCGGGTTTGGACAGCATGGCCAGCATCACGTAGGAGGTCATTTCTACCTCGATAGAGGCGGCTCTTCTATGAGGGTCTCTCAGTTCTTCTGAATTATCTGATAATTCTGGGCGATGCCAATGGACTGTATCATCTGGAATGTGAAAAATACAACATATAAATTACAAACATCTATCCTGGAGAGCACTAGATCACACCCCAAAGGGATTCTCTATATCAACTTACTTTCTTTTAATATTTCTTAATAATTAGAGAGAAATGTCATTATTACTATCATTCTTAAAAGATAGGAGCATGGGTCTGACCAGTTCCCAAATAGAAGGACCGTACACATCACAGTGTTTCTCTATCTATAATACAGTATATAGGGAGTTAATGAAATTGGAACCCCCCCTTAAAAGGGTTATACACTACTAGGACAACCCCTCCTGATTCCACTTGTTTTCCCCAGTTAAAATAAAAGACCCTATACTCACCTCCCATTCTGACGCCGTTTTAGCACTGTGGTGGGGGGCTCACGTGACATCACGACCAATCACTGACGACTTCTCTCTCCACGCCTTAGGACCAAATGAGCGATCAACAGGAAGTGAGTGGCAGCTCCAGTATCACTTCCTGTTGATTAACTCATTTGAACCAAAGGCGGGGAGAGAGAAGCCGGTGGCGATTGGACTCAGGGCCCTCGTAATGTCACCGTGTCATGTGAGCCCCGAACCGCAGTTACCGACAGGGCTGGAATGGCGCCAAAAAGAGGTTAGTACAGGGTCTTTTATTTTTAAGGAAACCTGTCACCAGTTTTTCGGCCTATAAGCGGCGGCCACCACCACCGGGCTCTTATATACAGTATTCTAATATGCTGTATATAAGAGCTCAGGCCGTTGTGTAAAACAAAAACAACACTTTATAATACTCACCTAAGGGTCGCGTTGCGGTAGATTCTAGTCAGATGGGTGTCTCTGTTCTTTGATGCCGGCGCCTCCTCTTTCAGCCATGTTCATCCTCCTTCTGAAGCCTGTGTGCATGAAGTGTCATAGACACTCGCCGCTCCCACGCAGGCGCGCTACAATGCTTTGATCTGCCCTGCTCAGGACCTCAATGTCGGCGCGTGTGCATGACATAGACCTTGTCATGCACCGCGGCTACAGAAGAAGGATGGCAAAGATCCGGTACATGTTAGAATGCTGTATATAAGAGCCCACTGGTGGTGGCCGCTGCTTATAGGCTGAAAAACTGGTGACAGGTTACTTTTAACTGGGGGAAACAAGAGGAATCAGATGGGTTTTCCCAGTAGTGGACAACCCCTTTAAGGGGTACTTTGTACGTTGCGACATCGCTACTGCGATGTCGTCGGGGTCAAATCGAAAGTGACGCACATACGGCGCCAGTAACGACGTCGCAATGTGTAAAGCCTAGATGCACCGATAAACGATCGCAAAAGCGTCGTAAATCGGTGATCTGTGTAGTGTCGATCATTTTCATAATTTCGTTGCAGCGACAGGTACGATGTTGTTCCTAGTTCCTGCGGCAGCACACATCGCTGTGTATGAAGCCGCAGGAGCGAGGAACTTCTCCTTACCTTCCTCCACCGGCAATGCGGAAGGAAGGAGGTGGGCGGGATGTTTACATCCCGCTCATCTCCGCCCCTCCGCTTCTATTGGCCGCCTGCCGTGTGACGTCGCTGTGACGCCACACGACCCCTCCCCTTAGGAAGGAGGCGGGTCGCCGGCCAGAGCGACGTCGCAGAGCAGGTAAGTGCATGTGAAGCTGCCGTAGTGATGATAATGTTCACTACGGCAGCTAACACAAGATGTCGCATGTGCGATGGGGGCGGGTACTATCGCGCTCAGCATCGCTAGCCGATGTTAGCGACGTCGCAGCGTGCAAAGTACCCCTAAATGTAAGCTGACCCTGTGTTTTTTTTAATTGCTCCTGAAAATGCCTGAAAAGTAATTAATAAAACGCTTGAAATATTATTTCTATAAACTTCCATTATAAATTGATTCTGTTCGTATATTAAAATTTTTTTAGCAGGTTTTAACCGCTTTAAGGGTGCTTTACACGCAGCGACATCGCTAGCAATCTGCCGAGATCGCACATGTGACCAGCGCTATAAAATTGACCTATGTGCGATCTCGGCAGATCGCATCTGTGATCTGGCGTGTCACATCGCTAATGAGATCACTAGCGATGTTGCACTGTGTAAAGCATCCTTTAGGTTTCCAAAAACACCAGTTTAAAAGCCGTGAGCTGGATCGTTCATTATGTGTTTTCCACTATGAAGTCTCTTCAAAATTTACAATAGGAGTCAATGGGAAAACAAGAAAAAAGCCACAAAGACGTCTTTCTGAGCATTTCATTCATAGGATTTAAAAAAAACTAAAAATTTTTTACAAACACCCAAAAAAAACCTCAAAAAATTTACAAAATGCAGTGTGAACATACCCTAAAGTCTCATGTACATAGCATAGTTGTAAGCACAAAGCTTGTATGGTGGTCCGTGGCGTCACTCTATGTGCCACTATATGGCACTGATACATAGGTATTCTCCGACAGATGGAAGGCATTGGGCAGAATATCGCTGTAATGTGGCATCTGCTGACACAAGCAAATATCTTATATTCCTATAAAGTTCAAAGCTGACGATATTGGAGATGAGATGGCAGCCCATTATAGCACCGTATGTCTGCTGTAGAATGATGGTCTTAAACATTAGACATTGGCCAAATCAGATGATTTTGGTGGGATCACCTGATGATCTATTGTGTGCATGATGATGCCCAATGTTTGTAGCAAGGAAAAAAAAAGGGTTATTTCCAAGATAGTAATATAGGATGAGGGATAAGGCTGAGTTCACATGTCCAGTAAATTAAAGTATAGAGCGCAGCTATTTCCAACAGTCCCATTGACAACAGAACAAAAGCGAGCATGTGCACCTCCGATCCCATCAAGAAGGCGCCCAGCAAAACCCGGTTCCACTGGATCATTCTTGTTGATGGTCCCATATACAGTGTGTCCACCCATATCTTGTCCACCACCATTAACTTGAGAACGGTGGCAGCTATAGGCATAGAAGTGGTGTCTAGGTATTGTAAAGTAGCCATGCGCTACGCAATGAAACCACCTATAGCACCACCTGGTGGAAAACAACGAAGTTAGCATTTTTATTTCGAAAACGGAACGAGATAGAGAAGAAAAAGGAAATACAAAGATGTACGGCATCATCAATTCAATACGAATCGACACCTTGCATACAGAAATGCTATAATTAGAACATATAAAAAGAGATCAAGAAAAACAGCCGTACAAAACACCCGAGGGGAGCAAGTAACTTGCATCACCAAAGTGTGGTATATGGGTGGATGGGCTGAGTAGATGTAGTGAGACACACGGATGAAATGACATAAAGCAACAAAAAAGTAGAAATTAATTCTACAAAAACTGAATAAAGGTCAAAAAGAATTCATTTATTAGTTACACAAAGGTAAAAAGATACAGTGTTAAGCCACAAGGCAGGAAAACCAAGCAAAAAGACGGTGTCACATGTAAGTAAATACATAATGTGGGGGCAGAGGCTCCATGTAAGACATACAATTTTGTGTGAGCAGGAAAAGAGGGGAGATCAGAGTTCAGTATAGTATTGTGTGGGGGAGGAGATTCCAGTGCACAAAAGTGAAGCATCAAATGGCAGGAGCGCACTGGCATCACCTCATGTAACCCACACTACAGCAAGGGTATAGTTACAAGGAAAATGATGGACAATTACCTGATCACTGAGGAGACCTGGCCCACATGTGACACCAAAACCCCAACGCGCACATTTCGGCGTCACCTTCGTCAGGGGACGACGAAGGTGACGCCGAAACGTGTGCGTCGGGGTTTTGGTGTCACATGTGGGCCAGGTCTCCTCAGTGATCAGGTAATTGTCCATCATTTTCCTTGTAACTATACCCTTGCTGTAGTGTGGGTTACATGAGGTGATGCCAGTGCGCTCCTGCCATTTGATGCTTCCCTTTTGTGCACTGGAATCTCCTCCCCCACACAATACTATACTGAACTCTGATCTCCCCTCTTTTCCTGCTCACACAAAATTGTATGTCTTACATGGAGCCTCTGCCCCCACATTATGTATTTACTCACATGTGACACCGTCTTTTTGCTTGGTTTTCCTGCCTTGTGGTTTAACACTGTATCTTTTTACCTTTGTGTAACTAATAAATGAATTCTTTTTGACCTTTATTCGGTTTTTGTAGAATTAATTTCTACTTTTTTGGTGCTTTATATAATTAGAACATGTAAAACTCACAAGGCTGCGGACGTGAAGCGATACCTCATGGAGACCTTCCTACAAGTCATTGGGTATAGTGGCTGCTTGGAGTGGCCTCCACGCTCACCTAACCTGACCCCATTGGACTTCTTTCTGTGAGGTCACATCAAACAGCAGGTTTATGTGACCCCTTCACCAACATTGCAGGACCTACGACGACGTATCACAGATGGTTGTGCAAACGTGTCACCTACCATATTGCACAACGTGCAGCAAGATACAGTATGCTATCCAGAGTCCAGATGTGCATTGCAGCTGACGGTGGCCACTTTGAGCATCAAAGTTAAATAAGCGCCATATGCGTGACCAGCATTCAATGTTTTGAGGAGGTCATGGGTTTCATATCATAGCATTTCTGTATGCAAGGTGTCGATTCGTTTTGAATTGATGATGCCCTGCAACTTTGTAATTCACTTTTTTTCTCTATCTCGTTCCGTTTTATAAATAAAAATGCTAACTCCGTTGTTTTCCACCAGGTGGCGCTATAGGTAGTTTCATTGCGTAGTGCATGGCTACTTTACTATACCTAGACACCACTTCTATGCCTATAGCTGCTGCCGTTCTCAAGTTAATGGCGGTGGACAGGATATGGGTGGACACACTGTAGATAGGGAATAACTTACTATTTTGAGGATAACCTTTAAAATTATCCACCAGAGCTGAGTGCAGCAGCTTGATCTCTCCTCATTTACAAGACATGCATGCTCACCCTGTGTAGGGGAGGTGGAGAGGACAGCTGACCTGCTGGCATCTATTCCATGTACTGTATATAGCCACCCTTACCAGTCTGTACAACTCGCTCCATAAAAACACTTTCTTTACATGCTACAATCACGCACCTTTTCTTATGGCCTTTTCTTCCAGGGATTGAAGGAGACGAGAACGAAGCTCCATTTTTCCAGCGAGAGTGAAGGCATAAGCCATCAATGCTTGTGTATATATGTTGTGTTTTCCACTTAGTGCGCTCTCCAAGCAGAATAACGCATTTCGGACTACAATGTTCTGCGGAGAGAATGATTCAATTTACACAACTGATGCCCATATAGTAACAATTCCTGATCCCCATCATTTACGCTTCCTAGTTTATGGCTTTCAAATGTTACTGAAAACTATTACTAGAAAGGGAAAGGTTTATAAATAATAATGGGCCCACTATATATTAATCTCTCATTAGGGACTGAAGCTGATTCGAGCTTAAAGAGTAACCATCATTTTAATTTTTATTCCATAAATCGATAGTAGATATGAAAATAGGCAACTTTGTAATATATCTTATCAGGGAAATCTGCTTCTTTCTCTTCCTGATCTTTCGTGGGTAAAATGTATATTCAATGAAGACCGATTTTCCCATTTCTGAGATAGAAGATGACAGTAGGTTCTTTTAACATTCCATGGAGAGGGGAGAAGGAGGGAGGATCTTTCATTTTGAAGTCACGGGTAAAAAAAAATTGTATTGAGAGACTCCCATTTCTGAGATAGAAGATGACAGTTGGTGCTTTTAAAATTCTATGGAGGAGGAAGGAGCTGGAGGCCGATAAAGACATCCTGCGACAAGTGCTGCTGAAACAAAAGTTACAGTTCTCCATAGAACTTTATGACCACCAACTGTCATTTCCAGTCTCAGTATGGGAAAATATTTTTTTCAATGAAGACAGATATTACCAGTGAATTGAGAATCTTGAGAATGAAAGATCAGTCCAGGAGGAGGATGAAGCAGGTTTCTCTGATGAGATATATTACAAAGTTTCTTATTTTCACTTGTACTATTGATTTTTTTATATTCTGTATATACTGTATATATCTATATATATAATTGCCTTATTCTGTCTGTCTGTCTGTCTGTCTGTCTTGCTCCAAAATTGTGTCCTTACGGTGACACAAAGCTGATTGACCGCTGGGCTCGCCATGGCCCCGCCCCCCCGCACGGATTGGCCGCTCGCCCAGGCTGCGCCCCCACACGGATTGGCCGGTCGCTCGCCCAGGCTCCGCCCCCCCCACAGATTGGCCTCTCGCCCCGGCACCCTGCAGGCATTGGCAACTCGGCCACGCCCCACCCCCCTCACGCAATGCACGCTAGCTCTGGCCCCGCCCCTCCCACGCATTCCCCGAACTGACACGGTCACGGAGCCACGACTACCAGGTGAGTACTGTACCCCTGGGAGCCCACATCAGCGTACGCCGCCAAACCAGCCGACACATACCCTCGCATTGCTGGGGCTGGCCGGCGTATGCTGGTGTGGGCTCCCGTGCGAGCGGGGGACGAGATACGCTGGTAACAATGGTAGCATAGTTACCAGCGCATCAAGGTCCTGCAGCGGCGGAACATACACACACGCACACACATAACAGCACACACACACACACATCAGATCACACTCACTCTCACACACACCTCACACACACATCACATCGCATCCACACACTCACAACATCCTGGGATATCGCTTGCTTCTCGGCGGCGATACTGTGCTGTGAGCTTCCAGGACCTGCCGGAGGATCACATGGCCAGAAGCATGTGGTATCTCCGGATGTTGTGAGTATGAGCGCGTATGTGCAATATCGTCAATGTGTGTGTGTGTGAGTGTATGCGATCGGGTGTGTGTGAGTGTATGCGATCGGGTGTGTGTGAGTGTATGCGATCGGGTGTGTGTGAGTGTATGCGATCGGGTGTGTGTGAGTGTATGCGATCGGGTGTGTGTGAGTGTGTGTGAGTGTATGCGATCGGATCTGTGAGTGTCGGCAGAGGAGCACGGCGTGCTGGAGGAGGCTGGGAGGAGAGAGGCTGATCCTGGGGAAGGCTGGGATGGGGAGGCTGAGAGAAGAGAGGCTGATGCTGGGGGAGGCTGAGGCTGGGGTAGGCTGGGAGGAGAGAGGCTGATGCTGGGGACCGAAAAGGCTGATGCTGGGAGGAGAGAGGCTGATGCTGGGGGAGGCTGAGGTTGGGGTAGGCTGGGAGGAGAGAGGCTGATGCTGGGAGGAGAGAGGCTGATGCTGGGGGAGGCTGAGGCTGGTATAGGCTGGGAGGAGAGAGGCTGATGCTGGGAAGAGAGAGGCTGATGCTGGGAGGAGAGAGGCTGATGCTGGGGGAGGCTGATGCTGGGGGAGGCTGAGGCTGGGAGGAGAGAGGCTGATGCTGGGAGGAGAGAGGCTGATGCTGGGGGAGGCTGAGGCTGGGGTAGGCTGGGAGGAGAGAGGCTGATGCTGGGAGGAGAGAGGCTGATGCTGGGAGGAGAGAGGCTGATGCTAGGGGCAGAAAAGGCTGATGCTGGGAGGAGAGAGGCTGATGCTAGGGACAAAAAAGGCTGATGCTGGGAGGAGAGAGGCTGATGCTGGGAGGAGAGAGGCTGATGCTGGGGACAGAAAAGGCTGATGCTGGGAGGAGAGAGGCTGATGCTGGGGACAGAAAAGGCTGATGCTGGGAGGAGAGAGGCTGATGCTGGGGACAGAGAGGCTGATGCTGGGGACAGAGAGGCTGATGCTGGGAGGAGAGAGGCTGATGCTGCGGGTAGAGAGGCTGATGCTGGGAGGAGAGAGGCTGATACTGCGGGCAGAGAGGCTGATGCTGCGGGTGGAGAGGCTGATGCTGGTGCAGCATGGGGGATGGAGCACGATGGGGGGTGCGCAGCATGGGGGATGGAGCATGTTTGGGAGTGCGCAGCATGGCGGATGGAGCACGTTTGGGAGTGCGCAGCATGGCGGATGGAGCACGTTTGGGAGTGCGCAGCATGGCGGATGGACCACGTTTGGGAGTGCGCAGCATGGCGGATGGAGCACGTTTGGGAGTGCGCAGCATGGCGGATGGAGCACGTTTGGGAGTGCGCAGCATGGCGGATGGAGCACGTTTGGGAGTGCGCAGCATGGCGGATGGAGCACGTTTGGGAGTGCGCAGCATGGCGGATGGAGCACGTTTGGGAGTGCGCAGCATGGCGGATGGAGCACGTTTGGGAGTGCGCAGCATGGCGGATGGAGCACGTTTGGGAGTGCGCAGCATGGGGGATGCAGCACGATGGGGAGTGCAGAGTATGGCGGATGGAGCACGTTTGGGAGTGCGCAGCATGGCGGATGGACCACGTTTGGGAGTGCGCAGCATGGCGGATGGAGCACGTTTGGGAGTGCGCAGCATGGCGGATGGAGCACGTTTGGGAGTGCGCAGCATGGGAGATGGAGCATGATGGGGGGTGTGCAGCATAGGGGATGGAGCACGATGGGGAGTGCGCTGCATGGGGGATGGAGCACGATGGGGAGTGCGGAGTATGGCGGATGGAGCACGTTTGGGAGTGCGCAGCATGGCGGATGGAGCACGTTTGGGAGTGCGCAGCATGGTGGATGGAGCACGTTTGGGAGTGCGCAGCATGGCGGATGGAGCACGTTTGGGAGTGCACAGCATGGGAGATGGAGCACGATGGGGGGTGCGCAGCATAGGGGATGGAGCACGATGGGGAGTGCGCTGCATGGGGGATGGAGCACGATGGGGAGTGCGCTGCATGGGGGATGGAGCACGATGGGAAGTGCACACCTCCCCCCAACACACACACACACACGCGCACGCACTGCACAACACACCACACACACACACTGGGAACCACAAACAACTGCCCTACACAGACACCCACACACACAGACAACGCTGCACACACACAACACCCAACACACAAACACCGCGGCACACACAAATATACGCACATGCCGCACAACACACACATTGCACAAAACATACCTCCCTCCAAAACACACCACACACACACAAACCGCGCAACACACACACAACGCTACAGACACACAGCGCTCCACAAACAACGCAACACACTCAACACACATACAACACCGCTCTCACCCCCCGCCACACCCAGACAACACCCAGAACATGTACAGCGCCCTACCCAAACACTTGGTAACTACACACAACAACATCTCTATATATATATATAACAAAAATCATACATGAACTACACAATACGTAAATTCTAGAATACCCGATGCGTAGAATCGGGCCACCTTCTAGTATATATATATATATATATATATATATCTCTATGAGACAAAAAAGACCAGTCGCACATTGTGAAAAACCAAAATAAATTCTACCTTATAACATAAATGGAGGTATTTAGAATATTATAATGGCCATTGTAATACCAGCCCAGCGCCCCTTCATGGCACCCTCCTTTGCTGGGTCCTACACTACACTGCATCTTTTCTGGGTTTTAAAAACCTACAAGATCCACTGGTGAACAAAAAAAAAGGCTAATGAAGCGGCCAGGAATAATTGCCTTATTCTGTCTGTCTGTTTGTCTTGCTCCAAAATGACGTCATTACAGTGACAACTGTCACATTGGCCGCTCTGTTCGGCCTGGGCCCGCCCCCTGCACGCATTGGCAGCTCCGTTTTGCCTGGCCCCGCCCCCCGCACGCATTGGCCACTCCATTTGGCCCAGCCCGCCCCCGCACGCATTGGCCACTCCGCTCGGCCCGACCACGCCCCCGTACACTGTGCCCGCTCAGCCATGCCCCCCGCACACTGTGCCTGCTCAGCCACGCCCCCCCACACTGTGCCCGCTCGGCCATGCCCCCTGCACACTGTGCCCACTCGGCCACGCCCCCCCCCAAACTGTGCCCGCTCGGCCATGCGCCCCCCCACACTGTGCCTGCTCGGCCACGCCCCCACACACAGTGCTCGCTCGGCCACGACCCCCACACTGTGCCTGCTCAGCCACGCTCCCCGCACACTGTGCCCACTAGGCCACGCCCCTCGCACACTGTGCCTGCTCGGCGACGCCTCACACACACTGTGCCCGCTCAGCCATGCCCCCCGCACACATTGGGCACCTATACACCTCCCCCCACGATGACTCCACCTATTAGACACCTCCCCCCCAGGACTACTCCACCTATTAGACACCTCACCTCCAGGACAACTCCTCCTATTATACTCCTCTCTCCCCAGGACTACTCCTTCTATTATCCTCCTCTCCCACCAGGACTACTCCTCCTATTAGACTCCTCCCCCCAGGACTACTCCTCCTATTAGACTCCTCCCTCCATTACTACTCCTCCTATTAGACTCCTTCCCCATGACTACTCCTCCTATTAGACTCCTTTCCCCCCAGGACTACTCCTCCTATTAGACTCCTCCCCCCAGGACTACTCCTCCTATTAGACTCCTCCCCCAGGACTACTCCTCCTGTTATCCTCCTCTCTCCCCAGGACTACTTCTCCTATTGTACTCCTCTCTCCCCAGGACTACTCCTCCTATTATACTCTTCTCTCCCCAGGACTACTCCTCCAAGACACACACACTGCACAAAACATACCTCCCCCCAAAACACACACAAACCACGCAACACACACACAACGCTGCAGACGCAACACACAAACAACAACACTCTCACACACCCTAGTACACCCAGACAACACCCAGAACATTTACAGCGCCCTACACAAACACTGGAAACTACACACAACAACATCTATATATATAACAAAAATTATACATTAACTAATTATCTACACAATAAATTCTTGAATACCCAATGCGTTAGAATCGGGCCACCGTCTAGTATATATATATATATATATATATATATATATATACACATATACACAGTTGAAACCATGTTTTTCTCACTGACATGTAATCAGAATAAATCTTTCCCATTTTAGGTCAATTCGGAACCTACATTATTTATACTTGCAAAATTCCAGAATAATGAGAGAGAGAGAGAGAATGTTTTAAGGCATTTTTATGGGTGCAGATGGACTTTTGAAAAAACCCCAATGGAAGTCACTGATTGGGCAGTTCATGTCTCCGCCCACATGCAGCCAGCCATAAACAGATCACTTCCAGGGGAGGGTGGGCAGAGTTTTTCCATTTTTTGGGGGGTGCACACTACATCCGATCACGCTGTTGTTACCCACAGTTGGAGCCGATCAAACACTGTAAGCGACTCGCACTGGCCTGAGCACCGAGCGTACCCGAGCACAGCGATGCTCGCTTTAGTGGTTTGCATACTTAAAGCACCCGATCTACAAACTCTTTTATAGTACGAACACCGAACCTAGGGTTCGCTCATCTCTAATATTGATGTGTGGAGTTTAAAAGGGAAGCGGTCACCAGATTTGGACCCTGTAAGCTGTGGCCATCACCAGTAGGCTCCTATATACAGCATTCCAACATGCTGTATATAGGAGTCCGGGCCTCTGTGTATAACATAAAAATCACTTTTATTATTCTCACTTAGGGAGCGGTCTGGACCGATGGGTGTCACTGCTCTCCGGTCCGGAGCCTCCTCTATGCAGCGATGGCTGTCCTTCTTCTACCCAGCCCAGTATGGATAATGTGTCGTACGTCATCCACACAGACTGGCATTGTAATCCTGCACAGGCATACTTTGATCTCCCCTTCTCAGGGCAGATCAAAGTACTGTAGTGCGCATGCGCGGGTGGTCTATAACCTTTACTCACTCCTGTTCATTACAGTACTGTGATCTGCCCTCATCGAGGCAGATCAAAGTGCGCATGCGCAGCAGCACAATTCCACCCTGTATGGATGACGTAGGACACGTCATCCATACTTGGCTAGGTAGAAGAAGTACAGTGATCCCCGGTACCCGAGAGCAGCGACACCCATCAGACCGGACCGCCCCCTTACGTGAGTATTATACAGGTGTTTTTTATGTTATACAGAGCAGCCTGTGCTCTTATATACAGTATTCTTGAATGTTGTATATAAGAGCCCACTGGTGGTGGCCGCAGCTTATAGAATCTGGTGACAGGTTCCCTTTAAGATGTTGACAATGTTTGTGGGAAATGTTGCCATCTAACGGTTGGTTTAGGTAATGCTTGTAGATACAGTTGACTAAGGATACTGATATACTAAGGATACTAATGTACTAAGGATACTGCTATACCAAGAATACTGCTATTCTAAAGGCCATTTTACACACAGCGACATCGCTAGCCCCCGTCGGTTGTGCGTCATGGGCAAATCGCTGCCCTTGGCGCACAACATCGCTAGGACCCGTCACACGTACTTACCTGCCTAGCGATGTCGCTGTGGCCGGCAAACCGCCTCCTTTCTAAGGGGGAGGTTCGTTCGGCATCACAGCAGCGTCACTAAGTGGCCCCCAATAGAAGCGGAGGGGCAGAGATGAGCGGCCGGAATATCCCGCTCACCTCCTTCCTTCCTCATTGCGGGCGGCCGTAGGTACAATTTTTTCCTCGTTCCTGCGGTGTCACACGTAGCGATGTGTGCTGCCGCAGGAATGACGAACAATCTGCGTCCTGCAACAGCAACGATATTTGGGATTAGAACGACGTGTCAATGATCAACGATAAGGTGAGTAATTATGATCGTTAGCAGTCGTTCGTGCGTTTCACACGCAACGACATCGCTAACGAGGCCTGATGTGCGTCACGAATTCCGTGACCCCAACGAATCTCGTTAGCGATGTTGTTGTGTGTAAAGCCCCCTTAAGGATACTGATATACAGAAAACCAGAGAACATTGGTTAGACAAAAGTACCTTTTGTCTAACCAATGTTCTTTGGTTTCAGTATAAAAAAAATCTATTGTTTTTTTCCCAATCCATACCTTAAAAAGACCACTATGGATGGAAGACCACCTTGTACACTTACCGTTGCAGGTAATGGATACTGCAATAATGATATGGTGATATATGAAGCCAACGTAACTTCATCATTTACTCCACCCTACAAGAAAAAGCAAATTATCCTTAGAGCATAACAGATCCCTGTATACAATATGCAGATGCTATATTTGATTAATGATATATAAATGGTGGATTTGTATGGAGAGGTCGTGCTCTATAAAACAGTGGCTACATCTGTGATTCCAGTTTGTTAGTCTGATAATAATCTGTCTTCCACTTTCTCACCTTCATTGCATTGTTAAAGAGATAACCGACATTTTGGAAGCAGCCGTTTTCCTTCTGGTGCCGAGTAAGCCATTCAAGAGCACTGCTTGTGTGTGCAGGATCGATGTAAATGTAAGACCGGGCTCTGGCAAATGACTTCATGACAAAGGCCGTCAGCCTGTGAAGACATATGGGAAGAGGGAAGACTTCTGATCAAATGAAGAGTATGCCAGCAATGGCTAAGCAACGTGAGGGTATGAGGTAAACGCAACACACTAGTGATAGTAGGAAGGGAGATGTCGATGGGTCTGGACCCCCCCAAGATGTTGGCATGCCGGAGCAAGGGAATGCCAAGCATGTGGCGCAACACAGAGAGAAAACCAGGGAAGATGTTAAGGGAGGCCTGTTATGTCACTGTGGCGCCCCAGGACCTGGTCGCCACAACAGCATTGCCCTCCCAAAGGGTTAATGCTGAGCCTGGAGGTAATTGGGAGGTCCATTGGCCAGCAAGTTTAACATCCAACGCAGTTCTCCCTCCGGCCAGCAGGGGGAGCTCTGAACCTGGGATTCCAGGGAGGATCCCCTTAAGTCTGATCTGGGGGAGGAAGTAGTGTTCAGTCTGTAGAGAGCAGTAGAAGTGAACAGACGCAGAGTGAGCTGTCCTGTGAATCTGGGGCCTAGAGCTAGAGTAGCTTGGCCCAGAGAAGCAGGAGTAGCTGAGAGGCAGCGGAGAGACTCGGACATCGGAGTCTGTGGCCACCAGGGCTTAAACATACTCCCTGGTAGCCGAATCCGAAGGGCAGGAGAGCTGCAAGCACCTGGCCCAAAAACATCCCAAAAGCACAGCTGCAGCATCAAGGCCCGGTGTGGACTCCAGCAGAGAAGCACCAGAGAGAGGGCCTGCGCAGGCTGCTACAGAGGGAAAGGGACGTACCATCAGTCCCAGCAGCAAGAGGGCCATTGCTGGATTCAGAGAAGCAGGGTCCTATCATAACAAAGAAAAGCACAGGAGTAGGCCTCATACTCAGCTGGCCAGAAAGATCACCCCAAGTACTTCCAGGCCGACCGGATCCCCATCACCACCTGTAACGGTCTCCCAGGACTGGACTGTTTCCAAAGTAAAGAGGAAAAGGTAAAGAGACTGTTGTTTGTGCCTGGTTCTTTCATTGCCTGTCGGCCCTGCACCGTGTTAGCCACACAACCTCATAGACTTCCACGAGCACTAACAGTGTCCCCGGGGCTCCGCTCCACCTGTGGGGAGCAGTACCACCATTGCTGCTATAACATCACCCCGGAGGCCTCACACAGCAGCGGCGGCTTAATAGCCGCAGACCACAGGTGGCATCACAAACACCAACTTTATTCACCAAGCCACATATACTACTGACACCCACCAGGGCCACGGAGCCGGGCCCAGCCACCACTGACCACCACCGGACTAGTCCGGCCCGGCACCGGGTGTCCCATAGCCCTGGGGTGGGCGAGTCATCACCACCAGAGTCTGCTCCAGCGACTTCTACTTCGATCGCCAGGCGACGCCGTGTTCCTGCCGTGGATAGTGCTGGTGATGGGAGAGGAGTTGATGCCAGTGGCGCTGGTGGGCGCAGGCTCCGCTCATCCACTGGGCTGGGTTTCCTTGGGATCTGCAGTACCACTGGCTGACCATAGGTGGCATGTGTCTTCCAGCTGAAGTTACCATCATTCATTTACAACCAATGGGAAGACACCCTTCTTAATTCCCCTCCTGTCTGCTCACCACTGCCAGAGATAGTTTTGAATTCCTGGTTCCTGTTCTGTTTAGTGAGTCTGGTGTTCTGACTTCTGCTTGTTTCCTGACTACTCTCCTGCCTGCCGTATTTGTACCTCGCTGCCCAATCCGGATTTGACCTCTGCTTTGTTTTCTGATTACGACCTTGCCTGTGTGATTCTGTCCCTGTTTTGCATTTCCCGGTTCGACCTTGCTTGACTACTACTCTCATCGGACTGGAGCTTTCCACAGGTAGTGATCACATTGGGCCCTGTGTAATTCCAAATCCCTGTATAGGGGTTAAAGGGTTTCACGGTTCTAGGGGTCCTGCTTGGTGAGCGGCTTCCCTCTAGCCTGTACATTACAGCCCGTCTGAGTCTGTGGATCTAGTCAGGCGTTACAAGGCCCTAGTGATAGGGAGAGTGGTCACCACTTCACAATCACCTGTGACTGACTCCTGAGCTCCCTAATTTCCTTAGATGGGTCCTTCCCTTTGTGCGTTGTCAAGCTTCTAGGCCCTCACTGACCGTGAACTTACCATGGGTAGTAAGTAGGTCAGTGAGACACTACTTTCACTAGTACAATAAAACAACATGAGGAAGGTAAGAAAAACAGGTGGTGAAATACACAACAAAAAGCAATTCTTGGTTTCTTCAGCAGGAAGCGTCGCAGCTGCAATAACACCACAGCTATGCAGAGACAAGCTCTTTCAATGTGGTCACTATAGAGAATCTGTATTACCGGCATAGAGTAAAGCCAGGAGTGGGTATATATAGCAGAAGAGCATAATGAAAAAATGCTGCAGCTGTGATTAAGGCCAACAGTAATCTCAGCCAGCAGGGAAAAAGACCTTAACCCATTCAGCATCAAAGAAAGCAAAACATCTTTATCAACATTCATAGCTCCTCGTTTGGTTTTAATTTCATCTTCTTCCACTGGCATGTTGGGTCCTTGGCACACAATGACTTGCTGAATGGAAAAAGGGCCAATACATAAGGTGTCTGCTCTGGGATCTGATTTTTGGGTCTGGGGTTTTACATTTATTTTGGTTTCTGATGGCATCTGGGTCTGAAATAGCTTTAGGCATTGGTGGATACAATCAGTAGGGGGCCCCTGTGCATGAACTGGATATGGGACCCCTATTATGCCATATTTCAATATAAAGCACTTACTTATTTCTCTGTAACAACCCATCAGTAATTGTGGCCTAGGGCGTTTATTATCTTATTCCTGTACATGCAATCTAGGAAACTGCTTTTAGGATGGACCCCATATTGTATTGGCCACCAAATGGTTTGGCATCTAATTTAGTTTTAGGATTGGGTCTGGGGTCTTTAATTTGTGAGGTCTGTATTAGTTTAGGGGGTGTGAGAGAACAGAATCCATTTTGAGTCTGTGGTATCCATCTGGTACTTAATTCTGACGTCAGGGTGTTCAGGTAACACTGATGGGCGGTTTCACCTTTCTGTTCATGCCTCTACTGCATATTTCAGAGGTACCTTGTCCTTTGTCTGTGACCTTAGTTAAACTAATCATATGTGCTAGTAAAGGAGAATTCTTTGCGTAAAGGAGGAGTGTATTTCGATCATAGGGGTCTGGTCTGAGGTCCGAATCAATTTAGAGACCTGATCTGGAGCTCGATGTTTCCCCTGCCTTTCTCTCTGTTTCCTAGATATGCTGATGGTACCACTGCTTAAATAGCAGGAGGTCCAGTCTTCCATGATGAACCATCCATCAAATTCATAGATTAGATGAACAGTCCATTGATCTCAGTGGTGCTACAAACCAGACCCTGTAAATAACAGCAGATTGTTCAGGAATCAAGAAGATGGACATCTTGAGATCAACCTTTGATTCAGAGACCCTATATTTTTAACACCAGACCCCTCCTTCTTATTCCTACCAGGTATTTCCTGAATTTCTTCTTCCATATCCTGGTCCAAATGCACTGTAAGATCCATCACTGTGTCTATAAGCCAGTTGTGTTTGATACCCTGTATAAAAATATTTAATCTCAGATTAAGAGGAAATATAGGATAATGAAGCAAAAAAATAGACTTAAATAATGCACAATTTTATATATATACATATATATATATATATATATATATATATATATATATATATATATATATATATATATATATATATATATATGTGACGCCCTGGCAAAACCAGGTAGTCACAAAAGTGTCCACCCTCCTTGATACCACCAAAAAGCCACACCCAGGTACAACACACAGCCATTAAAACCTAGCCACCCCCTCATGATAATAAGGACACACCAGTGGGCGGGATCAGGCGGATGAGAACGCCCACCTAGGGGTCCTGAGGTGTTAGAGGCGGGAACACGTCCGTTGAAGCTTAAGTTTGAGTTTGAACAGTGGAGGAGTGAAGGAGCTGTCAGTTCAAGTGTAGTCAGGGGCCCTTGGACTACCCGGCTAGATGGCAGACAGCGAACAGGGCCACAGGCGACGGAGATCCGGTCGCGGGAGACCTTAAGTGGACCAGGGCAGAGTTGTAGCCCGCCAGTGCCGACAGCAGGAATCCGGTTCGAAGGCCGTGCACAGACGGGGTGCCTGGACCCTAGGACGAGGAAGGTTGCATGCCCCTTGTTAATCAACCAACAGAGGACCAGGTTTCAGGCCTTGTTCTCCCGAAGCCCATAGAGCGAAACGGAAGGCCAACGTCGGGGATAGGGTGTCCGTCAGAACCCACAGAAATCCCAAGGGTCAGCTTTCGCGGGCCACAGCTCCCAAACAAACTCAGTACCGGGAGTGGACTTCCCCGTTCTATGCGGAGTCGTCCGACAGAAGAGACAAACACGGAGTACAGGAGGAATGGATACCTGTTTACTAAACCCGGGTGTGGGACCCGAATACACCCTCAAACGGCAGCCGGTCACTGGCAACTTGGTTTACCACTGGACTTGTGTGAGATTACTGAACTGTGAGTACACCATTGCCCCCCATCCAACCCGGCACATCACCTCCAGCAGCCATTACTCCCGTGTACCGACCACGGGCCCCGGACTACACCTCCCCTACCCATGGAGGGGATCCCATCTTGCTGCCCCGCTCCATCAGCCCCGGGCGCCCCATCACCAGGAAGCGGCGGTGTCACCATCCCTCACCGCGACCCACGGGTGGCGTCACCGACACAACAACTCCCCTGTAAATATCACCCTCTTTCCGACGGTTGTGAGGACGGCCGGCCGTGCGAGCCCGGTTCCGGTCACCACTCGAGCCGCAGCAGTGAACCCGGATCCGAGCGGGCCCAGAGAAGCGGCAGCGCCCCCCCGCCCGCAACATATATGTGGCACCCCAGGGCAATGGGGTACCTGGTCCCGGGCGTATGGTGCCCAGGGAGAGTCGTGGTCGTGGCCAATGTTCTGTTCCGTGACCCTGGGGGTCGGTCCGAAAAAGGGGTGAAACAAAAATAAAATAAAGAAAAGAGTTTTTGACTACTCTACATGCGGTTTGCGGCTATTTGGTAGGAGCAGCCGCTGCGGGATTTTGCTGGGGTTGGTGGTATAACGCAGCTGAGGTGTTTTGGCCCTCCTCAAGCAGGACTAGGCCCCAGAAGTTGATGATTGGGGTAGTAGTGTGAGTGCACGTAGATGGGAATCAGTAGTACCACACAGGAACTGCAGTTTAAGTTGTTGTTTACTCACTGTGCTAGTACCAGTGCCCCATTGGTGCTGATCTTCAGGTATTCCCTCACAGAGGAGGAGTTAGTTACTATGGGTAGAGAAGAACTCCATTTGAGAGTTAGTTGAAGCAAGGGCCAGAGAGTGCCGAGTGTGGCCACGTGTGCCCTCTGCTGGTTAGGCAGTTATCCCAAACTTCCAGGCGTGAGAACCTCTGGAGCATAAGGCTCAGAGCTGGTGGTAAGAAGACGCCTGGAAGTTTGGGATAACATTGCCGATATCGCTAGCGTGCGTACCCACCCCCATCTTTTGTGCAACACGGGCATATCGCTGCCCGTCGCGCACAAAATCGCGCACCCCCGTCACACAGACTTACCTGCTCTGCAACGTCGCTCTGGCCAGCGAACCGCCTCCTTTCTAAGGGGGTGGGTTGTGCGGCGTCACAGCGACGTCACACGGCAGGCGTCCAATAGAAGCGGAGGGGCGGAGATGAGCGGGACGTAAACATCCCGCCCACCTTCTTCCTTCCGCATAGCCGGTGGACGCAGGTAAGGAGATGTTCCTCGCTCCTGCGGTGTCACACACAGCGATGTGTGCTGCTGCAGGAACGAGGAACAACATCGCTAATGAGTGTTAAACGATTTTTGGTTTTAGGACGACCTCTCCACGGCAAACGATTTTGGCCGCTTTTGCGATCGTTTTAGGTCGCACAAAAGTGTCACATGCTGCGATATCGTTAATGACCCCGGATGTGTGTCACTAACGGCGTGACCCCCGACGATAAAACATTAACGATATCGTAGTGTGTAAAGCCCCCTTAATAGTGGTGTGAACCCAGTGAGGGAAATGGAACCAGTGAAGTGTATGTACACATTGTGACTTGTTTCCAGAGAACCATATCGTTGAGTGTAGCTAGACTATCACCTGTGCAATACTAGGGAGGGCGTATTATCGAATAGTAGTGGTCAGGTACTGTATCTTCACAGCTTAATGGATAGATAAATACAGATATAGGTTTCATAGCTTGATGATGATTTATAGTCCAGCAGTTCGTAGGGTACAGGAGGTGTAATAACATATAACCGGTGCAGCCGCACAGGGGCCCAGAGGAGAGGGGGGCCCGCTAAAAACAGGGTCTGACTTTGCTGGTTAAAGAGCGTGGGCTTCGGGTCCTCGGCGGGCCACCTGTGCTTGATATAGAAGGGGCCCGCCGCCGGTAACCACGGTTGTTAGAACGGGCCCATGGGCCATCGATTGTCAGTGCTATGCGTGGAGCACTGACGCCACTATGCAGCGCATAGCAGTGACGTTTAATGGCTGCCAGTCTATCAAAGGTAGTGCATGTTTGCGAGCGGCCTCTGATAGGCCGGCGGCCATTAAACGTCACTGCTATGCGCTGCATGGTGACGTCAGTGCTCGGAGCATAGCACTGACAATCGATGGCCCATGGGACCGTTCTAACAACTGCAGTTACCGGCGGCGGGCCCCTTCTGTATAAAGCACAGGGGGCTCACCGAGGCCTTGCTTTGTGCCTGGAACAGCCATCACTGCTTACCGCTGTGCCGCGGAGGCCGCAATGACTCGGTGTCAGACTGCAGAGACAGTGACTGTACACTGAGGGACAGCGTGAGAGAGAGAGAGCAGTGTGGGGTGAGTGGACCACATGGGAAATGGGCCACGCAGTATTTAAAAGTGAAGGAACAGTATGAAGAAGGAGGGAACTGTACAGAGAGGTAAGAACTTGAGAGCACAGTATTTATAAGTGGGACCATGGGGGGTAGTATAGATAAGTGGGAGCATGGAAGATAGTATGGATAAGTGGGAGCATAGGGAGATCAGTATGAATAAGAGGGAGCTTAGGGGGGACAGCATGGATAAGTGGGAGCATAGGGGTCAGTATGGATAAGTGGGAGCATAGGGAGATCAGTATGTATAAGAGGGAGCTTAGGGGGGACAGCATGGATAAGTGGGAGCATAGGGGTCAGTATGGATAAGTGGGAGTTTAGGGGTGACAGCATGGATAAGTGGGAGCATAGGGGGGCAGTATGGATAAGTGGGAGTTTAGGGATCAGTATGGATAAGTGGGAGCATAGGGTGGCATTATGGATAA
Source organism: Anomaloglossus baeobatrachus (assembly GCF_048569485.1). NCBI lineage: Eukaryota > Metazoa > Chordata > Amphibia > Anura > Aromobatidae > Anomaloglossus > Anomaloglossus baeobatrachus. The sequence continues at coordinate 57,428,413 of NC_134357.1, read as the reverse complement.
GTGGGAGCTTAGGGGAGACAGCCTGGATATGTGGGAGCATAGGGGGCAGTATGGATAAGTGGGAGCTTAGGAGTCAGTATGGATAAGTGGGAGCATAGGGTGGCATTATGGATAAGTGGGAGCTTAGGGGTAACAGCATGGACAAGTGGGAGCATAGGGTGGCATTGTGGATAAGTGGGAGCTTAGGGGTAACAGCATGGATAAGTGGGAGCATAGGGTGGCATTGTGGATAAGTGGGAGCTTAGGGGTAACAGCATGGATAACTGGGAGCATAGGGTGGCATTGTGGATAAGTGGGAACATAGGGGGGCAGTATGGATAAGTGGGAGCTTAGGGGACATTATGGATAAGTGGCAGCTTAGGGGACATTATGGATAAGTGGGAGCTTAGGTGGTGCAGCATGGATAAGTGGGAGCATAGAGAAGCAGTATGGATAAGTAGGAGAATAGGGGGCAGTAGGGAGGATAGGGAGGACAGCATGGATAAATGGGAGCACAGGGGGCAATATGGATAAGTGGGAGCTTAAGGGGACAGAATTGATAAGTGGCAGCATAGGGGTGCAGTATGGATAAGTGGGAACATTGGGGGGATTGTATGGAGAAGGGAGAGTATAGGGGGCAGTATGGTTAAGTGGGAGTATAGGGGGCATTATGGATAAGTGGGAACATAGGGGGTAGTATGGATAAGTGGGAACATAGGGGGCAGTATGGATAAGTGAGAACATAGGGGGAACAGTATGGATAAGTGGCAGCATTTGGGAGATTGTATGGAGAAGTGAGAACATAGGGGGGATAGTATGGAGAAGTAGGGGAACTATATGTTGAAGTGGGAACATGGGTGGACAGTATGGAGAGGTAGATCTGTTTTCTGGTAACAGCCTTACCATTGTTAAAGAAGGAATTTTGTATTCACTAAATGTGTGAATGTTCATGTAATGTGTGATAATCTATTCCCCTACCGCTGCTCTCTGGTGTCCAGCGCCGGCCTCCTCTTCTCAGTGATATCGCTGCGCTATACACTCTCCGGGACACGCTGCTCAGCTGAGTTTTTGCCTCGGGGAGGAGGAGGGGGGGGGGGGGCATACACAATTCTTGCACGGGGGCCCTTTGCTCTCAGTGTCCGCCCCTGGTAATAAGCAGAGTCTCTTACCTGTGGTCAGGTAGCTCAGGGCTTTTGCTTTTATCTCCAGGGTAAGCTGATTTGTTTTATTGAGATATTCCAGAACATAGATATTAGGAGTGAATAGGACCATGTTTTGTTCTCCACATCCAAATGGCAACTGAAGAAGTTTCCCCAAATTCTGCATTGAAGTTCCCATGATGTCCCCTAAAAGGAACAAAACATTTTTTTTTTAATTATTATTATTATTATTATTATTTTGTTGTTATTATTATTAGTAAGAAATGCAGCACCTACAGCCTTCAAATGAGTCACTAAAATACAATAATGTTATGTGTAAGATTGAGATCATTGCATCTGTTGGAATATACAGTCTATCCACCCATATCCTGTCCACCGCCATTAACTTGAGAACGGTGGCAGCTATAGGCATAGAAGTGGTGTCTAGGTATAGTAAAGTAGCCATGCGTTACGCAATGAAACCACCTATAGCACCACCTGGTGGAAAACAACGAAGTTAGCATTTTTATCTCGAAAACGGAACGAGATAGAGAAAAAAAGTGAATTACAAAGTTGTAGGGCATCATCAATTCAATACGAATCAACACGTTGCATACAGAAATGCTTTGATATGAAACCCATGACCCCCCCAAAACATTGAATGCTGGTCACTCATATGGCGCTCATTTAACTTTGATGCTCAACGTGGCCACCGTCAGCTGCAATGCACATCTGGACTCTGGACAGCATACTGTATCTTGCTGTAGGTTGTAGGCGACACGTTTGCACAAGCATCTGTGATACGCCGTCATACGTCCTGCAATGTTGGTGGAGGGGTCGCATACACCTGCTGCTTTATGTGACCTCACAGAAAGAAGTCCAATGGGGTCGGGTCAGGTGAGCGTGGAGGCCACTCCACACAGCCACCATACACAATGACTTGTAGGAAGGTCTCCATGAGGTATTGCTTCACGTCCGCAGCCTTGTGAGTTTTGCACATTCTAATCATAGCATTTCTGTATGAATTGATGATACCCTACAACTTTGTAATTCACTTTTTTCCTCTATCTTGTTCGGTTTTTGAGATAAAAATGTTAACTCCGTTGTTTTCCACCAGGTGGCGCTATAGGTGGTTTCATTGCGTAGCGCATGGCTACTTTACTATACCTAGACACCATGATAGGTATAGTAAAGTAGCTGCCTATAGCTGCCGCCGTTCTCAAGTTAATGGTGGTGGACAGGATATGGGTGGACACACTGTATAACTGACAAGAAGGCTCTACAAGAGAAGCAAGATTGTGAAATCTTGGCCAAAGTCGCCGAGTAGCCCCAGCCTAAAGCTCACCATCCACCTACAAGAACAAGTTCATTCAGCCTTTGCTAAGCCACCCAATCACCCTTTACACCTGCTCGCTCAGTATTTTTTTTTATCAATAGGGAAATAGATGTAAGTTTCTGCCAGACACCTCTAGAAAAATAAAGATTGAACATATTGAAATTCAACATGTCCAATTGTGCTTAACCCCATTTACATAAGACAGTTGGCTCGTCCCACCAAAATTGGCGTATACTATATATGGTTTCTTAAATCTGGAACACTCTCTCCACAAATTATATCCTTACGTAGGGAGCTCCATGATTTGTACTACAGGGGACAACAATGAAACTTACTGATAACCGAGGACTAAGCGTAAAACTTACCGACAACCGAGAAGTAAGCGCGAGGAGAACCTTCCACCACTTGTCCTGGAAGTTTCAGTGAAATTTGTTCAGATGCCTCACCACCTAAGTAAAAGATTTAGTAAAAGTTATATTAATAATGTATTTTATATTACTAGCATAGTGTTTAGCACTTGTGTACCTTTATCACTTTTTTTTACTTTACAGATTGTATCAGTTCTTTACACCATATGTATGCCATTTTAAGTGCAAAAGCTGAACCTATTTTAACCTGTTTTATTAGCAGTTGAAACCAGTAAGGGTACAATATGTTCACACGTTTTTTCTTCACCAAAAACCAGAATAGCGATACATTCTTCTAACATTTTTGCTTGCTTTTTTCCCTCTTTTCATTTGAATAGGTGAAAAACACTGAAAGAATTGGCATGCTGCAGATTTCAAAAACTGCTCGGCAGCTTAAACGTCCCCCCCCCAAAAAAAACAGACGTGTGTATGAGATTTTTTGAATCTGATGTATTTTGCTGCTACTGTCATCGCCACATTCTTGTCACTGAACAAAATGTTGCAAAAAATGCCTCGTTGGAATAGATCAGGACTTTCCATGTACACTCCCTGACACACGTTCTGTCACTTATCCATATTATGTAAATAAAAGCTTATAACCTGACTTTAAATTCATCCATTGGTTTTATAAAGTACTCTTTTAAAAGCTGAAATCCTCTCAAATTCGGTTTAGGTTCTGAAAATAAAGTTCTGCAAAGCTGAAATATTGATCATTTAATGAACACAGAAAGATCAGATTTTGGCAAGACAAAAGTTTTGTCACCCACAGAAAGTAATGTGAAATTCAAACAAATAATTAACTTCTAATACAAAGATATGTTGCATAACATTGGTGAATGAAGTTGTGGTGCTATTAGAGCCATATTTAATATTTTGTGTGACTTCCATGAGTTTGAAGGACTGCATCCATGCGGTTCAACAATGATTCATATAATTTATTGATGAAGTAATCAGGAATAGCAAAGAATGCAGTCTTACATGCCTCCCAGAGGTCATCTAGATTCTTTGGTTTTGTCTTCCAAGCTTCCTCTTTCACTCTACCCCAAACATGCTCAATGATGTTCATGTCTGGTGACTGGGCTGGCCAGTCCTTGAGCATCTTGATCTTCTTTGCCAGAAGGAACATTGTTGTAGAGATGGATGTATGAGATGGAGCACCATCCTGCTACAGAATTTGACCCCTTTTATGATTGGGTATGTAAGAGGTAGCTAATACTTCTTGATATTTTAGGCTATTGATATTGCCTTCTACCTTGCAAATGTTTTGCACACCCCCATACTGAATGTAACCCCAGACCATGATCTTTCCACCACCATTTCTGGATCCATACGGGCTCCAGTAGGTCTCTTGCAGTATTTGCGACGGCTGTGGTGTAATTCAACTGAAGATTCATCAGAGAAATTCACCGTCTGCTATTTTTCCAGCGTCCATCTGCTTGGCAGGCTGTGGGACTTGGCAAATGCCACACGATTTTTTAATTGTCTTTTGTTTAGTGCTGGCTTTTGGGCACTGATTCGACCATGGAGGCCATTTCGAGACAGAATCCTACAAACTGTTCTAGTTGACACAGGGACTTGAGGTGACCAGGCCTGTTGGAGCTCTGCTGCAGTGGAAGAGGGGCTGGCTTTGGATTTTCTAACTAACAAACGTTCCTCCTGAGCAGTTGTCTTGCGGGGTCTGCCGGACCTGGGCTTGTGAAAAACATTCCAGTCTCTTCAATTTTTTTTTAATTCTTTGTACTTGACGCTGAGACACATTAAAGGTGCCAGCCACCTCTGCAGTGGATCTGGTCTTCAGCCTCTTGATAATCAAGGCTTTGGTCGCAGGGTGAATTTTTGGCATGTTGTCAGAGGTCAAGTTGCAGTTCAACTGAAGGTCTGGGGAGCTGCGTTTCTTTTTATACATACCCACAAATTAACCAATCATTTAGTGAGCACAGGAGAGGATGTAAACTAGGATTGGGTGCATTATATAACAAGGCGATAAAACTTTTGTCTTGCTAAAATCTGACCTTTCTGTGTTTATTAAATGATCAATATTTCAGCTTTGCAGCAACTTTATTTTCATAACCTAAACAAAATTTGGGAGTGTTTCAGCTTTCAAAAGAGTAATTTATGAAACCAATGGATGAATTTAAAGTCAGGTTATAAGCTTTTATTTACATAACATGGATAAGCGACAGAACTTCTGTCAGGGACTGTAAGTCATAGAGCCATTGATTTAAAGGCTAAAAGACAATGGATATAATCAGTGCTGCCGGTGATTCAATGGCGATCAAACCAGCGATTGAAGAACATGTGGTTTATTGAAGTCTACACGTTTCAAAACCCACTGGTTTCTTCTTCAGGACAAACCCAAATAAAATCAGTTTACTGAAGTCTATGTGTTTCGAAGTCCACTGGTTTCTTCATTAGGACACATCGGACAGTTTGTCCTGATGAAGAAACTAGTTTGTTTCGAAACACATAGACTTGAATAACCTGCATGTTCTTGGGTTTCTCCTGATGAACAAACTAGTTGGTTTCGAAACATGTAGACTTCAATAAACCTCATGGTCTTGAGTTTGTCCTGATGAAGAAACCAGTAGGTTTTAAAACGCGTAGAAGTCAATAAACCACAATCCCTGGTCTGAACGTCATTGAATCACTGGCAGCGCGGACTACATACATTGTCTCCTATCCTTTGATCTATGCACACAGTGGAGCCACAGCAGCCACTTTTTTTATACTTTTACAGGAGTTGTACCCCTCACAACTCCATCAGGTGAGCGCATCCCCCTCACTCATTCTCCCATTGTATACAGTTAAGACCCTATTGTGCTTTTTTGTCTCCCAGCTCCTTGCCCAACAGAGCTATTTATTGTCTTTGGGACTGCCAGAGATAGCCAAGCTCTAGACAACAGACAATGAATGCTGTAGTAGTACATATATACTGAACATGGGCACCACTCAATTCTAATGGGGTGGAACCCCCAACAACTAACAGGTAAGCTCCTATCCTGTGGATAATGTATGACAACAAAGCAACCTTATATCAACATTGATATTGGCATAATTTTCTGAAAATCTCCAAATTAGCACGTTTACACCTTCTTATTATTTACCTTTTGCACAAATCATGACGTTCTGCGTTTCTTCTTTTTCCAAACCCTCTGGCTACAATCACAAAAATAGAGAAAATAGTTAATTTATATACAAACACATACAGTATATAGGAGTGAGAAAATTATTTAATTATTTAATTGCTTATATATTGTATCCTTTTCTACTTAGAACATGCTTATCTAAGTACAAACTGTGTCAGTGCTCTTAATCTCTACTTAGCACATGCTAGTCTAAGTGCACACACTGTGTTGGTGTTCTTGATTTCTACTTAGTACATGCTAGTCTAAGGGGTGCTTCACACACAGCGAGATCGCTACTGAGATCGCTGCTGAGTCACGTTTTTTGTGACCTCATTAGCGATCTCGCTGTGTGTGACACTGAGCAGCGATCTGGCCCCTATTGCGAGATCGCTGCTCGTTACACACAGCCCTGGTTCGTTTTCTTCAAAGGCGCTCTCCCACTGTGACACACAGATCGCTGTGTGTGACAGCGAGAGAGCGACAAATGAAGCGAGCAGGAGCCGGCAGCACAGGCAGTGTGAGAGCTGCGGAGGCTGGTAACTAAGGTAAACATCAGGTAACCAAGGTGGTTACCCGATATTTACCTTAGTTACCAGCCTCCGCAGCTCTCACGCTGCCTGTGCTGCCGGCTCCTGCTCCCTGCACACGCTAAGCGGTGTGCGCTGGTAACTAATGTAAACATCGGGTAACCATACCCGATGTTTACCTTAGTTACCAGTGTCCGCAGCTTCCAGGCGCCGGCTCCGTGCAAGCGCAGCGTCGCTTGCACGTCGCTGCTGGCTGGGGGCTGGTCACTGGTCGCTGGTGAGATCTGCCTGTTTGACAGCTCACCAGCGACCATGTAGCGATGCAGCAGCGATCCTGACCAGGTCAGATCGCTGGTCGGATCGCTGCTGCATCGCTAAAGTGTGAAGGTACCCTAAGTGCACACTGTGTCGGTGCCCTTGATCTCTACTTAGCACATGCTAGTCTAAGTGCACACTGTGTCGGTGCCCTTGATCTCTACTTAGCACATGCTAGTTTAAGTGCACACTGTTGGTGTTCTTGATTTCTACTTAGCATATGTACGTCTAAGTTCACACTGTGTTTGTGCTCTTGATTTCTACTTAGCACATGTTAGTCTTAACCTACAGAATATTGTACATTTTCCGACATACACTTTAATATTCCCGTTCACCAGAGTGTGCTCTTTCATTCTCCATCTGGCAGGTTTGTGTTTTTATACCATTACTTTTACTGTACAGAAAAGAGCAGCAGTTCCAGTAACTGCCAAGAAATGTATACAATGCAGTCTAGTTTTATACAATGGGCTCCTATGGTGGAATGATACCTTGGCATCTTCCCTGACTGCAGCCACTGTTGGGCATGTACCACCTTAGCGTCTAACCGTGGCCTTTTTCACATTTTTGACAAATTCTCCTATCTAGCATTTCCCTCTGCTGTGAAGAACTTGCAAACTAAAGGGATTGCAATACAATCACCTCTGAATGTACACCCCTGAATGTACATCTATTTACTGAATTGGTACCTTTCAATTATAAAGTATATAAAAACATAAAAAATGTCCACCTCTGGGGACATTTTTTTTAAGTAAATGCATACATTTGACTATAAATGTTTTCTTACAAAAATACATACATTTAAGTAATGGGTTAATAAATTGCCTCCAAAGATGGAATATTTAAATCTTTAAATATTTTTCAATATTTCAAATTTTTGCTAATATGAAGAAAGAAAGAAAGAAAGAAAGAAAAAAAAATTCTTTATCATAGTTTTAAAAAAAGTTTTAAAATAAATATAATGTTATGTTCACTTTTTTATTTTTTTAAGTAAGAGAGTTTTAGGTGATTGATTGCTATTATTTGCACATTGTTTTATTTTTTTCCTTATAGAAGTTTTATTATTTTGGTGAGTGGCTAGTAAAACACCAGTCTGCATATTATCCGAAAATTTTAAATAGTAAGTGAATTTCTTTCTGTGTCTATAAACTTCCTGTGATGACGAACTCACCTCCACTAAAATCGATTTAATAATGGTGTCTTTTCTGCCTTGTGCCGGGACCACAATCTCATTGCCACAAAGTCCTTCTCCGGGCAGAGTCTGTGCGCTTACTGAAAAGTTCACTGCACCTGAAATGAAGAGAACAAGTCAATGAGGTTATGAATCTATATTAATATTTTGGAGTGTTGGAGCCAAGCAGATCTTTGTGAGAAAGCCTATACAAACATATAAACATAACATATAAAAATTGCCTCTTCAGAAAGGAAGAGAACAGGAACTCTGTCACCACCTATCGATGTAGCAAACCCAATGGTCAATATTAACACTGTATCAATCCTTGCCACGTGACTAAGGGGTACTTTGCACGCTGCGACATCAGTAGCCGATGCTAGCGATGCCGAGCGCGATACTACCCGCCCCGTCACACATGCGATATCTTGTGATAGCTGCCGTAGCGAACATCATCGCTACGGCAGCTTCACAAGCACTCACCTGCCCTGCGATGTCGCTCTGGCCGGCGACCCGCCTCCTTCCTAAGGGGGCGAGTCGTGCGGCGGCACAGCGACGTCACACGGCAGGCGGCCAATAGAAGCGGAGGGGCGGAGATGAGCGGGACGTAAACATCCCGCTCACCTCCTTCCTTCCGCATTGCCGGTGGAGGCAGGTAAGGAGATGTTCCTCGCTCCTGCGGCTTCACACACAGTGATGTGTGCTGCTGCAGGAACGAGGAACAACATCGTATCTCCTATTGGTGCGACATTATGGAAATAGCTGACGCTACACAGATCACCGATTCACGACGCTTTTGCGATCATTTATCGGTGCATCTAGGCTTTACACATTGCGACGTCGTTACCGGCGCCGAATGTGCGTCACTTTCGATTTGACCCTGACAATATCGCAGGTGCGATGTCGCAGCGTCCAAAGTACCCTTTAGGATAACAAGCCAAAACAGAAACTCCATTTTTAGACACATTTTTCTGGGTGTTTGCCCCTTATCAGAACAAAGCAGGAGATCTGATATGGCAGGGAATCTTGGGTAACTAAGGAGGAACATTTCTCCTTGTGAAGAGTGCCTTGCCAGTGTAAGGAGACCTATTGGCCACGCAGTGCTGCTCAGGAAATTTGATCTCCAGTCATAGGCCTCTCAGCTAGCCAAATCAGATTTATTTGCTTTGCACTGATGAGGGGCAAACACCCCAAAACATGTGTCTGCAATTGGAGTGACTGGTTTGGCCTCTTATCCTAATGCGGGCTTTACACGGTACGATCTATCGTGCGATTTCACGATCGATCGTACCCACCCCCGTCATTTGTGCATCACGGGCAAATCGCTGCCAGTGTCGCACAAAGTCGTTAAAGCGCCGTCACACGCACTTACTTGCTGTGCGACCTCGCTGTGGGCGGTGAACATCCTCTTCCTGGAGTGAGAGGGACGTTCGGCCTCACAGCGACATCACACAGCAGCCGCCTAATAGAAGCGGAGGGGCAGAGATGAGCAAGATGTAAACATCCCGCCCACCTCCTTCCTTCCGCATTGCCGGCGGGAGCCGCTGGACGCAGGTAAGCTGTTGTTCATCGTTCCCGTGGTGTCACACGGAGCGACGTATGCTGCCACGGGAACGATGAACAACCGGTGCCATGTTAAATAAACAATATTTTAAAACCAAAGTGTTACACGAGACGACGTCATGAACAATGCCGGATGTGCGTCACGAAAACCGTGACCCCGACGATGCATCGCATGATTGCTCGTCTCATGTAAAGCCCGCATAAGTCATGTGGCAAGGCTCATTAATGCCGTTATAACCAGGCGATTTTCAGTGGGGTTTTTCTTGTTTGCTATCTTTTTTTCCTAAGAATCATAGCTTTTTTTTATTTTTCCGTCCACCTAGCCGTATGAGGGATTTTATGGGACGAGTTGTACTTTTGAATGATGCCATTCAATTTACCACATAGTGTACTGGAAAATGGGAAAAAAATGTATTTATTTTTTATTTATCATGCTAACTATAGGGTTAAACTGACCTATCAATATGATTCTCCAGATTCTCCAGATCAGATCCAGATTTAAAAAAAAAAACTTTTGTTGTAATTTTCCGAAACCCGTAACTTTTTAATTTTTCCGAATATGGGGCTATGTAAGGGCTTATGTTTTGGCTGATACCAATTTACTGTAGATACGATGTTGTGATTGCCTAAAATTGCATTTTACTGCAAGATTGCAGCAGCCAAAAATATGTAATTCTGAAGTTCTGTTTTTGTTTTCTTTGTGGGGGTTAACCGTTTGGATTAATTAGTTTTAGATTCTGACAGATTGGACTTTTACAAACACAGCAATTCCAAATATGTGTATTTTTTTAATTGTTTTTATTTAATTGTGACAAAAAAGGGGTGATTTGAACTTTTGTTGGGGGGGAGGTATTTTTTCAAGTTTTTTTCACTTTTTACTGTATTTAATAGTCCTCTTAGGGGACTTGAACCTGCAATCATCCAATCGCTTGTGCAAAACATAGCAGTGCATTAGCACTGCTAAGTATAGCTAAAATCAAAATCTCCTATGAACGCCAGTTAAATGTTGATGTTCACATGAGACTAGTATAATGACATGCACGGGGCTTATCAGCAGACCCCTGGCTGTCATGACAACCCATCGGTACCTCAAGATCACGTCGCAGGAGCACGGATGAGCAAGTAGAAGGACAGCCCCCTGCCGACACATGTTAAGTGCCACTTCCAGAGATTGACAACTTGTCACTGTTTTGTCATTTGTGACAGACAGTCCTGTGGTGTTCGGCTATAGAAGTTCCTCAACCTTTCAACTGTTTTCATCAGCATTTCCCTTTGTGTCCTTAAATTCTCTCATTCCCTTCTAGTCTGTGCTGGCGATAGGTCTAATTCCCTACAGATCCTGAGTGCAAGCAGTCGGCTTGCATTAATTTGGGGTAACTTTGTTGCGTGTTGCAATCCCTCTCCCTGAATCTTTTTGGATATAAATTGTTTGTTATTTTCCTTTGTTTATTATCCCTGTGTGTTGTTTATCTCTTAGTGTGGTTGACAAAGAGCTCATCCCATCCATTCCCTACCTAGGGTGCAGATCAGGGTCATCCTATCTAGGGCAGTGAGGGAAACCAGGGGCCAACGGTAGGCTTGGTCAGGGGTCACCATCTCCCCCTCCTTTAGACACAGGGTCTCCCTTTTAACATTCGCTGGGTACTTCCCCATACCTAGCATGACACAACGGCATTTAACACATTAATAGCCGGAGCTCTGCCTGTGGCTGTTAAAGGCACATCATCGCTGATTAAATTAGCCATCATCTGCTGGGAATAATGCTGGCCGGCATCAAAAGCAGTGACACGACATATGCCCTAACAAGGGCTTTAAGGATTGATATTGACTATTAGGATTGCTCCATCCAATAAGCGGTGCTAGGGTTCCTATCCTCTTTATATCTGACTAGGCTATTTGCATATTTAATTTTTCTCACATGAACTAAGCTGGCCCATGAGCTAATATTGATCCGGACAGTACACAGACTGAAAATATAATCGGAAACTTAAAAGCCTAACTGCATTATACAATGTAATTAACACATAAAGGAAATTTAATGCAAAGCAAATGTACATGCTGGTGCCAAAGTATAAAAAAGTATCACCTAGAGACGTTAGTGTCACCTCCCAGGTCACAGTCACTCTGCCATTCGCTTCAATGCAGAAATCATCTTTGTCGTTGAATAGTTTTTTAGCCGTGAACTCATTCGAATTTTCCAAATCAATGTTTATCTAGAAAAAAAAAGAAGAAGAAGGTAGTGCAGGTCTAGAAGAGGGATGAGGACACATTACGAGGCAGCATTGTCCTCTTACCCTTATGATTTGCTTCAAATAGTTAAAAACGGTGGCCTTCAAATTGAACGTCTCTCCCCGAATGGCTGAGTACGGTAAAGTGACGTCCAGGAAGAAAGGCTGGAAAGTTACAAATGACAATGGCTGCACGAGACCGAACCCGTCCTCCTCGGAGGTACAGAACATGCCGACTTTCCATGTGGTGATGGTGTCGGGCACGGTCAGCTTTAGATTCGAGTGTCCGATGGATCTACGGAGTAACAACAAGACTCAACAGGCTGCAGATTTCACATTTACAGCATCGGTCAAAGTACATCGCAGATTTTCCTTTGCAGCGTGTGGACGAGATTTACAGAAAAATGCTCATTCCCAATGTAGCCACTGTTAGGGGTACTTTGCACACTATGACATCACAAGCCGATGTAGCGATGCCGAGCGCGATAGTCCCCGCCCCCGTCACAGCTGCGATATCTTGTGATAGCTGCCATAGCGAACATTATCGGTACGGCAGCTTCACACACTTACCTGCCCTGCGACGTAGCTCTGGCCGGCGACCTGCCTCCTTCCTAAGGAGGCGGGTCGTGCGGCGTCACAGCGACATCACACGGCAGGCGGCCAATAGAAGCGGAGGGGCGGAGATGAGCGGGACGTAAACATCTTGCCCACCTCTTTCCTTCCGTATTGCAGACGGGACGCAGGTAAGGAGATGTTCCTCGCTCCTGCTGCTTCATACACAGCGATGTGTGCTGCCGCAGGAATGAGGAACAACATCGTAATTGTCGCTGCAGCGAAATAATGGAAATGACTGACACTACACCGATCATGCGATACCGACGCTTTTGCGCTCGGTAATCGTAGTAAAAACGATTTACACACTCCGATGTCGAGAGCGACGCTGGAAGTGCGTCACTTTCGACTTGACCCCACCGACATCGCACCTTTGATGTCGTAGTGTGCAAAGGGCCCCTTAGGCTGTGTGCACACGTTGTATTTTTTTACGCTTTTTTTTTTTACTAAAGATTTGTCACAAAACTTGAAGGGTTTCCTGATCACAGTTAAGTGAATGAGAATCCTAAAGGCTCCTAGTCACGTTGAGTATTTTTTCCTTGAAGATGTAAATCTGCAGAACGTCAATTCTTTCAGTGTTTTTGCTGCAGATTTCACTCATAGTAATGAATGGGGAAAATCTGCACCAAAAACGCACATTTTTGTCTTTATATTTTTCTTGCCAAGATATGCAGAAATGGTGCAGAAATTTCTGCACCAAATACTTAAAGGGGTTGTCCACTACTACCTTCTCATTAGCCTTGTTTGCCCCCGTAAAAATAAATAAGCCTATCCTCACCTCCTGTGCTGGCGTGGTTCCAGCAATGTCTGAAGCCGCGTTCCCAGGGCCCATGTGACATGGTTATGGTTCTGACACGCAACCAATCAGTGCCGGTGTAGCGATGGCCAACAGATCTCCGCAGTGCACAGTACGACTTCAAAACTCAAGATGAGGTCACAGAAACAAAGGTTTGCTTTATTTACAGGCAAGCCACAACAACGGTAAAAGCAGTCAGGGGAATACTGCTAAGGGAATAATACGTTTTACAAGTTTCGGCTACTAGCTGTGGCCGGCTAACCATACGTTTTCCCAACTATCACAGATGCAAGATTATAATATCACAACAAACAAAAACAATACAATTGCTACGCTACAGTACAAACTAACTGGCTTCTGCTAACAGGGTCGTGCGGATACTGCGCTCTAGCTGATGATGCCTACAGTAAACCCTGTAGAGTGCGCACCCAGTACTGACTCACAGTATCGCTGAAGGGAAATCAGTCCAGCTGCTAGGGTTTCTTTCCCGGTGTCAGGCTTGGCGCGCAACCTACAAACAGGGCAAGGTTCTGCTCCTCTGTTGCGGATCTGTTCTCCCTTCCTGGCTCCTAAGTTGGACTTCGCTGACCTTGGGGGTTTCTTTCACTTGACTCGGCTTTACACCACTGCCCTCAGGGTCACTCATGGTCCGGCTATGGTAAGTCTCTCGTACCAGTCCCGTAATTCCTCTGACACCGCAGTTCTCCAAGCTTTACCACAGGATGGCTCGTCTCCTCTTCATGTCCTGCGACCCCCTTCACCCACCTGTCTCCAGCCACGACCCACTCTCATTACTCCCCTCCTTTTCCCGCTCTTTTAGAAGGCTTATCCAAGAGTCCAGCTACATAGGGGAGAAAACAAACAGCGCCGGCTAATCCGGCCAGTCCAAGAGAACTGAAACGGGAACTGACTCTTAAAGGCGATGCGTATGACTCGCCCACCCCAGGGCTATGGGACACCCGGTGCCGGGCCGGACTAGTCCGGTGGTAGTCAGTGGTGGCTGGGCCCGGCTCCGTGGCCCTGGTGGGTGTCAGTTGAATATGTGGCTGATATTAAAGTCTTTGTGTTCGTGACGCCACCTGTGGTATGCGGCTATTAAGCCGCCGCTGCTGTGCAAGGCCTCCGGGGTGATGTTATGGCAGCAATGTTGGTACTGCTCCCCACAGGTGGAGCGGAGCCCCGGGGACACTGTTGGTGCTCGTGAAAGTCTATGGTGTTGTGTGGCTAACACGGTGCAAGGCCGACAGGCGGGGAAAGAACCAGGCACAAACAACAGTCTCTTTACCTTTTCCTCTTTTACTCTGGGAACAGTCCAGTCCTGGGAGACCGTTACAGGTGGTGATGGGAATCCGGTCGGCCTGGAAGTACTTGGGGTGATCTTTCTGGCCAGCTGAGTATGAGGCCTACTCCTGTGCTTTGCTTTGTTCTGATAGGACCCTGCTTCTCTGAATCCAGCAAGGGCCCTCTTTGCTGCTGGGACCGATGGTACGTCCCTTCCCTCTGTAGGTGGCTGCGCAGGCCCTCTCTCTGGTGCTTCTCTGCTGGAGCCCACACCGGGCCCTGCTGCTGCAGCTGTACCTTTGGGATGTTTATGGGCCAGGGGCTTGCAGCTCTCCTGCCCTTCGGATTCGGCTACCAGGGGCGGATTTTATACCCTGGTGGCCACAGACTCCGATGTCCGAGTCTCTCTCTGCTGCCTCTCAGCTACTCCTGCTTCTCTGGGCCAAGCTGCTCCAGCTCTAGGCCCCAGATCCACAAGACAGCTCACTCTGCGTCTGTTCACTTCTACTGCTCCCTCCAGACTGAACCTACTTCCTCTCTCAGACCAGGCTTAAGGGGATCCTCCCTGGAATCCCAGGTTCAGAGCTCCCCCTGCTGGCCGGAGGGAGAATTGCGTTGGGTGTTAAACTTGCTGGCCAATGGATCTCCCAATTACCTCCAGGCTCAGCATTAACCCTTTGGAAGGGCAATGCTGTTGTGGCGACCAGGTCCTGGGGCGCCACACTCCCCCTTAGTTAAATTCAGTACTCCCGGACTGTGGAAACAAACATAACATGTTACAACATTTCATCCCCTGACATGGCAATTCCACCCGCCCCACTTTAATGGTTACTTCTTTGTACCCAATTTGAGGTAAGGGCTGACCATTACTGGCCACAATTGTTAAATCATCATCTGGGCCATGGTCAATGTCTGAATCAGCCCAATATCTTTTGTACAGTTTGTGGGGGATGGTTGTTACCTGGGACCCCGTATCCAGGAGGGCATTCAAGGGGATCCCATCCAGCACAATGGGAAGGACCGGTCGTCCTCCCACATACTTGCTACGGCTGGGGTTTGAGCCGGGCTTCCTTACACCTGGGGGTTGGCTCCTGGCCCCAGGCTCAGCCCATTTAAAGGACAGCGTCGTGCAATGTGGCCCGCCTGGCTGCAGCGGCGGCAGATCGGTTGTCCTGTTGAATCATACCGGTCTGTGTCTCTGCCTCGGGTCGGCGGAATCCTCCTCTGTTGCATCCATGGGACGTCATCTGGGCTGGAGGCCAACTCGATTTTTGCAGGCGAGGGGGTCATTTGTAGAGACTGCACGGTCTTGGCAAGGGCAGCTACAGTCTTGGTCAGCTCCTGGACCTGCTGTCTGAGCTCTGCAGTGGGATCTTTATCCAGGGACTGCGCTTCAGCCCCTGCAGTGGCTCGTGTTGCAGGCACCACCCCGGGGTACGTGATAGCAAGAGGCCGGAGGGGTACTGGGTCATTCGGTGTAGATTCTCTCAGTACCCTGATGGCCTGGTCCTTAAACTTTGCAAAGTCCAGAGCAGGGTTCTGCAGGACCAGGATACGCAGCTGGGTCCTGTGGGCATCTGACAGGAGCCCCTCTATGAACTGCTCAGTTAGGAGTTTGTCTTCTTCACGTACACTCTCTGGGTCCACCTGCTTAACTGCTTTCAGGGCCTCTTGCAGGTTTAAGGCATAGTCCCTTAGGCTGTCTGTGGCCCGCTGCTTGCACCCAAAGAATCTCATCTTTATCTCTGCTGCGGTGCGGGTGTCAAAAGTACTCTTTAGCTTGGCCAGTATCTGGGCTGCTGTCCCTTTATCTGTATCAGGCCAGGACTTCGCTTCACGCTGGGCTGCGCCGGCTAGCTGTCCCATTACTATGCCCACCTTCTGGCTCTCAGTCAGCGGATACACCCGGAATAAGCTGTGCAGGCTTTCTCTGAAGTCACTCAAGGTATGGGACTCCCCGGAGTACTGCGGCAGCCATTCTGCTCCCGGTATGTACGGCATGGTGATCGGCATTACCGGCGCTACAGTGGGGGCTGGGGCGACGGCGAATGGGACTGCTTCGGCCGGTGCTGCGGCGCCTTGGGCGATGGCAGCCACCTGCTCTCCCTCTGAGTCGGACATCTTCCTCCCCCTTAGTGAACCTTACCAGGCTCCGTTCACTTTTCAAATTTTCTTCTGGGTCGCGCGGGGTTAACAGCGCTCTGCTCTGATGGCGCGCTCCCTTCGCGCTCTTTGTCAGGCACGCCCCCCTTCTTCCTGCGCTCGGCGCGGCTAATGGCGGCAGCAATTTACAACCAGTACACAGTCTTTTAAGCACAATTCCTGCAGGCGCACAGTACCCGGTGGAACCGGGCACGAAATCCTGTTCGTGACGCCAAAAGTTGACTCGCCCACCCCAGGGCTATGGGACACCCGGTGCCGGGCCGGACTAGTCCGGTGGTAGTCAGTGGTGGCTGGGCCCGGCTCCGTGGCCCTGGTGGGTGTCAGTTGAATATGTGGCTGATATTAAAGTCTTTGTGTTCGTGACGCCACCTGTGGTATGCGGCTATTAAGCCGCCGCTGCTGTGCAAGGCCTCCGGGGTGATGTTATGGCAGCAATGTTGGTACTGCTCCCCACAGGTGGAGCGGAGCCCCGGGGACACTGTTGGTGCTCGTGAAAGTCTATGGTGTTGTGTGGCTAACACGGTGCAAGGCCGACAGGCGGGGAAAGAACCAGGCACAAACAACAGTCTCTTTACCTTTTCCTCTTTTACTCTGCGAACAGTCCAGTCCTGGGAGACCGTTACAGGTGGTGATGGGAATTCGGTCGGCCTGGAAGTACTTGGGGTGATCTTTCTGGCCAGCTGAGTATGAGGCCTACTCCTGTGCTTTGCTTTGTTCTGATAGGACCCTGCTTCTCTGAATCCAGCAAGGGCCCTCTTTGCTGCTGGGACCGATGGTACGTCCCTTCCCTCTGTAGGTGGCTGCGCAGGCCCTCTCTCTGGTGCTTCTCTGCTGGAGCCCACACCGGGCCCTGCTGCTGCAGCTGTACCTTTGGGATGTTTATGGGCCAGGGGCTTGCAGCTCTCCTGCCCTTCGGATTCGGCTACCAGGGGCGGATTTTATACCCTGGTGGCCACAGACTCCGATGTCCGAGTCTCTCTCTGCTGCCTCTCAGCTACTCCTGCTTCTCTGGGCCAAGCTGCTCCAGCTCTAGGCCCCAGATCCACAAGACAGCTCACTCTGCGTCTGTTCACTTCTACTGCTCCCTCCAGACTGAACCTACTTCCTCTCTCAGACCAGGCTTAAGGGGATCCTCCCTGGAATCCCAGGTTCAGAGCTCCCCCTGCTGGCCGGAGGGAGAATTGCGTTGGGTGTTAAACTTGCTGGCCAATGGATCTCCCAATTACCTCCAGGCTCAGCATTAACCCTTTGGAAGGGCAATGCTGTTGTGGCGACCAGGTCCTGGGGCGCCACACGTACCTCTTGTAGGGATACGCCCTACACCGGCTTCCTTCACCCCGCCTTTGTACATTTGAACGGGATGTGAGTGCTGAGCTGACTTCCTGCTTAACCATTAACCTCTTGAATGTTTGCACATACACTTCTGATTTTTCACCAAGATAATCCAGGAATATCTGCTGCATATACGGCCCATAGGAACATACACTGACTGAGAATACCAAAGGGAGCTTTACACGCAGCGATATCGCTAGCGATATCGCTGGTGAAAGCACCCGCCCCCGTCGTTTGTGCGTCACGGGCAAATCGCTGACCGTGGTGCACAATACCGTTAGGAGCCGTCACACAGACTTACCTGCCTAGCGACGTCATTGGGGCTGGCAAACCGCCTCCTTTCTAAGGGGGCGGTTCGTGCGGCGTCACAGCGGCGTCACTAAGCGGCCGTCCAATAGAAGCGGAGGGGCGGAGATGAGTGGCCGTAACATCCCGCCCACCTCCTTCCTTCCTCATTGCTGGCGGCCGCAGGTAAGCTGTAGTTCGTCGTTCCCGAGGTGTCACACGTAGCGATGTGTGCTGCCTCGGAAACGAGGAACAACCTGCGTCCTCAACAATCAACGATTCTTAGACAATGAACGACGTGTCAACGATGGACGATTTGGTGAGTATTTTCAATCGTTAACGGTCGCTTGTACGTGTCACACGCAACGACGTCGCTAATGATACCGGATGTGCGTCACGGAATCGCTGCGTGTACGGGGCCTTTAGGTTCTGCAGCTTCAGAAAAAAAACATGCAATTTCCTGAGGATCTGAGCAGCTGCAATTAGGCATTATATATTCATTTATGATAATAATCTCTCCATATGAAATAAAAAGACACTCTATTCGATTTAATAATAGCATATACTGTATAATAAAATCTGGTTATACAGCTAATTTTGCCACATTCAGTGCAACACAGAGAATAAAGAAGGCAAACTTCTTTAATAAAACCCAATTGCAAAAATGTCCTCGTAGGTGGACCCACTCTTTAAGGCTACATAGCAGAATATCCTGCATTGCTACATAAAGATTGCTGTGTTACGTTGTGACATTGCCAATTGGGCTGTTTTGTGACTCCATAAAGACAATGTGTGGACCTGATGGATTTTTCACGGCAGATGGCACACAACTTGGTTCTCATAGACTTCTATGTAAGGCTGCTTTCACACTTCCGTCTTTTTCCATCAGTCACAATCCATTTTGTGACTGATGCGTTGGAGATTGTTGTACAACTGATGTGACGGATCCATTAAAAAAACAGATCCGTTGTAGCAGTTTGTACCTCGCAAAGAGAATCCAGCTGTGGCCGCGAGTAACCTGAGTGACGTCACCGCTGAAAGTGCGACTCACTTCAGTTGCTCTGTGGAGCTCACAGCGAGCGGTGGTGTTCTACTGCCGCTCCTGTCAGCTTCCGATGTAGCAGAGCTGAAAGCATCATGGGACCTCGTGTGGATTACGTCGCATCTGGAGGGGTATTTGGGTATTAATAAAGTGGTGAAAGAGGGTGTTTGTTTTGTCTTTTATTTCAAATAAAGGATTTTTCGGTGTTTGTGTTTATTTCCTTTACTACAGTTTAGTGATGGGGGGTGTGTCATAGACACCTGCCATCACTAAGCTAGGACTTAGTGGCAGCTATGGGCTGCCATTAACTCCTTATTACCCCGATTGCCACCGCATCAAGGCAATTCGAGATGAGCTGGGTAGAGTCCCAGGACTGTCGCATCTAATAGATGCAGCATTTCCGGGTGGCTGCTGGCTGATATATTTAGGCTGGGGGGTTCCCCATAACGTGGGACTCTCCATCCTGAGAATACCAGCCCTCAGCTGTGTGGCTTTACCTTGGCTGGTATCAAAACTGGGGGGACGCCTTTTTTTAAATTATTTATTTATTTTACTGCAAGATGTAGACCCGCCCACCGGCGGCTGTGATTGGTTGCAGTGAGACAGGCGGTCACTCAGCATGGGGGCTCGTCTGACTGCAACCAATCATAGGCGCCGGTGGGCGGGGGAAGCAGTGAATACGAGATGGAATAATGAGGAGCCGGCATTTTCAAAAGCAGGTGAAGTCGCCGGAGCAGTTTGACAGCTGTGCAGCGCTGCGCCGGTGATCGATAAGTATGAGAGAGGGGGAAAGAGGGAGAGACCGACCAACAGAGGGAGAGACCGACAGAGAGAGAGAGAGACACAGAGAGAGAGCGACAATGACAGGACCTTGACCGACCGACAGAGAGAGAGAAAGACCAACACTGACAGAGAGAGAGAGAGAAATTTTGTAGCTAGAAAGGAATTTACACATCTGAGCATGCTCTGTTGCTAAAAGACGGAACAGTAGCCGCAATCCGCCATTTGACAGATTGGACGGAATTCAGACGTCCATAGGCTTCCATTATAACCAACGACGGACGCCAACGGAATCCTGTGCACTGCGTTTTTTCAACGTTACAAGAAATGTTACATTCTGCGTTGCTTCCGCCTGGCGGTCAGTCATTCCTTGACTGATCAGTTGCAAAGAGGATGCAACGCAGGGCCATCATTCGCAATCTGTCGTTAATACAAGTCTATGGGAAAAAACTGAATCTTGCTAATTATTTTGCAGGATTCAGTTGTTTCTCTAAGCGATTGATTCTCGCATCCACCAGTATTTTATAGCCAAATTGCAGCATACACAATCCCCAGAAATGTTTTAGGTGGCGCAATCAGCCATAGCCAAAATGTTACTTTGGCTGCATGTACTTCATGTACTAAATACTTACTCGATCTCAACCAAGTCCCACAGCCAGGTTTCAGGGAACAACTTCCTCACAGTTTCTATAACGCCATCTTCATCTTCAGCAAGCATTGCCGAAGCACGACTAAAGTGTATTGGATCGGCTAGCTGTCTCTCCATGTAAGCGACCCTCGGAACTGCTGAATACACAATGATTGACGCGTTAGTCAATTAAGTCATTAATCTGCATCACACCGGTACATAACCTTATTACTATAACAAAACAAAAACTTTGCCAGGAGACTATAAAAAAAATCTATATACAATGTGACAAAAAAATAAATCACCAAAGCCATTAGTGTATAAGACCGGTTTAAGATGTCCAGAATACCCTAAAGAGGAGTTATTTGGCTTTGAACTCACATGTCACGCAAATGTATTAGCAAATCTTTCATCAGTATTTTGCTACCCCAGCTGAGATCAGCATGATGTAGGGGCAGAAACCCTAATTCCAACTATGTGTCACTTACTAGGCTACTTGCTCCACTTTTATCTACTGCAGATCTACCAGCTCTGTATAACCCTGCCCACACCACAGATTGACAGCTTTCTGTGTACACTGTACATAGGCAAAAAGCTACCAATCAGTGGGCAGCACGGTGGCTCAGTGGTTAGCACTGCAGTCTTGCAGCGCTGGGGTCCTGGGTTCAAATCCCACCAAGGACACCATCTGCAAGGAGTTTGTATGTTCTCCCTGTGTTTGCGTGGGTTTCCTGCAGGTATCCCAGTTTCCTCCCACACTCCAAAGACATACAGATAGGGACTCTAGATTGTGAGCCCCAATGGGGACAGTATTGCCAATGTATGTAAAGTGCTGTGGAATTAATAGCGCTATATAAATGAATAAAATTATTATTAATTAATTATATAGAAAGATCGTGACTATGGAGGACAAAATGGCAGCAGGTTTACTAGTCCTCTAGTGATAATATCCAGCTAATAAAACTGTGATTTTATCACAACTACAGCTGGCCGCTCAGTAAGTAAAATATCACTGGAATCAGGATCTCTGTAGGTGGCAAAAACCTGGTGACTGATTCCTTTTAAAAGAATTTTCTAGGACGTTGATGCTGATCTGTACTTAAAGGAGTTGTCCGACATTAGCTGAACAAAAATTTTTGAGTTTATCTGTGCTGTATTGTCATATAAATCACACCTACATTGTTATTTTTTGTTTTCTAACTTTTGTTCCTCTTGAATTATCCCTTTATTCTCTGCAGCTCTTGTTTACATTCAGATCCAGCAAACATGACCACTTCCTGTGCTGAACCTCAGTCAGAGCTGTCACCACCCACCCCAGTGTCCAACCCCGCCCCCTGCCCGCCCCCTGCACACACATTCCCTGTCAGTATTCTTCCCCAGCACCTGACCTGGTATCACTACAGCATTGCAAATAACAGCCCCACATTGGGCTCTGCACCGCACACCACATCGGGCTCTGCACCGCACACGCACACATATGGCTCTGCACCGCACACGTATGCTCTGCACCGCACACATATGGCTCTGTACCGCACACATATGGCTCTGCACCGCACACGCACACGTATGCTCTGCACCGCACACATATGGCTCTGTACTGCACACATATGGCTCTGCACCGCACACGCACACATATGGCTCTGCACCGCACACATATGGCTCTGGACACGCACACATATGGCTCTGCACACGCACACATATGGCTCTGCACACACACACATATGGCTCTGCACACGCACACATGTGGCTCTGCACACGCACACATATGGCTCTGCACACACACACATATGGCTCTGCACACGCACACATGGCTCTGCACACGCACACATATGACTCTGCACACATATGGCTCTGCACACATATGGCTCTGCACACGCACACATATGGCTCTGCACACGCACACATATGGCTCTGAACACGCACACATATGGCTCTGCACACGCACACATGGCTCTGCACACGCACACATATGGCTCTGCACACGCACACATATGGCTTTGCGCATCCCCCCCATAGGGAACACATGTAGGGAGTACATACTCACCCGTCCTCGGTCCCCACCTCTCCTGCACGTTCGCCAGCTGTCTGTGCTCTGGACATATCAGCACAGTAGTGACGTCACCGCTGTGCTGAAGAGAGCACAGACAGCGGGAGGGACAGTGATGAGAAGCAGCACTGCGCTGCTTCTCATCAGCACTTTCAAATGTACCGGCATCTGTGATCTGTGATCTGTGATCTGTGATGCCGGTACATTTTAATGTGCGATCCTGGGCAGGGGGCCCGCTGCTGGCGCTGACACCGCTGCAGCCGCCGCCAGGCCCCTCCCCCAGGTCACGGACCCCACAGCAGTGCAGGGGGAGGTTACTGGAGAGTAAAAGAGGTGCGGGGGAATGTGTGGGCGGGTGCAGGGAAGGGGGCGGGGACTCCTCGTACTGTACAGCCCAGCAGGGAGGCGACATGCTGTTCCACATTTGCATGTCAACATGGCCCTGCCCATGTTGACATGAAATGACCGGAAGCAGCAAAATCGCGGCAGGAGCGTTCACATGACCGCTCTGAGCCGGGGGAGAGGGGCTGACAGCAGGGCAGGTAAGTGGTCTCTATCTACTTACCTGCCCCAATGTAGCCCAATAGGAAAATAAAAAAAAAAAAGTCAAAGAAGCCGGATAACCCCTTTAACAATATCAGATCAGAGGTGATTTGCTTCCTTCTAGTGGCACCACTCCATAGTTTGTGTAGTGTCCTTCAATGGTACTTCAAGCAGAGGTCACCACAGAATGTAAAGGGCCATTGCTGGCACACCATGGTACTCTAAATCAGCTGATCAAGGAATTGTGCTGGGGGAGTGGGGTCAGATATTTTTTAGCAATATGTTTTCAATCTTAATGTCTATAGCTCCCAACCGTCCTGGATTCAGCAAGACGGTCCCGATTCGTGGGCTCAGTCCAACCAGTCAGAGCTTTTGTCCCTACGTCCTCTCACCTCTCACAGCTCTTACTTCTCAGGGGGTGCAAATGCATAAACTAAATTAACAGTTCTACTCTCCTTTGTTCTCCCCAGGACTCAAACTCAAAATCTTCCCGGGCTGTTCCTATAGAGGAGCTTTACCAATGAGCCACTGCTCACACAGAGAGAGATAGGAGAATTTGGTAATCTTGAGCTGTATTGCAGGCAAGAAATCCAAAAGCAGATTATACAGGGGTATAGAGATACAGCTGTAGAATGCAGTGTCTGCATACAAATTTCATAATCCCAAAACATACAATGCCTGGCTGTGGAGTCTAACCATAAAGGTAATGTGGCAGTAAGTCAATAGAGGGTATAAAAAAATGTAATGCAGATTCTTATTGTATTATACCTTTTGCATCGTTTAATCTCATTGCTTGCATTGTATTTACTCTGTAAGTCTTATTATTATTTTTGTTTACCCTCTATTGATTTACTGGCACATTACCTTTAAGGTAAGGCTCTACAGCCAGATATTGTGTGTTTTTTTATTATATTTATTTGCGGGCACTGCTTTGTTTATATACTTATTGTGCATTCTATTATCAGTGCCCTGATACTTCCTCAGGGATAAGTACAGATTATTATACTATATTCATCCCCCTATTTCATCCATTCTTTTTCTCTTGTCATGTTTTGAATCTTTGTTTTTGTCAGCCTTATATGTTTTGTATCAATAAAAGCCATGTTTATGTATAAATAGCTGGTTGTGCACATTTTTTACTATGCAGCTTTTTTCCTCCCATGTTACAATTAATTATTTTGCATAGTTTTTGTTAGCACCTCTACATTTCATTAGATTTATTATCCTGTGGTGTCCACTACTTCTTCCTTACCAAAGTGTTACTACGAGGGCACATTATAAGGCAATAGGCAAAATTGTGAAAGAGGACACAGTATTGCAAGGAGCAGTGTGTGTGGGGGATATTATAGAGAGGGGCAGTGTGTGTGTGTGTGGAAATATTATACAAAGGGGCAGTGTGGGGGATATTATACAGAGAGACAGTGTGTGTGTTGGGATATTATACAGAGGGGCAGTGAGTGTGGGGGGTTATTATACAGAGGGGCAGTGTGTGTGTGCAGATATTATACAGAGAGACAGTGTGTGTCGGGATACTATACAGAGGGGCAGTGTGTGTGTGGGGATATTATACAGAGGGGTAGTATGTGAGTGGGGATATCATACAGAAAGGCAGTATGTGAGAAGAAGATCAGCTCACCCAGTTCAATGAGGACTCCAATGAGGGACAGGTGCACGGAAGGAAAGCCTGCCAGGCTAGGAACTCCAAGGCAAAAAAGAATCCAGCATCCACGTCCAAAATAAGTAAAACTGAATTTTATTTGAATTCCATTAAAACAGTGGGGTCACATCCAAGACATAAAAAATCCCCATGAGGATGGTAAGATACAGATGGTACGCATTTCAAGCAACTCACTCTTAGTCTCCAAGATTGAGATTAAGAGCGAGTTGCTCAAAACGCGTACCATCTGTATCTTACCATCCTCATGGGGATTTTTTATGTCTTGGATGTGACCCCACTGTTTTAATGGAATTCAAATAAAATTCAGTTTTACTTATTTTGGACGTGGATGCTGGATTCTTTTTTGCCTTAGAAAGGCAGTATGTGTATGTGGGGATATTATACAGAGGGGCAGTGTGTGTGTGGGGATATTATACAGAGGGGCAGTGTGTGTGGGGATATTATACAGAAGGGCAGTGAATGTGGGGGATTTTATATAGAAGGGCAGTGTGTGTAGGGAGATATTATACAGAGGGGCACTATTTTGGGGGGATATTATACAGAGGGGCAGTGTGGAAGAAATATTATTGGGGAGGTGGTGTAGAGGGTGTATTATGGAGTGGGGCAGTATGTGTGGGGAATATTATACAGAAGGGCAGTGTGATCAGTGTGATTGGGCGGCATGGTGGCTCAGTTGTTAGCACTGCATTCTTGCAGCACTGGGGTCCTGGGTTCTAATCCCACCAAGGACACTATCTGCAAGGAGTTTGTATGTTCTCTCCATGTTTGTGTGGGTTTCCTCCGGGTACTCCGGATTCCTCCCACACTCCAAAGACATACAGATAGGAACTCTAGATTGTGAGCCCCAATGGGGACAGTATTGCCAATGTATGTAAAGCGCTGTGGAATTAATAGCGCTATATAAATGAATAAAATTATTATTAGGGGGATATTATACAGAGGGGACTGTTTTGGGGGGATATTATACAGAGGGGAAGTGTGGAAGAAATATTATTGAGGAGGTGGTGTAGAGGGTGTATTATGGAGTGGGGTAGTGTAGGGGGTGTATTATTATTACTTTTCTCAGGAAAATACTTCATTTTTTGGACAAGTTCAAGGGTGTGACTGTGTGTGTACATAACTATAATATATATATATATATATATATATATATATATATTAACCATGACATACAAAGCCATCCACAACCTGTCTCCACCTTACATCTGTGACCTAGTCTCCAGTACCTACCTGCACGCAACCCAACCTCAGATCCTCACAAGATCTCCTTCTTTACTCCTCTTTTATCCCCTCAACCCATAATCGCGTACAAGATTTCTCCCGTGCCTCCCCCATACTCTGGAACGCTCTACCTTAGCATATCAGACTCTCCCCTACCGTGGAAAGCTTCAAGAGGAACCTGAAGACCCATCTCTTCCAACAAGCCTATAACCTACAATAACCCTCAGTCCAGTACACCACTGCGCAACCATCTCTGTCCTCACCTATTGTACCATCACCCATTCCCTGTAGACTGTGAGCCCTCGCGGGCAGGGTCCTCTCTCCTCCTGTACCAGTCTGTTTTGTATTGTTAATGATTGCTGTACGCGTACCCTCTTTCACTTGTAAAGCGCCAAGGAATAAATGGCGCTATAATATATATATGTGGCGCCCCTGAGGCTTCCGTCGCCACAGAGACATTGCACCTCAGCCAGAGGTGTGATGTCCCATCCTAGGTAAGGACAAGGGTAAATACCGGTTCACAGGCAAATTCACACTACACCTATTGTTAGGCATATTTTGGGACCGGAGATAGTGGCAGCTACCCCCATGATTCTGACTCAGGGGGCCATAAGACCCATCTCTTCTCCCATTGGGTGGGGCCTAGCAACAGGAAAGTGGGAGGAGCCAGCTAGAAAGTGTGAGTAGAAGCAGGAACTGGGAAGTTCAGTTGAAGTTGGCGTTAGGAGCTGAAGTGAGTGGAGAGGGAGGTAGTTACCTCAGGAGAAAGTGACAGAGAGAAGTTCCCGGTGGAGATCCTGGGGCCCAGCTAGGCCCAGGTGATGCCACAAACAGAGAAGAAAGGATCCCAGGGCCACGGAAGGGCATATTTGCTCATGGTCTGCTCCACAGGAAGATCGGGTGGAAGGATCGGGCTGCATCCAGGGACGGTCCCTAGACCGGGGAAAGCAAGACATTTTCCTAACGGTGACACCGAAGGCCCGGGGTGGTTTCAGGCACCCAGGGCCACCACCTGCCGCAGATCCCCTGGGAAGAGGGCAAGATTCCTGTAAGGCGAGTCCTCTAGTTCAACTACCAAAGTCAAGGCTACGAAGTCAGCCAAGGAAAGAGATATAAAAGTGGTGCACCGGTATTAACCCTAAGAATTACCTGGGATCGGCGGAGGCACCTGATAGTGAATTCTAGCACACCAACGGCTACCAGTCGGCTGCGGCCCGGGCCACAGTGAGTAAAGACCTTGAAACTGCAACTCTTGGTGTCGCCTCCCCTTTGTTCTACACCACACCACCATTGCATAGACTTTCATAAGCACCAACGGTTGCCCCGGGGTACCGCTCCACCTGTGGGGAGCAGAACCATCCCAGCTGCTAATCCATCAGCCCCGGAGGCCCCAACCAGCAGCGGCGGCTCCATAGCCGCAATCCACAGGTTGCGTCACGAATCTCTATTTAAACTTTATTAAGAACATCACCCCCACGGCCGCCATATTAGTTGACCCCGCCAGGGTCACGGAGTCGGGCCCTGCCTCCGCTGACTACCCCCGGACTAGTCCGGCCCGGCACCAGGTCTCCCAGAGCCCTGGGGTGGGCGAGTCATATATATCACGCATGGCCATATATATATACATACCTACAGACACCGCCAGCAGATGGTGCTTGATTGGAACTGTTAATGTGTGATTGGAGAAGATAGGAGGTGTAGTGCAGAAGTGGAGTTTTTCCAAGAGTAGCAGTGTGACTGTGGAAGGATTGAGGGGTGGAAGCAGTGCTGGAGTGGAGCATGGGCGGAACCTCAGGGGGACCCAAAAATATTGCCAGTATGGGGACCTAAAACTTCTGGTGGCAGACCAGTCTGCTAAACCCAATCATGAAGTTATAGAGTCTGGTAAATAAATACCACAGGTGCCCAGAATGACAGGCCAAGGATGCCAGTTGCAACTGAAGACTGCTCTGGCTCAGATACCATGGAGGGGAGAATTGGAAGTTAGACCAGGGCGCGCAAATCTTATTAGCTTAACTCCAGCATAGAGGAAATAGAAATATGTCTACAATTTGTATCCATTCATGTGTTTAGGTAAGAAAAATACCATCAAAAAATGTATGCGTGATTCCAGCTTAAAATCTGTTCACAAACTGAACTGCAGCACTGAATTTAATTCCAGCTTCATATTTTCACCCCCTGCAGTGCATAAGATGAATTCACTAGCAAATTTGCTACAGGACCCATGACAAACCCACATGCAAATGGATTTTTAGTACACACAATTTTTTGTTCAGCATGAGAATTAATATTTAACAAAAATTACATACTATAACCATAAGCAATTTCTACAGGCTCCTCGCATAGAACTGGAACTCTGACCATCATGTTTGTGGCGACTTTCAGACCCAAGCTCTAAAAAAAAAATAAAAAAATAATAAATAGTTCATCAAGATATTGGAAACAAACTTGACATATATACAGTTAGGTCCAGAAATATTTGGACAGTGACACAATTTTCGTGAGTTGGGCTCTGCATGCCACCACATTGGATTTGAAATGAAACCTCTACAACAGAATTCAAGTGCAGATTGTAATGTTTAATTTGAAGGTTTGAACAAAAATATCTGATAGAAATTGTAGGAATTGTACACATTTCTTTACAAACACTCCACATTTTAAGAGGTCAAAAGTAATTGGACAAATAAACCAAACCCAAACAAAATATTTGTATTTTCAATATTTTGTTGCGAATCCTTTGGAGGCAATCACTGCCTTAAGTCTGGAACCCATGGACATCACCAAACGCTGGGTTTCCTCCTTCTTAATGCTTTGCCAGGCCTTTACAGCTGCAGCCTTCAGGTCTTGCTTGTTTGTGGGTCTTTCCGTCTTAAGTCTGGATTTGAGCAAGTGAAATGCATGCTCAATTGGGTTAAGATCTGGTGATTGACTTGGCCATTGCAGAATGTTCCACTTTTTTGCACTCATGAACTCCTGGGTAGCTTTGGCTGTATGCTTGGGGTCATTGTCCATCTGTACTATGAAGCGCCGTCCGATCAACTTTGCGGCATTTGGCTGAATATGGGCTGAAAGTATATCCCGGTACACTTCAGAATTCATCCAGCTACTCTTGTCTGCTGTTATGTCATCAATAAACACAAGTGACCCAGTGCCATTGAAAGCCATGCATGCCCATGCTATCACGTTGCCTCCACCATGTTTTACAGAGGATGTGGTGTGCCTTGGATCATGTGCCGTTCCCTTTCTTCTCCAAACTTTTTTCTTCCCATCATTCTGGTACAGGTTGATCTTTGTCTCATCTGTCCATAGAATACTTTTCCGGAACTGAGCTGGCTTCATGAGGTGTTTTTCAGCAAATTTAACTCTGGCCTGTCTATTTTTGGAATTGATGAATGGTTTGCATCTAGATGTGAACCCTTTGTATTTACTTTCATGGAGTCTTCTCTTTACAGTTGACTTAGAGACAGATAAACCTACTTCACTGAGAGTGTTCTGGACTTCAGTTGATGTTGTGAACGGGTTCTTCTTCACCAAAGAAAGTATGCGGCGATCATCCACCACTGTTGTCATCCGTGGACGCCCAGGCCTTTTTGAGTTCCCAAGCTCACCAGTCAATTCCTTTTTTCTCAGAATGTACCCGACTGTTGATTTTGCTACTCCAAGCATGTCTGCTATCTCTCTGATGGATTTTTTCTTTTTTTTCAGCCTCAGGATGTTCTGCTTCACCTCAATTGAGAGTTCCTTAGACCGCATGTTGTCTGGTCACAGCAACAGCTTCCAAATGCAAAACCACACACCTGTAATCAACCCCAGACCTTTTAACTACTTCATTGATTACAGGTTAACGAGGGAGACACCTTCAGAGTTAATTGCAGCCCTTAGAGTTACTTGTCCAATTACTTTTGGTCCCTTGAAAAAGAGGCGGCTATGCATTACAGAGCTATGATTCCTAAACCCTTTCTCCGATTTGGATGTGAAAACTCTCATATTGCAGCTGGGAGTGTGCACTTTCAGCCCATATTATATATATAATTGTATTTCTGAACATGTTTTTGTAAATAGCTAAAATAACAAACCTTGTGTCACTGTCCAAATATTTCTGGACCTAACTGTATATCCATCAATTGAGGAGGAACACTGGGCACTATTCTTTATGGTATAGACGGATAGCTCAATTCAAAAATGCCTCCGGCAACAACAAATCAACAGTTCACCACCTTGTTACACCTGTGTAGGTGTACAGCGTGAGCCCGAGCTTAGATCTACTGGCCGGGGTGCACTCCAAAAATGCAGAGCCGTGGTAATACAATAGAATGAAGAAGAAGTAGGCACTCACCTTTTTTGTAGAATTTTCAGACGTTAGATTTATTCAGGCATAGGGGGAGGGTGCTAGGATAGCGTGCACACAAACTACGGCCGTTTCACACCAATTACCGCATGCACACCGACTACGGCCACACAGACTACGGCCATTTCGCACCAATTACCGATGCTTCTACGGGTCCTTGGATCCGTAGAAGCATCGGTAATCGGTGCGACTACCCGTAGAAGCATCGGTAATTGGTGCAAAACGGCCGTAGTTTGTGTGCACGCTATCCTAGCACCCTCTCCCTATGCCTGAATAAATCTAACGTCTGGAAATTCTACAAAACCGGTGAGTGCCTCCTTCATTCTATTAAACTTGACATATATGACATGCAATGTATTAAAAATAATGATTTATTCACGTAAGAAACATACAAGATTGATTCAATGTGTGTAAAAGGCTTCATAGGTGGTAGAATGCAGACGTGCTTAACAAGAACCTTTATTTTGGTTTAATTATTTTCCTACATGTAATATAATGGTTTACTCCACGTAGAGATCCTGAGGTGAGTGAACGGTACATGATACAGGCATTCAAAAACAACCAATAGGACAATCCCAAATTTTATGCCCCACCCCTGAGGTTCTGCATAGGGCATAACACA
This sequence comes from Anomaloglossus baeobatrachus, assembly GCF_048569485.1. Taxonomy (NCBI): domain Eukaryota; kingdom Metazoa; phylum Chordata; class Amphibia; order Anura; family Aromobatidae; genus Anomaloglossus; species Anomaloglossus baeobatrachus. Next base: position 57,397,248 of record NC_134357.1, on the reverse strand, counting down.
GTATATAGAAATTATGTAGCAAACAAAATATTATACTAAAGTAACTACTAACCTGTAAGATGGTATAGGTGTCAGTGTCCCAGTTAGGGGTGGATGGTCTATAATACACTCCATTCATAAAGATAGGATCTAACTTTAAGCAAGGATCATCCCGATTGTCTTCTAAAGAATGGTCACCATGATTGTAGCCAGACAGATCGGTAATTGGTAGCAGATCATATATCTAAATAGTAAGACCAAAATTAAAAATACATTCAAATGGCAACTTGTATAAAGTTACCTCAATCAATCTCGAATAGGAATATTTCATACCGTTTTCGCAGACAATTCGGCCTCAGGTTTTAGCAGTGACACACTGACATCTACAGCCCGCAGTGCGCAAAGAGAGTTTGGCTGAGCAAAGAGGGTGAGATCGACCTGTGATCCTGGAAGAGCTTCACTGGCAGAGAAGGAAATCTTCACCTGAATGTAAGATAACAGAAGAGTTATGCCCACAGCAAATGCCCAAGTACCACTTTGCATTTTCCTGCGGCTTTTTTTTATGTTAAGTGAATATACCCTTAACCTATGTCTAAAGGCTGCTTTACACCTTACGATATCACATATGATATCGTATGCGATCATACCCGCCCCCATCGTATGTGCGGCACGTTCAATTTGTTGACCGTGTCGCACAAATGATTAATTGCCGTCACACGTACTTACCCTTCCATACGACCTCGATGTGGGCGGCGAACATCCACTTCCTGGAGTGGGAGGGACGTTCGGCGTCACTGCCACGTCACATGGCAGCCGACCAATAGAAGCGGAGGGGCGGAGATGAGCGGGATGTAAACATCCCGCCCACCTCTTTCCTTCCGCATTGCCGGCGGGACGCAGGTAAGATCTGTTCATCGTTCCTGGGGTGTCACACAGAGCGATGTGTGCTACCTCGGGAACATTGAACAACCCGACGTGCAATTTTTAGCAAATAAGCAACGTGTATGCGATGAACAGTTTTACGTTCAATCGCAATCGTACGTTGCTGTCACACGCTACAACAACACTAACGATGCCGGATGTGCGTCACTTACAACGTGACCCCGCCGACACATCGTTAGATTTGTTGTAGCGTGTAAAGCCCGCTTAAGTTTTCTTTATGTTACTGAATACTGTTCTCCTTTTAAGGTCCTGCCCAAAGTAAGCCATAGTCAGCCATCTAGAAGTCAACTGAGTCACTGAGCTGCCATCCTGCCATCTGTCTGTAGTACTGTGTTTTTCCAAAAATAAGACACTATCTTATACTTTTTTTACCCCGAAAAAAGCACTAGGGCTTATTTTCGGGTAGGTCTTATTTTTGGGGAAACACGGTTGGGGATAAGATTACTGTCCCGCTCCCGGTTCGACCGTGCCGCCCACCACCCATCTCTCCAACCCCTGGGGTCCCCGCTCCTGCTACCTCTTCCATACTGTTTCCCTGTTGGTCCCGGCTCCACGCCGCACACTCACTGCAGCCACCTGCACTCCAACGTCCTGCCTCTCCTCCTGTGGTCTCAGCTCTGACTTCCGGGTTGTGGTCCTCATACATGCACACTAGAGGGCGCGCGCGTGCACTCACCTAGACTTAAAGGGTCAGCACAGCTGTCCGGGATATGACTACTAATTAACCTTGGGTATTTAAGATTTCCTATTCCCCATGGCCAGTGGTTGTTCAACGCGTCACTGTAGGTTGTCTCTTGTACTAGTTATTCAGGTCCATCTATGCCTGTGCTTGGTGTAACTCTGTCTCTGCTTGCAGATCCTGAGTACCATGCTGAGCACACACTCCAGCCTGATCTCTGTAACCTATGAATCGCCCTGGACTAGCCAGGGAGTCACAGAGGGGCCCCTGCATAACACCTGTACCCCAAAAAGGTTCCACCCGTCAATAAAAACCCTGAGTCACCCCTATCTGTCCCAGACATCCACACTCGGGGGCGGGGTCAGGCGGTTGGCCATGCCCACTGAAGAGGATTGATGGGCAGGGGCGGGGAAAAACAAACAGATTGTGTTAGAGAGAGGAAAGGAGAGGAGGTGAAAGAGTGAGCTGAGGAGTAAATCTGTCAGGGCCTAGGTGGGAGCCTAGGGACCCTGTGGCCAGGAGACAGACGGTGTTGGCCATCCGCAGGCGACCTGTAGTAGAACCGGTGGAACCGTCAAGGCACCGGGGCAGGGTAGTGGCCCGCCGGTACCGAATCGGGGAGTCAAACCGAAACCGGAGCACCAGGAAAAAGTACTCAGACCCCGTACAAGGCCCAGAAACAACTGGACCAAGTCAAATTAACTGATTGCGGTCTGGACTATAGGTTCATTCCCACCCCAAGTCCGGAGAGAAGGCAACAGCCCACCGAGGGGGATAGGAAGCCACCGCCCAGGCACCAAGATCCCACAGGCCAGCGCCTGCGGGCAAAAGGGCTCCTCTGGCATCTACAAGTCGGGGAGCGGACTACCGTTGCTCAGGCATAGTAGTCACACAGCTTACAGAGGTGCAGGAGAAAGACGGACATCATCAACCCGAGTAGGGGGAACAACGCAGCCGGCTGCGGGCACCGACCACCATCCCGTTTTTGGTTTACCAGTGACTCCAGTGTGTTTCCTCAGAGTGAGTACACCAGTGCCCTCCAGCACCGCACCGCGCTGCGCCGCCCTGCCCTGCACCCCTCGGGCATCACCTTGACCCCCAGCGGGCCCCGGGACCCACACCCCCTACCCACGGAGGGAGCCAACACCTAGCTGCGCCACGACACCGCACCCGGGAGCCCCCACCATCACCAGCAGCGGTGGTGCCAATAATCACCACGACCCGTGGGTGGCATCACGAACAATCTCCATCGCGGCCCCGGCCGCGCACCCAAGGATCACCAAAACAACCACCCCTTTACAGAGCGACGTGACCCCCGGTCCAGAGGCGCTCGAGCCACCGACAAACACCCGAGCCCGGATACGAGCCGCTCTGCAGCAGCAGCCGAGCGCAGGGCGGTACACCTGCACCAGCCTTCGGTTCTGGACTTCAGCCTAATCCCTGTGACCTGCACCAGTCTTCGGTTCTGGACTTCTGCCTGATCCCATTAACCTGTACCTGGTTCAGATCGGATCCTGTATCTATAAGACTTTATCCTGTGAATCCTGCTGATCCCAGCTTCCATGCATCTAGGCCCTCTGGGGTTACGCCTGACAGTCCCTGTATAGGGGTTCGCTCGAGGCGGCACCACAGGGGAGTCCGGTGCACGGTCCAGTGGGTCCACTCACAGGACTATCGTTATAATTACTCAAAAAAGGAGACCACACCCCTTCCGAGGAGAATCATACTTACCAGACCCCGGACGTCTGCGTTTCTCCCATGTGCTACTGCGGTCTTCAGCGGACGCTCCTAGCAGGTATGCTCCATGTGGTCCTCCTCTGCTTCTGGCCGACACACTCGCATACATTAGATCGCACACATACTCATACTCATCAGTGCGTTCCACCACACTGCGTCCCAGGATTCTCTGACGGTCAGAAGCAATTGGTATCGCCGAATGTGGTGAGTGTGTGTGCGATCTGATGTGTGATTGTGTGCGATCTGATGTGTGATTTGATGTGTGTATGCGATCTGATGTGTGCGCGATCTGATGTGTGTGGGGGTGCATTCCACCGCAGGTCCTTTATGCGATCCACTGCAGGTCCTCCTGTTTGGCATCTGGTGAATATGATCGTGGAGTCTTCTGTCTTTTTTCTTTCTTTTGGGGATATCTGCTTTCTATAATGAAGTGTCTTGCAGAATTCTTTAACTTTTTTAGCTGAGTAGACACTTCATTATTAAACCACGATTAGGGCTTAGTTTCGGCAGAGGGCTTATTTTTGGAAAAACAGACCATCAGAATGAGTACAATAAAGATCTGAGTGGCTAGCACTCCCGCCTATCAGCTGATTGGATCTGTAAGTGGTCGCGCATCTTACCTTGTTTGTAAAACACTTCTCTACTTTGACGCTGATACTATCCGCTATGACCTCGCCACTTTCCAGAACAAGGTATACCAACATTTTAGCCAGGGGTGCAGTGTTAACATTTACAGGAAGAGTAAATGTAAACTGTCCATGTGATTCTATGAAAGTAGAAAATAAAATGGGAGCAGAAATGAGTAATTCATTAAGCACTAATCCAACATCCAGTTCAGTCTTCTATGGTAGTCGGTCTTCACTTCTATACCTAGCCCTTTGCCTGGCATTCTGGGTGCTTCAGATGCTTACTAGGTCCCACAATGATATGGAAGCATGGTATGAATCATGTCATGATGTTGTGGGGCCTAGTAAGCACGACAGACTCCAAGGATACCTGGCCAAAGATACTGGGTGCAGAAGTGAAGACCAGCTACATGGAGGATCTGCATGCTCCTTATTTTTATCAGATAGCGCTCAGACCAATGTTATACTATGGGGCAGTGCAGATCGGAGATCTTTTTCATGCCCTTCGTCATGAGAAAACAATGGTAGTGTGCTGCGAGTGGCTTCGGTGTTTGGACCACTCGCACCCATACAAGTCTAGGGGTGCATGTGAAACATCGGACTGCTCTCGGATGACAATGCAGTCCAATTAACGCGGACACAGGCAATGGAGAAGATGGAGAACTTAAGTTCTTAGTTGTCTCCGCACCATTGCTCCTATTCTCTCTTGCGAGAGAATTGGATCACACTAAGGTGGCACTAGGATCACACTCTACTCTGGTAGAGATTGATCAGAGTGACAATAACATATTCAGCCCAATTCTTTTGCATGAGAGAATCTATGGCTGTGTCTGTGTCAGCGAGCCCTTAAATGTGCATACATTCATGGGTGTGTCACAGGTGATAGACAGTCATGTGGTGTCCGGCAACAGAAGGTCACAGTGTTCGGCTGCGCAAACTGCTCCCTAACCTTCTATCATTCCTACTTGATGTATTTGGTTTCCTATGTATCTTCTCTGTTTGTTTTCATCACTTTCCATTTAGGACCTTCTAGAGTTCCTCATCCTTTCAGCTGCTTTTTATTGGCACTTCTTTGGTGTCTATATATACCCTCATTTCCCCATACTCAGTGCTGGTGATAAGTCACCCTTAACAAGTCTTGAGTGCAAGCAGTCAGCTCGCATTCTTCTGGTGTAACCTAGTTGTTGTTTGCAGTTCCTCTTCCTGAGGTATCAGGAGATAATTGTTGTTTCCTTCCCTTGTTTGTTATCCCTGTGTCTTTAGAGCTTAGTGGGGTTGACTAAGCACTCATCCATTCCGCTCCCTACCAAAGACCCAGATGAGGGTCAGCCTAGGACCAGGTATCCAGCTCAGCGTGTAGGTGCAGAACCTATCTAAGGCAGTGAGGGAACCCAGGGCCCAGCAGTAGGCTTGGTCAGGGGTTACCATCTTCCCCTTCCCTAGACACATGGTCTTCCTTCCCTTCCCTGTACCTAGCGCGACACATTCAGACACAAATACCACAATGGCTGACAGTTCAATCGGCCAACAGCTGTTCCTCCACATGTCTAGTCAATGGGAAAAGGGAAATAAGCTTATTTTATATGGGAGCAAATGATAGGGCATGCTGCAATCCAACATGCCTTATCCTTTTTTGTCACAACTACCATCAAGGGAGAGAGTCATGATGTCCCCAAATAAATAAGATAGCCGACTTCTATTGATTTTTTTCGGCCCACTTCTAATGTGTATGCCAAGCCTGTTTATTTTAGCATCTAAAGTGTATCAGCAACCTGTGACAATCCAGTAATGGCTAATGTTGGGGAAAGGGAAATATCCAACCCGCCCAATCTTGTGTTCCAATGAGGACTGGATGTTGCTTACTCTGATTTATTAAAATAAAACATGCACACTGGTGGGTGATCCAAGCCGACATGGAAGAGTATGGAGAAATATTTCCCATTCGTTCCTCTGAACACACTGATTTATCCTGGATTTGATGTTTTTTCGAAGAGTGTAAAGGCTACTTTACACACTGCGATATCGGTCCCGATATCGCTAGTGTGGGTACCCGCCCCCATCTGTTGCGCGAAACGGGCAAATCGCTGCCCGTGTCGCACAACAGCCGTCACACATACTTACCTGTCCGGCGACGTCGCTGTGACGGGCGAACCGCCTCCTTTCTAAGGGGGCGGTCTGTGCGGCGTCACAGCGACGCCACTGAAGCATCACTGAACCGCCGCCCAATAGCAGCGGAGGGGCGGAGATGAGCGGGACGTAACATCCCGCCCACCTCCTTCCTTCTGCATTGTGGCCGGGAGGCAGGTAAGGGGAGCTTCCTCGTTCCTGCGGTGTCACACGGAGCGATGTGTGCTGCCGCAGGAACGAGGAACAACTTCGTTACTGCTGCAGTAACGATTTTTAAGAATGGACCCCCATGTCGCCGATTAGCGATTTTGCACGTTTTTGCAACGATGCAAAATCGCTTATCGGTGTCACACGCAACGGCATCGCTAATGCAGCCGGATGTGCGTCACAAATTCCGTGACCCCAACGACTCCGCATTAGCGATGTCGCAGCGTGTAAAGCCCGCTTTAGCTGTTCTTGGAGTAGATCACAGTAACTCTTTTAAGGATGTGCAATTAAAGTGGGTCTTATGTTGCTGTGTATTATGTAACCTACCATTATCTGAAGTTAGTTTCACCTCGTTCTTTCCAAAGTCGACAATCTGTCCTTTTGCCATCACCTGTGCATAGAAACGATAACAAATATAATATACAGCCAAACTAAATGTATAGATTGAATGTGTCTCGTTAACAGCAAATCTGACTTCTTGTGGTTGCAAAAATTTGTTATACCTTCAGAAAAATAGGCCTGCATCATGTGAGTGTAAGCAAAAACTGAACAAGCAAAGTTTTGAGATCATCTAGATTTTTCTGGTCCACCATAGAAACAGAAAAACAAAAAAAAAAAAACAGTGCTGGTTCTGTCTTATGTTGGACACCAACAGCTCCCATTGACTAGTCAAGTCTGTCTGAATTTCCATTATTGGGTCCATTACTTTTGACTAAATCTATAAGTTGAAACTTCTAATGGCACATTCAACACAAATGAATGAAGACTTAACGGGGTTTTATCCTGTAAGAGACACTATCTGCAACTACTTTGTCCTCCCTTATTACATATTTTATTATATATATAAAAATATTAAAAGCACAAAGCTATAGCTTGGTAAACACCTACCAAGTGTTGAAACACAATGCCAGGTACTTTTCCCACACCTCAGGAGTGACGACCCCCTGGAAGAAGCCCACGCGAAACGCGTGTAGGGGTCTTGGAGGGACTTAATTTTAATTTAATTTTCTGGTGGATTCTTGACTCGTATCTTTATAGGTTTATATTGCTTTTGAGTAACTACCTGCTTACTTAACATGACTAGTCAAGTCTGTCTGAATTTCCATTATTGGGTCCATTACTTTTGACTGAATCTGTAAGTTGAAACTTCTAATGGCACATTCAACACAAATGAATGAAGACTTAACGGGGTTTTATCCTGTAAGAGACACTATCTGCAACTACTTTGTCCTCCCTTATTACATATTTTATTAGATATATAAAAATATTAAAAGCACAAAGCCATAGCTTGGTAAACACCTACCAAGTGTTGAAACACAACGTCAGGTACTTTTCCCACCCCTTCAGGCGTTAAAGCGTAGTATACTGTAAATTTTTCTTCATGTTCACATCTCAGAGTCCTGAATATGGGCTGGATCTTTATATAGCTCTTAGTGCGGGAGTAGAAATGTTGGACTCTATGTGTGGCATCCTCATAAAACGGTAACAATGTGGAATGAGTGTAGCATCGTTCCGTCGTCTTGTAAACGGCCTGTATATCCAAAAAAATACATTTTCACATTTTCTGTCCTAACATAGGATATATTCAAAAAGATTTTGACTTACGACCAATACTCCTCACCCTTAAATTGATTGATGATCCAGGAAAACCTTTGGTGTCGATAGAAAAATCTGCAGTTCCATCAGGTCCGGTGGTGGAGGTGAAGTTTTTAAAATTATATCCTACAAAGACGGTCACATTCTCATTTGGCAGAGGTTTACCAGCGGCATCTTGTAGGAAAATCTGCACAAATATATAATAAACATTTATAAAGGTTCTTATCAAAACGCAAAGAGCCATTGTAGTCTGGAGCACAACATGCCACAAATCAGATCTGCTCCAGACATAATCCGATCTCACCTGTCCAGAGTAGGGAATACCCTTCTTAAAGTGGGAATCCATCTGTTGGAATGATACTTTAGCAATAAGCTTCACAATTTCGGATGTTCCCTCCCCGGTCAGCACAACCCCTATGGCACAAATCTCACGTTAAATCCTTTTGACGTGTCCACTATTTCCTATTTTACATTTGTCTTCTTGTTTTAGCTAACCTGTTCCTTCCTCTGTTACTTTGGCGCTTGCAATAAGTTTCATCTCATATCCGGAACGTTTCATCTGGAAGATTCTGGTCTTTACCACTGCTGAGAAACATCCATTCTTATCAGCCTGAAAAAAAGAAGTAGGTTCTTTAAAAGAAAACACAAAAAAAAAACCAGGTAACCATTTTCAATAGTCAACATATACTGCCAGGGCAATAATCTGACAAATCAAAACTGACCATTAAAGGAAACCATTTAAAGAGGTTGTCCAATACTTGAATATTGATGGCCTGTCCTTAGGATAGGTCATCGATTTCTGATCGGCTGGGCACCCCCGTCAATCAGCTCTTCTTATTGCAGCAGCAGGCAGCATGAGAAAAGCTCAGTTACGGAGTTGCGTTGTCAACTGATAGTGGCCGCGGCCGGTACTGCACATCCGCCTCCCATTCAAATCAATCAAAGGTGGATGTTCAGCACCTGGCCCCAGCCGCTATCAGAAGATGGGGCAGCACTACAACTGGGCATTTCTGACCGCAGCTGTGACGCCCTGGCGCCCCCAGATGGTCACACAAAGAATAGGCCCCCGCATAACACCATCCCACACAGGGTTACAACAAAGCCAACAAAACCCTAGTCACCCCCCCAGAGTAGGACAGGCACACCAGTGGGTGGGACCAGGTGGAAGGACAACGCCCACCTAGGGGTATAGAGAATCTGGGGGCGGGAAAAGAGTCAGTTGAAGTTTGAGTTTCAGTTTGGAGTGGAGTAGGAGTGAGAGAGGAGAAAGTCAAGTGCAAGTGAAGTCAGAGAGCAAAGGCGTCGGGGTTGGAGCACCGGCGTGCTGGCTAGGTGGCAGACGGTGGTCAGTGTCTGACAGGAGACGGGAAGACGACTGCCGGAGATCCGAGGTGGACCGGGACAGGTTAGGAGCCCACCGGTACCGACACCAGAGAACCGACCCGGAAACCGTGCACAGAGGGGGTACCTGGACCCTGAAGCAAAGACCGGAACCACCGACTTTGTTAATTAACCAGTTGAGGGCAGGAATACAGGTCCTGTCCCACCCAAAGTCCCAAAAGCAGACAAGCAGCCCACCGAGAGGGATAGGGCATCCGCCAGGGCCCCTTTAGATCCCACGGGTCAGAGTCTGCGGGCAAGACTCCCACCAGAGGTTCTGGAGCGGACTCCCGAATTCATACCGAGAAGTCCAAAAGAAAACTAAAGTAGTGCAGAGGAAAGTGACACAGACCATCACCCCGGGTGAGGGACCAGAATACATCCGGCCGCGGCGCTCTGGCCACTGGCACCTTGGTTTACCACGGACTTGTGTGATTTTTTCAATAGGAGTACACCAACATCCCCCGGTTCGTCCGGGTGTGCCGGCCCCTGCAATCACCATCCTCAGCACAGAGACACTGGGCCCCGGGGCATTCATCCCTACCCACGGAGGGTTAACAACAGCTAGCTGCCATCCCAATGCCCCGGGTGCTTCCCAATAGCAGCGGTGGGACCCCATTTTACCACACACCGTGGGTGGCGTCACAGACTGTATACAATATCCCCACATAACATTCTTCCCCTTTTTATTTCGAAGTGTCCGCGAGACCCCGGGGTCCGGAGACCCCTCGAGCCACACTGCAGATCCGGATCCGAGCAGCGGCTGCTGACGTGGGGGAGATACACAGCCTTCCGGCTCCGGCACTGACAACTGCTGATCGGCAGGGTTTCGGACCTCAGCCGATCAGACAGTGATGACCTATCCTAAGGATAGGCCATCAAAGTTAAAGTAGTGGATAACCTCTTTAACTATATACTGTTTTGGGGATTCAGACAATGCTACTCTTGCTATGAAAATACTGGAACGTAAGACCCCTTTTTGCAAGTGTGAACAGTAGTGTCACCTATGCACCATACTCTCCTATAGGGCATGTCAGTGTTTTACTGAGTGCACCATGACTGCTGTGCCCTGGTAGTAAGGGGTTAAGTTCCCCCTCTCATGTCTGATTCTCCTCCTCCCCTTCCAGGGATGTTAACCAATGGGAATGTTGCCATGATCCCACTCTTTTCCCCTATAAATATTCCCCCTCTTCCTGGTTCCGGTCTCTCCTCACCTTGTGAGATCCGGACGCTGCTGTCCCACCCTCCCTCCCTATCTTTTGGTTATTCTTTTAAAGTCACAGCGGTTTCAAGCCAAACGGTTGTCAGTACGAAAGCTAAAGTGCGCCGGAAGTCCGGCCTGGCTCAAAGTTTCGTTGGAAAGTGGTGATTTGTAATGGTTAAGTGTGCTTTGACCGACCTCCATCCACAATAAAAGATGAGAGTTGTTTACTGTTTTATAAAGCTCTCCTAATAAAGTTTGTATTTTTGGTTAATTTGTCTCGGAGTGGTTAATCGGACATGGGAGGGTGTTGGTTGTGGGGTTTCAGGTCTCAGCAGTCTATACTTACCTGATGTGACAAGTCTTCACATACACTTTTTTCTTCCAGATGACAGGAAGAATAACTGTCAGAGAACCTTCTGCAGACCTGGACATCGATTCTCCCTGCAACTGGTTTTCCATAGGTGTACCTGAGATAGGAAATGGATTTGACACAAGTATTAAATTACAGATCGCAAAGGAGGAGTTATAGAATCAGTCTAGTTTTTGCTCTTATTTTATTCCCGCTGCTGCCCTGAGTTAATTATTTTTTAAAGCGCACCTTAAAAATCAGCACTGAATAAAGAAGGGAATTTTGTTTACTTACCGTAAATTCCTTTTCTTCTAGCTCCAATTGGGAGACCCAGACAATTGGGTGTATAGCTTCTGCCTCCGGAGGCCACACAAAGTATTACACTCAAAAGTGTAACCCCTCCCCTCTGCCTATACACCCTCCCGTGCCTCACGGGCTCCTCAGTTTTGGTGCAAGAGCAGGAAGGAGGAAACTTATAAATTGGTCTAAGGTAAATTCAATCCGAAGGATGTTCGGAGAACTGAAACCATGAACCAAAGAAACAATTGAACATGAACAACATGTGTACACAACAGAACAACAAGCCCGAAGGGAACAGGGGCGGGTGCTGGGTCTCCCAATTGGAGCTAGAAGAAAAGGAATTTACGGTAAGTAAACAAAATTCCCTTCTTCTTTGTCACTCCATTGGGAGACCCAGACAATTGGGACGTCCAAAAGCAGTCCCTGGGTGGGTAAAAGAATACCTCGATAAATAGAGCCGACACGGCTCCCTCTTACAGGTGGGCAACCGCCGCCTGAAGGACTCGCCTACCTAGACTGGCATCTGCCGAAGCATAGGTATGCACCTGATAGTGTTTCGTGAAAGTGTGCAGGCTAGACCAGGTAGCTGCCTGACACACCTGCTGAGCTGTCGCCCGGTGCCGCAATGCCCAGGACGCACCCACGGCTCTGGTAGAATGGGCTTTCAGCCCCGAAGGAAGCGGAAGCCCCGAAGAACGGTAAGCTTCAAGAATCGGTTCCTTGATCCACCGAGCCAAGGTTGACTTGGAAGCCTGCGAACCCTTACGCTGACCGGCGACAAGTACAAAGAGTGCATCTGCACGGCGCAAGTGCGCTGTGCGAGACACGTAGTACCGGAGTGCTCTCACTAGATCTAATGCGTGCAAATCCTTTTCACATCGGTGAATTGGATTAGGGCAAAAAGAAGGTAAGGTGATATCCTGATTGAGATGAAAAGGAGATACCACCTTAGGGAGAAATTCCGGAACAGGACGCAGAACCACCTTATCCTGGTGAAAAACCAGGAAGGGGGCTTTGCATGACAGCGCTGCAAGATCCGACACTCTTCGGAGTGATGTGACTGCCACAAGAAAAGCCACCTTCTGCGAAAGGCGTGATAAGGAGACATCTTGCAGCGGCTCGAAAGGTGGTTTCTGAAGAGCCGTTAGCACCCTGTTAAGGTCCCAGGGTTCTAGTGGACGCTTGTAAGGTGGGACTATGTGGCATACTCCTTGCAGGAACGTGCGGACCTGCGGGAGCCTGGCCAGGCGCCTTTGAAAAAATACTGAGAGCGCCGATACTTGTCCCTTGAGAGAGCTTAGTGACAAACCTTTGTCCATTCCAGATTGAAGGAAGGAAAGAAAAATGGGTAAGGCAAAAGGCCATGGAGTAAATCCATTCACAGAGCACCAGGACAAGAATATCCGCCAAGTCCTGTAATAGATCTTGGCGGACGTTGGTTTCCTGGCTTGTCTCATAGTGGCAATGACATCCTGAGATAACCCTGACGATGCTAGGAGCCAGGACTCAATGGCCACACAGTCAGGTTGAGGGCCGCAGAATTCAGATGGAAAAACGGCCCTTGTGACAGCAAGTCTGTGCGGTCTGGAAGGGCCCACGGTTGACCCACCGTGAGATGCCACAGATCCGGGTACCACGATCGCCTCGGCCAGTCTGGAGCGACGAGAATGGCGCGGCGGCAGTCGGACCTGATCTTGCGTAATACTCTGGGCAGCATCGCCAGAGGAGGAAACACATAAGGCAGTCGAAACTGCGACCAATCCTGTACTAATGCATCCGCCGCCAGAGCTCTGTGATCCTGAGATCGTGCCATGAATGCTGGGACCTTGTTCTTGTGCCGTGACGCCATGAGATCGACGTCCGGCGTTCCCCAGCGGCGACAGATCTCTCGAAACACCTCTGGGTGCAGAGACCATTCCCCCGCGTCCATGCCCTGACGACTGAGAAAATCTGCTTCCCAGTTTTCTACTCCCGGTATGTGAACTGCGGAGATGGTGGATGCTGTGGCTTCCACCCACTGCAGAATTCGCCGTACTTCCTGGAAGGCTTGACGACTGCGAGTGCCGCCCTGGTGATTGATGTAGGCGACTGCAGTGGCGTTGTCCGACTGGATACGGATCTGCCTGCCCTCCAGCCACTGATGGAACGCCAATAGGGCTAGATACACTGCCCTTATTTCCAGAACATTGATCTGAAGGGAAGACTCTCTCGGAGTCCAGGTCCCCTGAGCCCTGTGGTGGAGAAACACTGCTTCCCACCCTGACAGGCTCGCGTCCGTGGTGACCACAGCCCAGGTTGGGGGCAGGAAGGATTTTCCCTGTGATAGAGAGGTGGGAAGAAGCCACCACTGAAGAGACGTCCTGGTTGCCAGGGAAAGAGAGACATTCTTGTCGAGGGAAGTCGATCTCTTGTCCCACTTGTGGAGAATGTCCCATTGGAGTGGGCGTAGATGAAATTGCGCGAAGGGCACTGCCTCCATCGCTGCCACCATCTTCCCTAGGAAGTGCATGAGGCGTCTCAATGGGTGTGACTGACTCTGAAGAAGAGATTACACCCCTGCTTGCAGAGAAAGCTGTTTGTCCAGTGGTAGCTTGACTACCGCTGACTGGGTATGAAACTCCATCCCGAGGTAGGTCAATGACTGGGTCGGCGTCAACTTGGATTTTGGAAAGTTGATGATCCACCTGAACTGCTGGAGAGTCTCCAGAGCGACGGTCAGGCTGTGTTGACACGCCTCCCGAGACGGTGCCCTGACTAGGAGATCGTCTAAGTAAGGAATCACCGAGTGGCTTTGGGAGTGTAGGACCGCCACAACGGATGCCATGACTTTGGTGAAAACCCGTGGGGCTGTTGCCAAGCCGAAAGGCAATGCCACGAACTGAAGGTGTTCGTCCCCTATGGCGAAACGCAAGAAGCGTTGATGTTCGGGTGCGATCGGCACATGGAGATAAGCATCCTTGATGTCGATCGATGCGAGAAAGTCTCCCTGTGACATCGAAGCGATGACCGAGCGGAGAGATTCCATCCTGAACCGTCTGGTTCTCACATGTCTGTTGAACAGTTTGAGGTCCAGAACGGGACGGAATGAACCGTCCTTCTTCGGCACCACGAACAAGTTGGAGTAAAAACTGCGCCCCTGTTCCTGAGGGGGGACGGGAATCACAACTCCTTCTGTCTTCAGAGCGGCTACTGCCTGAAGAAGTGCGTCGGCCCGAGCAGGGGGGGGGGAGGTTGTGAAGAAACGAGTTGGAGGACGAGAGGTGAACTCTATCCTGTAACCGTGAGACAGAATGTCTCTCACCCATCGGTCTTGAACATGTGGCCACCAGGTGTCGCAAAAGCGGGAGAGCCTGCCACCGACTGAGGATGCGGTTCGGGGATGCCCAGAGTCATGAGGAGGCCGCCTTGGAGGCAGTGCCTCCGGCAGCCTTTTGGGGGCGTGACTTAGACCGCCACGCGTAGGAGTTCCTCTGACCTTTCTCCGGCCTATTGGACGAAGAGGATTGGGACCTGGCGGAGGGGCGAAAGGACCGAAACCTCGATTGTATCATACGTTGCTGAGGTTGCTTCGGCCTGGACTGGGGTAAGGAGGAGTCCTTTCCCTTGGATTCTTTAATAATCTCATCCAATCGTTCTCCAAACAATCGGTCGCCAGAAAACGGCAAACCGGTTAGGAATCTCTTGGAAGCCGAGTCTGCCTTCCATTCGCGCAGCCACATGGCTCTGCGGACCGCCACCGAATTAGCGGATGCCACCGCTGTACGGCTAGCAGAGTCTAGGACTGCATTCATGGCGTATGAAGAAAACGCCGACGCCTGAGAAGTCAAAGACGCAACCTGCGGAGCAGAATTACGTGTGACCACATTAATCTCGGTTAGACAAGCCGAGATAGCTTGGAGTGCCCACACGGCTGCAAAAGCCGGGGCAAAAGACGCGCCCGTGGCTTCATAGATGGATTTCACCAGGAGCTCTATCTGCCTGTCAGTGGCATCTTTTAGCGATGAGCCATCTGCAACCGATACCACAGATCTAGCCGCCAATCTAGAGACTGGAGGATCCACCTTGGGACACTGAGCCCAACCCTTAACTACGTCAGAGGGGAAGGGGTAACGTGTGTCAGCAAGGCGCTTAGTAAAGCGCTTGTCCGGAACCGCTCTGGGTTTCTGGACAGCATCCTTGAAGTTAGAGTGGTCGAAAAACGCACTCCGCGTACGTTTGGGGAACCGAAACTGGTGTTTCTCCTGCTGAGAAGCCAAATCCTCTATAGGTGGAGGCGGGGGAGATAGATCTAACACCTGGTTGATGTACGAGATAAGATCATTTACTAAGGCGTCCCCTTCAGGTGTATCAAGGTTGAGGGCAACGTCATGGTCAGAGCCCTGAGCTGCGACCTCCGCCTCGTCCTCCAGCGAGTCCTCCAGCCGGGAATCTGAGCAGCGTGATGAAGCTGAGGATTCCAAGCGGGCCAGCTTAGCAGGTCTGGGGCTGTGGTCCGTGGAGGAGTCCTCTACGTGAAACATAGAGCCCACCCCGGGAGCGCGCTGCGGCGTGGACCGAGAGGGACCTGGAGGCGCCGATCCAACAGTGTCCTGGGTCTGTGTAAGGACCGGTCTGGACTGCAAGGCTTCTAGCAGCTTGGCAGACCATTTGTCCATAGACTTAGCCATGGATTGTGACAGTGACTCAGAGAGCTTCTCAGCAAAAACTGCAAACTCTGTCCCTGCCGCCTGGACAGTGGATGCATGGGGGTCTACCTGAGCCGAGGGGCCCACAAGTGGTCGCGGCTCCGGCTGAGTCAGTGTAACAGGGGTCGAGCATTGCTCACAGTGAGGGTAGGTGGAACCCGCAGGCAACATTGTCCTACAAGAGGTACAGGTCGCAAAGAACCCCTTTGCCTTAGCGCCCTTGCTCCTTGTGGACGACATGCTGTTGTGTCCCAGGAGAGTGATCACAGAGGGTATAAGGGAAGAGTATACAGCCCGGCCGAACAGAGATATATATATATATATATAAGGATATATAATACGTATCTATTCAGGCAACCCAGGGGGACCAGCACCGGAAGACCGGTGTGGCTTACCGACCGCTAAAAAGCGGCGTGTGTGTCCTCCAGATTCCCTGCTCCAGGTCTCCCAGCGGTGGAGAGCTCTTTCCTGATGATTCTCCAGCGCAGAATGTCTGAAAAAAATGGCTGCTGGAGCTCTCAGAGGGGGAGTGGAGCGGTGGGCGGCACCAGGAAAAAGTGCGGGAATCTGGGGTCCCTATTGTGATCAAAGAGGGGGGAGGAAGCATACAGGATGCTCCGGCCCTCACTGCCAACGTCAGGACGGCTGTCCCGCCCCTACCCTGACAGACAGGTCCGGGGGCGGGAGTCTTGCCAGTAGGCCGCAACTGAAGCCGGGGACTAAATTTATGACCGCGGCCGACAAGCAGGCGCGGTCGGCGCGGAAGTCCCCCGGCTTTCGCAGATCAGCAGCTGCTGTGTGTCCCAGGCAGCGTCCGGTCGGCTGTCCCGCCCCTACCCTGACAGACAGGTCCGGGGGCGAGATTTTGCAAGTAGGCCGCAACTGAAGCCGGGGACTAAATTTATGACCGCGGCCGACAAACAGGCGCGGTCGGCGCGGAAGTCCCCCGGCTTTCACGGCCCAGCAGCCCTTGCAGCGTCCGGGTGCCAGGCGCTCCAATGAACCGTCCCCATGGGGACACAGAGTACCTGACAGATGCAGGGCCCGGTCCCTGATGAAGAAAATACTCCGGTCCGGCAGATACCACACAGGGGCTGCGGAGGGAGCACGGTCCCAGTACCTGGATGACCACTCAGGATCCCACTTCTCCCAGAGCCCCCAAGGGATGGTGAAGGAAATACGGCATGAGGCTCCGGCCGTCGTACCCGCAATGGGTACCTCAACCTTAACAGCACCGCTGACGTAGTGGGGTGAGAAGGGAGCATGCCGGGGGCCCCATGGGAGCCCTCTTCTTCCAACCGATAACATCAGCAGCTACTGCTGACTAAAATGGGAATGCATGAGTGGATGTGTGCCTCCTTCCACACAAAGCATAAAACTGAGGAGCCCGTGAGGCACGGGAGGGTGTATAGGCAGAGGGGAGGGGTTACACTTTTGAGTGTAATACTTTGTGTGGCCTCCGGAGGCAGAAGCTATACACCCAATTGTCTGGGTCTCCCAATGGAGCGACAAAGAAAAGTCCCATATCTCTGGAACCGTATGGCAAATTAGATCCCACCCACATCCCTAAAAAAGCCGGACTACTCAAAGGAGCAGCGGTAATAAAATATGAGCAAAACCTGACCAATTATGACCTTGTGACAGTTCATCTTTAAATGTAGGTATATTAATAATTCAGTTATGAGCAGTAAAGTAAGAAAGAATAGTTGCTCAAATAGCTGAGACGAGGGGTAGCGTGCATAGGGTGCCATTGAAGGAGGAGGCACAATTTGTGGGGCATAAAATAAGCCGTGTCCTGAATTGAAGGGTATGTGTCAGCTCCTATGTTTGATCACACAGCGGACGCTACTATGTTCTCCTGGGAGGCAGGACATTCGGGGGAAGGCCACTGAGCTTCTGGTTGCTCCCACTACCTTGATACGTTTAGTTAATTTTTATCTTCTTCACCTAGCATGTCATTCCTGGCATTAAAACTCAGGACCAACGGTATGGAGGACAGAACCTCTAACAGTGAGCCTCAGTCTGCACTGTGAAATGAAATTTAAAGGGAACCTGTCAGGTGTAATATGTACTGCTCGTGGCTCTGGATGCATATTGTAACTGACAGGTTCCCTTTCAAGATATTTTCTCTGCCTAAAACCCTACATTTTTCTTGTTTTCAGGCATAATTTTTTAGTATAGTATACAGATGTGTCTCTTTTTGCCAGAACATTATAGATAAAAATAAAAGCTAAGCAGTAAAAGTCAGAGATTTTTGCATTTACTAAAAGATAACGGTGCAAAACCAATTACAATATTCGCAGATCAGTGAAGACAGGGGGGACACCAGAATAGATACTACACAGAGGCCCTTGGCTGCTAATGTTTGCGCCTGCTCAAAATTACAAGTACATTTTATTCTTTTGAGCATTCCTTAGGTAGAAAACTTACTTGCCACAAACTGTCACCTCAACTTCCTCCTCTAGAATGGTAATGACCGAGGGAACTGTCACCTTCACCTCATATTTGGGTAACACTGCAAAAAAATAGTAAATCAAATATTAGATCCAGCTCTAGAAATAATTCTGTCACTGGCCATAAAGCTGAAAATAAACACTATGTTTTAAGGCTGCTTTCAACTTGTGAGTTCCAGCCCTTAAACTGGTTATCTCATATTCATAAAAAGTTAAGGACTTGTAAAACAGTCAACGTTGCAATTTTCTTCTCATTAAAATGTTTTTCCCTTTGTTTGAAAGGAGGAAATCTAATTCGATAATTTACAACCCGCTGCCAAGGTTACTGACTAGCAAGTATAGGTTTACAAGCTATTTGATATGCAGTTTGTATGCGCTGCTCTGAAACTGGTCTGTACTTTTTTCATGCTGCATATTATGATATTAAGAGAATATTCAAAAACCGCATAAAAAGGATTATTATTTTTATTGTGTTCTAATGGGAATAATCTTATTTGTATGTGTCCTTTTTATACATAAGAAAGAAAAAGAGAACGAAAAATACCATATTCCTCCACAGTGAAGTGTTGCTCGATTTGTGAGCCCTTTTGCCTCTGCGCGACCAGTTTATATGTTCCCAGTCGAGGCTCGGAGGTGAGAAGGAAGGACTCCTGTGCAATTCCCCTCTTTGTCTCCACATCCAGCCATTGGGCAATGCGATTTCTCTGAGGATCCTGTAAGAAGAAATCTTTATTTATTAATTTATTTTACAATTAACCCCAGTAATAAATGCTGCGCAAGTAGAGAAATTATGCGTTTCTAACACATGGGGTTAAATCCAAATATATTGCTGTAACATGACCAGATAATTCAGTATTCTAGACTTATGTCAAAAGAGTCCTACTAATTGATGCACTACTTTTTATAGTGGATTGAATAAAAATTGCATCTCTCTATACATCTGTCCAACTATCTGTATACCCATATAAAAAATGTAGCAGAACAGGCAAAAGTGCAAGCATCGGTGCCAGCAAACAGGTTGTCACCCACCCACCAATGGTACGTAAAAATGTTGGCAGGACTCAATAGTAAATTTATTGTAAAAAAATGGTGTATTTATTGTTCTATGTGAACAGGCTCAAATCGGCCAATAATTACACCAGTTTTTTGCGTTAAATTTGTAAGATGGCTGATAGATAAGTAGTTGATGGGAGCTATGTATCACAGAGGTGGATATCCTCTGTGATGAAGCCTGGGTATAAGCACTAGTACACTTGGTACTAAGAGAGTTTTTAGGGCACATCAGGGTTGGGGTTTTTTTAGGAGCAGTTGGCGAGATGAGCAGGTCTTGCTACTGACATATTCCCACCTATGGGTCTGGTACATGTGTTAAAATGGAGACTGTTTGTCTCACACATGGTCTGTGTGTGGAGGTTGCAAAACCTCTACTGGGAGATCTCTGTATCAAAGTGGATCTTATCCCATGCAGGCGATCTGACTCGGACTCTGATTACTGGTGACGCCGCCCCGCGCTTCAGTGCCAAAGGCCATCGCCATCACTACTCCCCTCATCATCCTTTCGGGCCCACTCCACCTGTGGGAAGCGATACCATCTTCGGCTGCTATTTCCTACCGGCCAGGAGGACAGCGACAGCAGCAGTGGCTAATCCCTGGCTGCGTACTACAGGTGGTGTCACAACATTTCTACTACTATTACCCCCATCATCTTCCCTCCTTATTGGTGTACACCTCAGGGCATGAAGCCGACAGGCCACCATGACATCCCAGATCACCACACCGGCCCGGCGACGAGTAACTCAGGTGCGAGACCCCATGCCTGATTCCCCCTGCCCCCCTGGGTGCTACATATGGTGTTTGGGCGCCGCACACTGATCCTCCAAGTAAGTTTGTCTTTTATTTCTGCTCCTTAGATAATTTACCTTCTTAACCCCTTGCTGAAGGGGACAGTTGTCTTGCAAATGATTTCAGTTTTCCAATTGTTTGTTTTGTCTCACCATTATCTGAAGCCTATGACGGCTTTTTTTTTTTGTGAGCTGGAAAACTGTATTTTTTCTTGCTACCATTTTGGGGTAAGCCCAGCTTTTTGTTATCTTTTTTTTTTATTGCATTTATTTTAGGGGCAGCTATGATCCCAAAAAAAACCTCAACAATTTGGGTCTGGGTTTAATTGGAGGACCAAATTCTGCTGCGAGTGTGAGCCGAGAGTCACTCACTGTGATCCTATTCTCTCACATGCCAGAATCTAAGCACAGGTGAGAAGAAGATGGAGAGATTCACTTATTTTTATTTATATATATATATATATATATATATATATATATATATATATATATATATATATATATATATATACTGTATATTCTCCCCATGTTTGTGTGGGTTTCCTCCGGGTTATCCGGTTTCCTCCCACACTCCAAAGACATACTGATAGGGAATTTAGATTGTGAGCCCCAATGGGGACAGTGTTACCAGTGTATGTAAAGCGCTGTGGAATTAATAGCGCTATATAAGTGAATAAATAATATTATTATTATTATATATATGTGTATAGATATATATTGTACTGCTTGAAAAAAGTCACTTGTGACTGGAACATCGTGCTGTATCATATGGGCCATTAAATAGGCTTTTTCATTCAAGATTGAAGCTGTGTGCTGCCTTCACCTTTTTTGCTGCTCATTGAAATTGGGTGAGACTGATTGGAAGCACTTTGCACCACAACAGGTTAAGTGCTGCTCCTATTTTTGCATTATCTCTCTCTCTCTATATATATATATATATATATATATATATATATATATATATATATATATATATATCGGCTTGCACTCAGATGTGCAGTTCAGAGTTTCACACGCACCTATAGGCTTGCATGGGTGCATCTGATCTGAGGAGCGCTACAACTCACAGCATGCTGCCATTTTTTTCAAGTGCCGAAACGGCATAAGAAAAAAAATGATCATTGGCACAGCTCCATAGTATAACATTGCGCCAAAGGCTATCCGATAAAACGTCAGATAGCACTCGTCTGTGGTATATGCTGGCTGTATGTCAGTGTGAAGTGAGCACACCCTAAATGTAAGCCTCATATCATATACCCACCATCCAGCGTCTTCACCTTTTACCAATGCAGCTTTGGTCTCTATGACAGTAACTTCTGACTGTCCGGAAGGGAGAAGTTACATCAAAAGGACTCAATGCATCTCTATGAGAGCCAGAACTAGGCTCTCATAGACATGCATTGAGTTGTAACCTCCAGGTCGATCCATGAAACTCTGGACCTGTCAGCAGGTCACAAATCACAGTTGAGTATATGAAAGGGGCAGGGGACTTAGATTTAAAACACCACTCCAGTGGTGCAATAAAAAAAAAATGTAATGGTGTTTTATATGTTTAGAGCCAGACCACACAGCAGGTGTTAGGGGCGTGTGCTGGCTGTATAACGCAGCTGACACCCATTTGCTGACACCCATGTTTTTGTTACACTATCATATACTTTATTATTCACACACACATTATATATATATATATACATATACATACTATATGTATATATATATATATATGTTAGGGTGAACTATTAACCGGAGATCGCTTGTTGCTTACTGCCTGGCATAATTGGTGTGGATCAAGTGCATGTGTAGTAAAGAAATAAAGAAATCACGTCAGACACCGTCAGATGTGAAATCTCTTCTTGATCACAGTAAAGATGGCACCAAACAGACCGAGAGGAAGCATGCGGCCTCTGATATACTCTAGGTGTGTACACATGTTCGGATATGCCCATTTAGTGGGACAGTTCATGATTTAGCCAATGGACAGATCCGTGTTGATGCTAATGGGCGGGTCTAAGACGTCTTCATCTGTTGGTTGGTCCTTTAGGTTGGCCAGTGGGTCTTTTCTTTATATGGTGGTCTTCTTATATCTGGACATTCCGTGCATTCCAAGCAAGGTGTGGAAAACAGGAAATGGCAGCCATCTATACCTCTGTGTCACATGTATGATCTGAGAACTGAATTATGTAAGGCAAATCGTCGTAATATTTCCCACAATCCCCTATCAAGAGGTTAATTAAGTATTTAATGGAAAGGCTCCCCTCAAAATATATATATATATATATATATATATATATTTTCTACAGTACAATAACCACATGACAGTACGTTCAGATGTTTTTCACGTTTTATCATGTAACATTTATGTTCATGGTGTTGTATGCATTCGCCTGTGATATATACCTTTAATAACCTACATCACATTGCTTGGGCAAAGTTGGATGAACATGGGTGAACTCTGTATTATCACTTTAGTTTTTTTTGTTCTGTCATAGGAGCAAAAAAAAATAAAATAAATGGCTTTCATAACTATAAAGGATTTGTCAAACAAAGACACTAATGGCGGCGGATCAACCATGTTAACTGTAATAGGGTCTTATGGGTTTCTTTAGTCTTGTCCATCATTTTACCAGAAAAATCTGTTTGTTAACTATGCTCAACAAAACAGTAAAAACTAAATCTAATAATTATAAATAATGTCTTACCTCAACATAAACCAGAGGGTACTGAAAAGGAAAGCCAGAAACACAATTATTATTATTATTATTATTAATATTATTACTGTTTTGCTTTTGTCTAGAGGGGTCAATGATTTTATTATACAATTCCATTAATTTGCTAAAAATCTATATAGTATCATATTTACCGGTAAGTACTTTCTTAATTATTTCCACATTTTCTGTTTTTTTCCACATTTTTTTGGCTGCTTTTTTTTTTAAGATGTTTTTTTACGGCCCAAGCAAAAGCTATGAGATTTTATAAATTGCTTTTTTGTTCCTGACTGAATAGGAAAGCTGCTGTGGTTTTGAAAACTGCAGAATGTCAATTCTTTTATCATTTTTGGAGCTTTTTTTTCCCCTGCAAAAATTGTAACCATTTGGTTTTGCTGCATTTTTGTTGCTTTTTTTCCATGCTTTTTTGGTGAATAAAACTAACTTTATTATACATGTATTCTAGACAAATGACACATATAAGCTACGCCCTCCAAAGAACCCCAGCAAAAACATAACAGTAAAAATCAGCAAAAACACAAAAAAAAAACCCAGCACAAATGCAGTAAAAAAATTTAACAATTTGGCTTTGCTGCATTTTTGTTGCATTTTTTTTCCTGATTTTTGGTGAATAAAACTATCTTTATTAAACATGTATTATAGACAAATGACACATATAAGCTGCACCAAAAAAGGCAGCAAAAAAGCAACAATAAAAAATATCAAAAACACAATAAAAAAACATCAAAAATGCAGCAAAACTTGCTTCTTTACTACCAAGAAAACAGGTTTTTCCTGCAGAAAAAAGTAATGTGTGAACATAACCTTACTTGTATTCAATATCTGATCACAGATATAACATTCAATTAATTCAATTACACACAATTTTTTTTCCTCACACGGTTTATAAATCATTTTGATGGAGACTTATGAAGTCTCCAATTTGAGGGCAGCATTAGATAGAAGAAATTACTCTGGGTTCTGCAGTTTTGTATGATTTAATTTAGTAATTTTTCCATACAAAGAAAATTTGTCTAAATCCTGCCAGGACTTCTAGAAAAAGCCTGTGCGTTCTGCTGACCCGACCCGCACACAGATTACCGTATCTAATATATAAAGCTAAGTATATGTTTGTGTGTGTGTGTGTGTATGTTTGTGTGTGTGTGTGTGTGTGTGTGTATGTCTGCTAAAGGAATCTCCCCATGTGACTCAGGGAATGTCATAGAATATGTTTTGATGGGTAAATTTAACCCCGCACTTTACAGTTTCTCTCCAAAAAACCTGCCTCCATTAAAGTCAATGTACGCAAACTACAGGTCATTAATAGGAGCTGTAATTGGTTGCTATAGGAACAAAATAAATTGTTGTTATAAGAAGCTTCTGTGTGAGGTAATAAGATGTCGGTGGGGAGACGAATAGAGAGAGACAGAAAGAGACAGACAGACAGAGACAGACTGTCAAAGAGACAGACAGAGACAGATAGACACAGAATTACAGGGAAAGAGACAGGGAAAGAGACAGAGACAGGGAAAGAGACAGACAGGGAAAGAGACAAAAACTGTGAAAGACAAAAACATGAAAAGAGACAGACACAAGGAAAAAGACAGGGAAAGAGACAGACAGAGACAGACAGGGAAAAAGACATATGGGGAAAGAGACAGACGGGAAAAAGACAGACGGGGAAAGAGACAGATGGGGAAAGAAACAGACGGGGAACGAGACAGATGGGGAAAGAGACAGACCTGGAACGAGACAGACCTGGCACGAGACAGATGGGGAAAGAGTCAGACAGAGAGACAGACACACAGTGACAGACAAGTAAAGAGGCAGACAGAGAGACAGACACAGAGACAAACAGACAGAGACTGGGAGAGACACAGAGAGAGAGTTACTATCCCGGGCAATGCCCGGGTACAACATTCAGTATGCATATAAAACTGTCAATCACTGTATGTAGTTGGGGCAGCAGAACTCACAAGCTGTTAACCCCTTCCCATCTTGGCCATTTTTCATTTTTGCTCTTTCATTTTTTCCTCCCCTTTTTCCAAGATCCATACCTTTTTTATTTTTCCGTCAATGTTACCTAATGATGGCTTGGTATTTTTTGAGGCATGTTGTGTTTTGAATTAAACCATTCATTTTACAAATATAGTGAACTGGAAAATAGGGAAAAAATTCCAAGTGCGGTGAAATTGCAAAACAAGTGCGATTCCGTGATTGTTTTTTTGAGATTTTCTGAGAACAGCAATGTTTTTATTTTTCAGGCTCTGGAGCTAAATTATCGTGCAGTTTTTGCGCCCTGAGCTGTCGTTTTTAAGTATACCATGTCTGAGTAGATGGGATGTTTTGATCACATCTTATTGCATTTTATTGCAGTGATGTGGCAGCCAAATAAACGTAATTTTGGTTTTTGGAATTATATTTTCTTTACGTACGCCATTTTATATTTTTATAGATCGGGCATTCCTAAATGTGGTGATAACAAATATGTGTATTTTTCGTTTTACGCTTTGATTTTTATTTTCAAGGGAGGTGATTTGAATTTTTGTATTTTTATATATATTTTAAAACTTTTTTTCAACTTTTTATTGGTTTTACTAGTCCCCATAGAGGACTTGAAGTTGTGATCATCCGATCGCTTGTGCAGTACAGATTGATGCTTCAGCATCAGCACCGCTCTGTAAAGCAGAAATCATCATCTCCTGTGAACTCTGGCTTGTAGCCAGCATTTACATAACCTTCATCATGACAGACACAGTGGTCATCATCTGACCCCCACCTGTCATGACAACTCATTGGCGCCCTGCTTTCACGTCACAGGGCCACCGTTGGGAGCGAGGAATGATGTGTTAAATCCCTCTGTCAGAGATTGACAGTGGGATTTAACTAGTTAACAGCCACAGGCGCGTCGCCGATCCACTTGCGGCTGTTAGAGGTACATGATGGCTGATCAGATCAGCCATCATCTGCAGGAAAAAATGCGGGCTCAGCATGTGAGCCTGAATCAAAGTCAGGGACATGAGCTAGTACATACCAGTACGTCCTATGTCAGTAAGGGGTTAAAGAATAACCGTTGTTTTAATTCTTATTTCATAAATCAATAGTACACATGAAAATATACTGGAATAGTACTAGGTATTCGGTAGAAATAATCCATACTCAAATATTTTAGTATTTGCTCATCACTATGGATAACTACTGTATATACTGTATTTCCAAGACTAGCATCTGCCCCTCTACCATACGTGTTTCTCAGATGGGAACGTAACAAAGAAGCTTAAAATCTTAAACATGGAAATCTTGAACATACCTTCTCAGATACGGCACGGAATGTTTCATCCAGTGCAGCAATACGGAACTGAACTACATGTAAAAAGATATAAAGATGATTCATTAATAACATGATGAAAAAGGTAGCATACACACAATTCTAATTTGAAAGGAATATTAATCAGTGGGTGTGGCCTGTGCTGTACATCTGGCACCCACTGTTCAGTAATTCTCACCGTCCTGTCCCGGTTTGTAGATGGGTTTGTCAGTTTGGATGAAGACTAGGTTTTGTAGAGGTCTGATAAGAACGCTTCTCCTTTTCTTGAAATGTAGTGTTTGCCCCTCAGCTTCTAGGGTGATATATCCCACATTTGCTTTGTCAGCGTCAGGTGTCTGAAAGAACAATATACATTTTTACTGTATTGTTAAATTAGAAAAAAATGACTGACTAAATTATTTCTAAAAACAGAGTCACACCTGTCTTGAGGTTGTGTGCAGTAATGCATCTAAAGGCCGCTTTACACGCTGCGACATCGATAATGCGATGTCGTTGGGGTCACGGAATTTGTGACGCACAGCCGGCCGCATTAGCGATGTCGTTGTGTGTGTGACACCTATGAGCGATTTTGAATGGTCGCAAAAACGTTCAAAATCGCTCTGTGACATGCCCCCCTAATCTCGAATATCGTTGCTGCTGCAGTAACAATGTTGTTCCTTGTCCCTGCGGCAGCACACATCGCTCCGTGTGACGCTGCAGGAACGAGGAACCTCTCCTTACCTGCCTCCCGCCCGCAATGAGGAAGGAAGAAGGTGGGCGGGATGTTACGCCCGCTCATCTCCGCCCCTCTGCTTCTATTGGGCGGCCGCTTAGTGACGTCACATGGACCGCCCCCTTAGAAAGGAGGCGGTTCGCCGGTCACAGTGACGTCGCTAGGCAGGTAAGTAGTGTGACGGGTCTGGGCGATGTTGTGCGCCATGGGCAGCGATTTGCCCATGTCGCACAACCGATGGGGGCGGGTACCCACCCTAGTGATATCGGTACCAATATTGCAGCGTGTAAAGTGGCCTTAAGACATATTAACCTAATGCTGTTGTTCAAGCTTGGGGTTCAAGTCTGCAGTCACTCTACATGACTACAGACTTGTGAATCCTTACTGCACGCACAGTGCACGCTGTCAGTATTCTTCAATGCTTTGCGATTTGTATACTTTTGGCCAAACTTCGACTAGACCTGTCTGGCCTCAGTCAACTCACTTGCAGAGTGAGGACATGCACGCCTGGTCGGCACATGACCGAATGTATGCACATCCCTTACGGTCACGTGCTCAACCATTCCCGGTACCATAGAGACAGTGCGCACTGTGTGTCCTGTAAGGCTATGTGCCCACGGGACAATGTACCGGCGGATATTTCCGCAGATATGTCCGCAGGTTTCTCGCAGCAGCTCCCCGGAATCCGCAGCTATCCATTGCTGTGGGATTCCAGCAAAATATCTGCAGTAAACCTGCGGACATTCGTGCAACTTACCTGCGGACGTCCCGGCCTCTATCTCCATAGTGGAGGGGCGGGAATTCCGCAGACATTGACATGCAGTTATGTGCGGCTGCGGGACATCTGCAGCATGTTCCGCAGCCGCACATACCGCACCATTGATACAGCACTCCCCAAAACCCATAGGATAACATGGGGAGTGTTTGTACTTGCGCAAACCTGCGGATTTATCTAGAAAATCTAGATAAATCTGCAGGTTTTCCATGGCAAAATCCGCGGTTACATTGTCCCGTAGGCACATAGCCTAAGGATTCACAAATCTGCAGTCACGTAGAATAGCTCACCCCTTGTCAGAGGGCAGGTGGCAGTGAGGAGCATTCAGCAGACACATGAGGCTGTACGGCATAAACCCAAATCCAGGACTGTCGAGATGTATCCAGGATGGTTGGGACTAGAGAAGATTGGATTGATTCACAAGATTCTGGTCGAGATTAGTTCTACCTGGTGGCTGGACGGAAGGCTGTAAATTTCTCACCTTCTAGCATCCCAGGGGCAACTTTTGATTATCCTGGACTGTGCCCATCTCTAGATTGGACCTGTGGATCTATTCTTTTGTTTATTCATTCATAGTCGTAGCAGCCAGAACGTTCTTATTTTTATATAAGCTTTGCTATATCTTCATCCGGCTTTTTTTGTGTCTGTAAGGCCATATTCACATATTGCATTTAACCTTAGAGTACACAGCTATAGTGTCAGACTCAGCAATGAACCACTAAGACCAGTAATTCAGCTGCACCAATCACATGTATAGATGACAAGTTGTCACTGCAGTCAAGAACCAAGGACTAGAAGGGAGCACCGGACCATTGGTGTGTATATTTAATGGATGAGCGTAGGTTCTTTTGTTTCTTCATCACATTGCCTGCCTTTGGCAAACTTTTTTTGTTATTTTGGAAAATCCATGTAAATTGGATTATATATTTAATATAAATATGATCATTTAATAGCGAAAAACTACACTGTCTACTTACTTTAAAAGTGACGCAGTTGTCTTCTCCAGGTTGTGCGACTTCTTTCTCCAGTAATGTTATGTTCTCGGTCGATGTCTCCAGGGCCACAGTCACAGTAACAGACTCATTAAGATGGGACAACTGCAGACAGAATTTCTGATCATTTTTGGCCTTCAGGACTGTAGGAACTAACAGCATATATTTTCTGGTGAAAGAAAGTAAAAATATAAAGGTTATCTGATGGTTCTTCATAGATTCTGTTAAATAAATTATTAATCTTATCTTTATTTTTTTAATTAATTTCTAACTTTAAAATTATCAGTGTCTCATTGTCAGAAACTCCGACTGAATTGAGGAAATGTAGATCTGTACGACACAGTGCGCCATTGTCTGTCTTTTATAAATATAAATCTAATACAGAGTTACTTTCCTTCCAAGCTTCTCCGAACCACCCATGGCCACTTTTCTTGGAACTTTTGCAAAAGTGGTGAAACTGGGACCTTCACTGTTGAAAGGAACAGGGGTCCTAAATCCCCCTTTGGAAACAGAGAAGTAGTGTTTTTCACATTAGACCACCACTCTATGGACTGATGGAGATAGCACTTGACTATCAATAGATATACCAACAATGTGTGATTAGTGAGGGTCCAAGGCCTAAAACTAAGGGCCTCTAATGCTTTCGACACTAATACTATTGGCCAAAGGAAAGGTCAGGAATTGGAGCAAAGCTCCATTAAAGCAAAATACAATATATAGAAAAAAATATTGAGACATATCTTAATTTATTATAGGTCTTCCATTCACTCCTATGGCCCATAGTGCATATCCTGTAGCTCCTTGCCTTGCAGTCTGCCTTTTTTAACAAGAACTCACTGATACAAGTGTGGTCCTATAATGGGAGCTACTGGTTTAACATTCCAGTTCATGACATTTCTCCCCTCCCAAATATTCCCCCATCACCTGAAAGTGATGTTATATTAATCAGCCACAAAGTTGAGACTACTATTATAGAATGGGGTCCCCGAGTGCTGAGGAGCAAAAAAAAAGTCACCAGCGATCTGCTGATTCCATAACTGAAGAGTGCAGACCTCCTCTGAAATTAACATGTGCACACAAAAAAAATCACCAGGAGCTTTATGGCATGGGTTTTCATTCCTGAGCAGCTATATACAAGCTGTAGCGCTGGCATCTCTGCACCCCTTGCTCCTCTCCCCAAAGGCTTGCGTGCTCATGTGACGCCCTGGACCCCAAGACAGCAAGACAGGCCGCGACACAGCGGAGCTCCCCAACGCAGATGGTGCCGGTCGTAGCCAGCATCGGGGAGCGCCGGTTGGGCCCTACCCCCGCGCAGAGGGAGCATGCCGAAACCCCATTCTGGGAGCGGCAGCTAAGCCAGACGGGCCGGGAGATCGAAGCCCGTGAGAAAGAGAAGGCCCGCACCATCTGGGAGAAAGAGGCTCTACGGAATGCCACGTACCGGGTGCGGGGCCCGACTTACGAGGGCCAGGTCCGGAAGTTTTGCCCCCGGCGAGGATGGGGGTTCATATACAAACCGGGCCTGGAGGCCGAGGTATTTTTCTCGAGGAGGGACGTCTACCATCACCTGCCCCTGGGTCACCCGGATCGTGACCTGAAAGCCGGAGAACTGGTAACTTATACCCGTCACTGCGGGGAGAGGGGCTGGTTCGCCCTTGATGTCAGAAGAACGGCGAGCCGCAGCGTTCCTGGGCGGCCCCAGTCCCCTCCCCCGCCGTACAGCCCTGATGTGGAGCTGGAGGAGAAGTACGAAGAAGGTGACCTGAAGTAGGGCAGCGGATTCCCGTTGCAAAAGTTAAAGTTCCCCTTTGGGACCCATCAGCAAGTCCCCGTTGGGACCTCCAGTGTTTGTTGGTAGCCCGTTGGCTGCTGAAGCGCCCGTCCCCGTTGGGACTGATGTTGTCCCCTTTGTCCCCCCCTCAAAGACAAGGCTGAGAACTCACAAGCCACCCAAAAACTATTGGGATTGTAAATAGCCCCCAATTGCCCCTCCCCGCAATTGCCAGTCCCCGGAGAGGCTGGTTGGAGGAAGGACCCGCAGCAGAGCAGGCTGGGGTCCGGTCACCATCAGGACCGATGACCATCCTCTGGGTCAGGGGTCCCCTCAGACATGGGGCCCCTGAGTGACTGCCGGGTGCGGACGACCGTACCCGTTCCCGCTTGGGTGGCCTGGGCCAGTTCCCGTTTTCCGGACTGGGGAAGATTGGTGCTGCCCGTTTCTTAGGGGCAGCATCAAGGCTCAGGTTATTTGGGTGGGAAAGCAGATGACCCGTTCCCGAAATGTTATTAAAAATGTTTCCCGTTTGTAACGGTTCAAGTGATGTGCCTCCCGCAAAGGAAGAAATGAAAAAAATGCTTGTGAACGTTTTTTACTTGTTATTTGTTACAGAAAAGAAAAATAAAACCGGTGTGGACGGGCAGCCTGCGGACAGTCTGCATTAAACCAAGGGGGAATGTGACGCCCTGGACCCCAGGGGTCACAGGTCACTACACCACCACCCCCACACCCCCACCTTAGAGAGGTAACACCCGTCAAACAGAAGACCTGTTTGCCTCCCTCAGAGTCAGACAGGCACACCAGGTGGGCGGAGTCAGGTGGAAACACACGCCCTCCAGGGAGTCTGCTGGCCTGAGGCAGGAAAACAGTAGTTAGTCAGTGGAGCTGAGGAGTTGAGGAGAGTTGTAGAGTACAGTTCTGCACGGATCCTGGGTTGGAGCCTAGGACAACTGAACAGTCAGGCAGGCAGACGGCAGTGGCCGCCTGCAGGAGACCGGGAACACGACTGGTGGAACCGTAGGGACCGGGGCAGGGTGGTGACCCGCTGGAACCGAACCGGGGAACCAACAGGATACCGGAGCACCAGGCAGGGTACTCAGACCCCGACTAGGCTATACGCCACCACCATAGTCAAATTAACTGATTGAGGCCTGGACTGTATGTTCATTCCCACTAAAGTCCCGATTGAAGGCAACAGCCCAACCCGTCCGGATAGTAGCCACCGCCAAAGGCCAGAGATCCAAGGGCCAGCGTCTGCGGGCAAAGGGGCTCCTACGACACATAAACGCCGGGGAGCGGATCACCGGTGCCCAGGCACAGTGGTCAAGATACACATACAGGTGCAGGAGAAAGGTGGACACTGCCAACCCGACTAAGAAGCTGCAGCCGTCTGTGGGCCCGTTCATCATTTCTTTTGGTTTACCAGTGACTCTGTGCGGCTTAAATCGTGAGTACACTAGTGCCATCAGGCACCGCGCTGCAGCCCTGCACCCCGCATCCTCCCCGTCGGGCCCCGGGACACACCACCCCTACCCACGGAGGGGTTAACAACAAAGCTGCGCCACAACACCGCTCCCGGGAGCACCCGCACCCTCACCGCAGCGGTGGTGCCCACCATCACCACAACCCGTGGGTGGCGTCACGAACATTCACCCCAAAAACCAAACACCCGCATCCCCCGCGCATAGCGCCAACCTCCCTTGCAGGGCGACGTGACCCCCAGGTCCGTGCCACCGCCCGGAGAACGCGAGCACGGATCCGAGCGGCTCAGCGGTCGCAGCCGAGGCCGCGGGGCGGTACACTCACTCACCACCACGGCCAGCCATCTCCACGGTACCCGGTGTCTCTGTAGTGCACCATGTGGGTGCCTCCTGCATGCAGCACAGGTCCTCCAAGAGTGCTCATAGGGCATGCACATACACCACTGCCTCTCCTTTAAAGGGCAAGCGGGTAACTTTCCCTGAGAGGCACTGGTTACCTAAGGCACTCTCCCATTAGAGGAGGGGCTTGATCAACGGCCTAGTTAGGTGTTCTGTGCTCTAACCAGCTAGTTGTCAGATCCCCTTGTCTGTCCTGTCCTGCCTGTATCTGGATCCATCCCGTCCTGCCCTGTTGGCACCTGAACCTTGGTCCAGCCCGTCCTTTCTGTACCTAGTTCCAGCCCTGTCCTGACTGTACCTGGTTCCTGCCCGTCCTGCCCTGTTGGCATCTGGTTCCAATTCAGTCCAGCCTGTACCTGCTACCACTCCGTCCTGTCGTGTTGGTACCAGATACCTGTCTGTCCTGCCCTGTTGATACTAGTGACTGTGTCTGTCCTGGCCACTTCAGTGGTCGCAGCCTTGCTAGTGACCCAGCCTGTCCATCCTGCCTGTGCTTTCTGCTTTTCCTTTTCTGGTGGTCCCTGTCTACACTTGATAATCAGCCTTTCTTCACCTATGTCCATCCCTGTCCTGGGAGTCAACTGCCACAGTCCCGGTCTGAGCCCTGGGAGTAGCACCTGGGATCCACTTCACGGTGCTTAGTCAAGATCCTCCCACTAAAGGGAAATCCCAGGGTCCCTCTGGGGTTAAGTGGTTCCACTTCAGCTCGTTGCTTTACTATCTCTGGCAGCAAGTGTTTCACAAGCCTTCAAATCACACAATCGTCAAATGGAGTGGTGTAAAGTGTGACGCCCCTGAACTAGTCAGGGTGTCACAGGGTCCTGCTTTCTTTTCCCTTTTGGTGCAGATGTCAACCCCCCATGGTTCTGGGATCCTAACCTTTGGTATTGCTCCATCAGCATTCAAATCCTAGCCACACCTCGCATCACACCCTGTCAGGCACACCAGTGGGTGGTCTAGCTGGAACAGGGCCACTCGCCTAGGGGTCAGGCAGACTGGTGGGAGGGGCTGAGTCACTGCAGTGGTAGCCCTCAGAGAGTGAGGAGCTGGAGGGAGTTGGAGCTCCCTAGGAGACATTGGCTAGGTCGCAGACGGTGGTCTGGAGACCCGGTCGCAGGATATTAGAAAGGGGTGCCAGACTTAGTTTGGGAGAACGGTCGGCACCGGACAATCTAGTAACCGAACGGTACTGAGCACAGTGGGGTACTGGACTCTAGATCAGGGAGTAGCTTCACGCAGCCTGATAAAGAGACTATCCTCCACAGGTTAATTATGAACTTTCCCCAAGAGCTCAGAGATCGAAGGCATCAACACAACAAGGGGGATAGGGCTTTCAAGCTTATGCAGCCCACTGAGATCCCAAGTGTCAGCCATCGAGAACACAGCTCCTCTAACTAACCGTAGGGAGCGGGACCCCAAAAGCTTCAAGCTGAGGGGTTACTTAGAACATCTAAATTCTAGTGCATGGAGGCAGGTTACAGACCATTAGTAATACCAATGGGAGCAGACTCCAGATGAGCTCCCCTGAAGTGACAGCGGCACCCAGAGACTTGGTTTACTACTGTGTCAGAGTCTGCTTTATAGTCGCATCAACACCAACACGGCCTGAGTAAGTACACTGCCTTCCCCTGCGTCCAACCTGCAGCACGCTCCACTACACTCCACCATCCAGAGTCCCAGGGCCTCCCCTACCCATGGAGGGAACATCATCTGGCTGCTCCGCTCCATCTCCCCTGGGTACTCCCATCGGCAGCAGCGGTACTCCCCTTACCGCAAACCATGGGTGGTGTCACGAACATTAATCCCATGTAAATAGCCACCTTTCGTTTTCGGGTGACCCCGAACCCCCAGGTCCGGAGACCCCCGAGCCACGGCAACCCCGGATCCGAGCAGTCCGACTGCTGCAGGGGCGGTACATAAAGCATCTGGATTCTGAAGGAAACGTGTTCTGTGCAGCGACAGATCACACTTCTCTATCTGGCACCTGATGGAAGAGTCTGGATTTGGTGAAGGCCAGGAGAGGGTTACCTATGGGACTGCACTGTGTCAGCTGTAATGTTTGGAGAAGAAGTGATATTGCAAAGGGTTGTTTTTTTTCAGGGGTCGGCATTGGCCCTTTTGTTAGTCAGTGAAGAGCAATCTTTAAGACATTTTTGACAACTTTGTGGAAACATTTTGAGAAAGGCCCTTTCCTCTTCCCCATGGCTGTACTTAGTACACAAGGTCCATAACAGCATATTTGGTGGTGTTTGGTGTGGAAGTACATGAGCCTGAACCTCAACTCCATCCAACAACCAAGGGATAACAAAAAGGGACATTGTAAGCTAGGCCCTTTTCTGGCCACTTAGACAACTGTTTCTCCTGGTAATTACTACATTTCTTATCAACTAGATAGACCGTATTAATCCACTAACTTATTGTCAAATAAATATTGTCAAGCGCACATATTTATTTCAAATGTCTATTTCAAAATGTATTTTTATTTTATATTTCACCTATAACTTTCTGGACTTCTTTAGGCTCTGACCTTTGTCAGCAAATATGGTCTGTGGCAATGTATTGACAGTTCCCGTAAAAGGCTGGAATAAAGCAGAGCAGTATTGGTTACACCTTAATCCAAAGTGCAGAGGCCTTTTACAAAGAGTGGACTCATATTATTTGTGCCTTCCTACTGCAATAAGTTGCATTATGTGAACTACACTTTAGTTAAATATCTTTTGACTAGCTGGGTGTTATTTTGTATCTTCCATATGCTAGGAATAGGCCTTATGGAGAGAACGACAGGAAAACTGATTTGTTGCCCCTAGCAACCAGTCATGGATTAGTTTATGAGCTTATGTGTATAGAGAAGCCTAAACAAA
Source organism: Anomaloglossus baeobatrachus (assembly GCF_048569485.1). Taxonomy (NCBI): domain Eukaryota; kingdom Metazoa; phylum Chordata; class Amphibia; order Anura; family Aromobatidae; genus Anomaloglossus; species Anomaloglossus baeobatrachus. The sequence continues at coordinate 57,362,113 of NC_134357.1, read as the reverse complement.
ACCTAAGCTCTAACTGGTTGGCAGGGGTAACGAGGCCTGTTTTCCAGTTTTGAGGCCTACAATGACGCTTTTTCGAAGCACGTGGCTGATATAAATTACACCTAACTTAAAGGGGTGGTTCACCCATATTTTTTATTGTCTAGTTCGATATTATATTGAGAAACAATGTTTTTCTCAAACACCTTGTGTTGGCAATAGTGTCCGTGAGAGGCGTTATTGCAGACCGCTGTTCCCCGCTCCGGTGACGTCACGTCAAGTTCCCCACACGTCACATTCCTGCGGCCGGCTGCAGTCTTCCTGACTCACTGAGCTGTGGGCGGTGTTGCACCGCTCGTCACAGCCCATCTGCTCCGTCCTCCCTCACAGCAGAACGCTGCAAGCAGGAGACGCGCTGCGCTGTGACAAGCGATGAAACACCAGCCACAGCTTAGTGAGTCAGGAAGACTGCAGCCGGCCGCAGGGATGTGACGTGTGCGGAACTTGACGTGACGTCACGTCACCGAAGCGGGGAACAGCAGTCTGCAATAGCGCCTCTCACAGGCACTATTGCCAACGTAAGGTATATTGAGAGAAACATTGTTTCTCAATATATCGAACTAGACACTAGACAATTAAAAATATGGGTGAACCACCCCTTTAAAAGTGTATTCCGGCTAGTATAGATCAAATATATATTCCTGTATTTGACACATTAGTCATATGGTCATCAAAAAAGCTGCAAAATAATCCCATATAATAACAGTACAATAAAATAGAGGCCGTACTGGGCCCAGCCTTAAAAGGGAGGCCGACATGACTGGATTAGGACGGGAATTAAAGTGGGAACAAGTGATTGGGGTTAGGCAGGGGTTAAAGATATTTAGAGGGGGCAGAAATAGAGGATTTTGAATTGTGCATTGTGGGTGTAGTTAGTGGAGGAGGCAACAATAAGGGGTTTAAAAGGGTTGGTCAGTTAGTGGGTCATCCATTTTGGGCACAGAGAAAAGAGCAGTCTCCCACCCTCCCAATTTTTCTTTATTTGTCATAGCAGCATAGTGAAGGGGAGGAGGGTCCTCGAAGTTGGAATTTGGGGTTTGTGGCGGAACGGTGGGGGAGGAACCTGTAGGGTTCTGGATCCCTCGTGTGGACTCTTTATATGCCGGCGGCGTAGAAGATTCCCGTGGTAGGCCTGGTGGGCCGCGGGTTGGGAGCATGTGTTTAGATGAGGCCAGGTTGTTTGTTAACTGGTGCCTCCGAGCCGGTGCTTGAGCGGCTGGGGGTAAAACATCAGTCTGGCTACAGTTTGGGTAGAATACCCGTCGGCAGGTTTGGTGCTTCGAGGACCACCCTCCGGTTCTGTTGAGTATATTTCTGTTATTTACATTGTTTTTGTTACAATAGAAGGCTGCTGTGGCCAATAAAATCCATATTGGTGTGCAGTCTGATTATTTCAGGGAAGGCAAGGGTGGCGGGGGGGGGGGTGTTATTTAAGTCTTCATTAATGACTTGACTATACCCATAGTCATGAGGGTACGGCAGCTGTAATCCACAAATTCCCCTTTTCAGTGTGCAGCTGTACGCATTTTATAGTTACTATGTTTTTTTGGCTAGCACCTGTTCATATACAGCATGTTAGAATGCTGTATATAAGGGCCCGGTGGTGGTGGCCGCAGCTTATAGGCCAAAAAAGGGGTGACAGGTTCCCTTTAAAGGACATGTTCTCTACTTAGATAATGGCATGTCCTCAAGATAGGACATCAATATCACATTGGCTGGTGGTCCTACACCCTGAACCCACCCTAATCAGTTGTATTCAGCTGTAGCGGAGGTTGGATGTGACCAGCACCACTCTATACACGCGTTGCGGCTATCCTCGGGTACTGCAGCTCAGATTTCATTGCAACAGGAGCTGAGTTGAAAGTTTTAGGTGATATGTTACCTTATTTACTAAATTTGACATAAGTCTGGGAAAAAGATAACACTTCAGACATTTTCACATATGACGCAGAAAATGATTTCAGCCTCTGAATGAATGTTGTGTTTCATCCAACGGGCTGTCTAAGCCTCCAAAAAAGTGTCTTGCTTGATTCAGTTTCACCCAAAGGCACAAGGACACCTGGGGTCCCACAAATTGCCATATAAACATTTGAGAAAAATAGCTTCCAGACATCATACAGCTACATCTGAACACACTGAGGTTTCCACCTACACAACAAAAAGATCAAAAGAAGGGCTAATATGTCACAGTCACTGCCCTAACGCCAAGCGGGAGATTCCTAATAAAACAAGGAACAAGTGCCTAAAGGCAGCACTGGAAAAAAGCAGAAGAACAATTAAAGTTCTGATCTACATCCCTGGACTTTTCCTTTTAACTGTTATGTAATGAAACCTTGCTTTAATGGGGACATTGGAAGAAAACAGTCACCCAAGCACACTTTAGGGTATAGATGTGTATAGCCCTGTTGCCCTCCAATCATCTTGGTCCTATCAGTCAAATTTTTGAGATGCACCCCTATATATACAGTACAGAGCAAAAGTTTGGACACACCTTCTCATTCAAAGAGTTTTCTTTCAGGACTCTGAAAATTGTAGATTCACATTGAAGGCATCAAAATTATGAATTAAAACATGTGGAATGAAATACTTAAAAAAGTGTGAAACAACTGAATATATGTCTTATATTCTAGGTTCTTCAACGTAGCCACCTTTTGCTTTGATTACTGCTTTGCACACTCTTGGCATTCCCTTGATGAGCTTCAAGATGTAGTCACCGGAAATGGTCTTCCAACAGTCTTGAAGGAGTTCCCAGAGATGCTTAGCACTTGTTGGCCCTTTTGCCTTCACTCTGCGGTCCAGCTCACCCCAAACCATCTCAATTGGGTTCAGGTCTGGTGACTGTGGAGCCAGGTCATCTGGCGTAGCACCCCATCACTCTCCTTCTTAGTCAAATAGCCCTTACACAGCCTGGAGGTGTGTTTGGGGTCATTGTCCTGTTGAAAAATAAATAATGGTCCAACTAAACGCAAACCGGATGGAATAGCACGCCGCTGCAAGATGCTGTGGTAGCCATGCTGGTTCAGTATGCCTTCAATTTTGAATAAATCCCCAACAGTGTCACCAGCAAAGCACCCCCACACCATCACACCTCCTCCTCCATGCATCACGGTGGAAACCAGCCATGTAGAGTCCATCCATTCACCTTTTCTGCGTCGCACAAAGACACGGTGGTAGGATCCAAAGATCTCAAATTTGGACTCATCAGACCAAAGCACAGATTTCCACTGGTCTAATGTCCATTCCTTGTGTTCTTTAGCCCAAGTGGTCTAGGAGCTATTTTACCATGAAGGCCTGCTGCACAAAGTCTCCTCTTAACAGTTGTTCTAGAGATGTGTCTGCTGCTAGAACACTGTGTGGCATTGACCTGGTCTCTAATCTGAGCTGCTGTTAACCTGCGATCTCTTAGGCTGGTGACTCGGATAAACTTATCCTCAGCAGCAGAGGTGACTCTTGGTCTTCCTTTCCTGGGGCGGTCCTCATGTGAGCCAGTTTCTTTATAGCGTTTGATGGTTTTTGCCACTGCACTTGGCGACACTTTCAAAGTTTTCCCAATTTTTCGGACTGATTGACCTTCATTTCTTAAAGTAATGATGGCCACTCGTTTTTCTTTCCTTAGCTGCTTGTTTCTTGCCATAATACAAATTCTAACAGTCTATTCAGTAGGACTATCAGCTGTGTACCCACCAGACATCTGCACAACACAACTGATGGTCCCAACCCCATTTATAAAGCAAGAAATCCCACTTATTAAACCTGACAGGGCACACCTGTGAAGTGAAAACCATTTCCGGTGACTACCTTTTGAAGCTCATAAAGAGAATGCCAAGAGTGTGCAAAGCAGTAATCAAAGCACAAGGTGGCTACTTTGAAGAACCTAGAATATAAGACATATTTTCAGTTGATTCACACTTTTTTGTTAAGTATTTCATTCCACATGTGTTAATTCATAGTTTTGATGCCTTCAACGTGAATCTACAATTTTCAGAGTCATGAAAATAAAGAGAACTCTTTGAATGAGAAGGCGTGTCCAAACATTTGGTCTGTACTATATATATATATATATATATATATATATATATATATATATATATATATACAGTTAGGTCCAGAAATATTTGGACAGTGACACAATTTTCGCGAGTTGGGCTCTGCATGCCACCACATTGGATTTGAAATGAAATCTCTACAACATAATTCAAGTGCAGATTGTAACGTTTAATTTGAAGGTTTGAACAAAAATATCTGATAGAAATTGTAGGAATTGTACACATTTCTTTACAAACACTCCACATTTTAGGAGGTCAAAAGTAATTGGACAAATAAACCAAACCCAAACAAAATATTTTTATTTTCAATATTTTGTTGCAAATCCTTTGGAGGCAATCACTGCCTTAAGTCTGGAACCCATGGACATCACCAAACGCTGGGTTTCCTCCTTCTTAATGCTTTGCTAGGCCTTTACAGCCGCAGCCTTCAGGTCTTGCTTGTTTGTGGGTCTTTCCGTCTTAAGTCTGGATTTGAGCAAGTGAAATGCATGCTCAATTGGGTTAAGATCTGGTGATTGACTAGGCCATTGCAGAATGTTCCACTTTTTTGCACTCATGAACTCCTGGGTAGCTTTGGCTGTATGCTTGGGGTCATTGTCCATCTGTACTATGAAGCGCCGTCCGATCAACTTTGCGGCATTTGGCTGAATCTGGGCTGAAAGTATATCCCGGCACACTTCAGAATTCATCCGGCTACTCTTGTCTGCTGTTATGTCATCAATAAACACAAGTGACCCAGTGCCATTGAAAGCCATGCATGACCATGCCATCACGTTGCCTCCACCATGTTTTACAGAGGATGTGGTGTGCCTTGGATCATGTGCCGTTCCCTTTCTTCTCCAAACTTTTTTCTTCCCATCATTCTGGTACAGGTTGATCTTTGTCTCATCTGTTCATAGAATACTTTTCCAGAACTGAGCTGGCTTCATGAGGTGTTTTTCAGCAAATTTAACTCTGGCCTGTCTATTTTTAGAATTGATGAATGGTTTGCATCTAGATGTGAACCCTTTGTATTTACTTTCATGGAGTCTTCTCTTTACTGTTGACTTACAGACAGATACACCTACTTCACTGAGAGTGTTCTGGACTTCAGTTGATGTTGTGAACGGGTTCTTCTTCACCAAAGAAAGTATGCGGCGATCATCCACCACTGTTGTCATCCGTGGACGCCCATGCCTTTTTGAGTTCCCAAGCTCACCAGTCAATTCCGTTTTTCTCAGAATGTACCCGACTGTTGATTTTGCTACTCCAAGCATGTCTGCTATCTCTCTGATGGATTTTTTCTTTTTTTTCAGCCTCAGGATGTTCTGCTTCACCTCAATTGAGAGTTCCTTAGACCGCATGTTGTCTGGTCACAGCAACAGCTTCCAAATGCAAAACCACACACCTGTAATCAACCCCAGACCTTTTAACTACTTCATTGATTACAGGTTAACGAGGGAGACGCCTTCAGAGTTAATTGCAGCCCTTAGAGTCCCTTGTCCAATTACTTTTGGTCCCTTGAAAAAGAGGAGGCTATGCATTACAGAGCTATGATTCCTAAACCCTTTCTTGTGTCACTGTCCAAATATTTCTGGACCTAACTGTATAGGTCCAGAAATATTTGGACAGTGACACAAGTTTTGTTATTTTAGCTGTTTACAAAAAACATGTTCAGAAATACAATTATATATATAATATGGGCTGAAAGTGCACACTCCCAGCTGCAATATGAGAGTTTTCACATCCAAATCGGAGAAAGGGTTTAGGAATCATAGCTCTGTAATGCATAGCCTCCTCTTTTTCAAGGGACCAAAAGTAATTGGACAAGGGACTCTAAGGGCTGCAATTAACTCTGAAGGCGTCTCCCTCGTTAACCTGTAATCAATGAAGTAGTTAAAAGGTCTGGGGTTGATTACAGGTGTGTGGTTTTGCATTTGGAAGTTGTTGCTGTGACCAGACAACATGCGGTCTAAGGAACTCTCAATTGAGGTGAAGCAGAACATCCTGAGGCTGAAAAAAAAGAAAAAATCCATCAGAGAGATAGCAGACATGCTTGGAGTAGCAAAATCAACAGTCGGGTACATTCTGAGAAAAAAGGAATTGACTGGTGAGCTTGGGAACTCAAAAAGGCCTGGGCGTCCACGGATGACAACAGTGGTGGATGATCGCCGCATACTTTCTTTGGTGAAGAAGAACCCGTTCACAACATCAACTGAAGTCCAGAACACTCTCAGTGAAGTAGGTGTATCTGTCTGTAAGTCAACAGTAAAGAGAAGACTCCATGAAAGTAAATACAAAGGGTTCACATCTAGATGCAAACCATTCATCAATTCCAAAAATAGACAGGCCAGAGTTAAATTTGCTGAAAAACACCTCATGAAGCCAGCTCAGTTCTGGAAAAGTATTCTATGGACAGATGAGACAAAGATCAACCTGTACCAGAATGATGGGAAGAAAAAAGTTTGGAGAAGAAAGGGAACGGCACATGATCCAAGGCACACCACATCCTCTGTAAAACATGGTGGAGGCAACGTGATGGCATGGGCATGCATGGCTTTCAATGGCACTGGGTCACTTGTGTTTATTGATGACATAACAGCAGACAAGAGTAGCCGGATGAATTCTGAAGTGTACCAGGATATACTTTCAGCCCAGATTCAGCCAAATGCCGCAAAGTTGATCGGACGGTGCTTCATAGTACAGATGGACAATGACCCCAAGCATACAGCCAAAGCTACCCAGGAGTTCATGAGTGCAAAAAAGTGGAACATTCTGCAATGGCCAAGTCAATCACCAGATCTTAACCCAATTGAGCATGCATTTCACTTGCTCAAATCCAGACTTAAGACGGAAAGACCCACAAACAAGCAAGACCTGAAGGCTGCGGCTGTAAAGGCCTGGCAAAGCATTAAGAAGGAGGAAACCCAGCGTTTGGTGATGTCCATGGGTTCCAGACTTAAGGAAGTGATTGCCTCCAAAGGATTTGCAACAAAATATTGAAAATAAAAATATTTTGTTTGGGTTTGGTTTATTTGTCCAATTACTTTTGACCTCCTAAAATGTGGAGTGTTTGTAAAGAAATGTGTACAATTCCTACAATTTCTATCAGATATTTTTGTTCAAACCTTCAAATTAAACGTTACAATCTGCACTTGAATTCTGTTGTAGAGATTTCATTTCAAATCCAATGTGGTGGCATGCAGAGCCCAACTCGCGAAAATTGTGTCACTGTCCAAATATTTCTGGACCTAACTGTATAATGGAGCAGATCAAACATGATCCCAACCTGTAGTTTTATTTTCCCTTCCATGTTATTTCCTCTCATCTGTCCTCTGATTCTTGCTAACATTTGTTTCAATAAGTTTCTAGAACAAAGGGCTTAAATTGATCACTGAAGGTAATACTGTATATCGATTTTGCAAAGTTTATTTGGTGTCTGTGGTATATTTGTTATTATAGATACATTTTAGATACATGTGAACAACAGAAAAACCTGTTATTGAAGTGGACCTTTGCTAATAAAAAATGTCCTCCAAATCAGACAATTATATTAAAAAGAACCTGTAATTTCAAGAAACACTCTTTACCTGCAGACAGAGGGTAAACATGTAGGTAAATAGCGTCAAAATTGAGCTGAGCTTCCTTACTGGAGCAGCGGCTACAGGGAGAAAGTTATGTCCTCCCTGCAGCCACTCGCTTCCAGTCATTGGTGAGGTGTAGGGCGCGGTTACAGTCACCGCTCACTACACAGTAAATGCACTGTATTCTCTCCCCAAGACTTTGATTGACAGCTATCTCTGCGCACGCACACACTGCTCAGACATGCTGCATACACATACTGCAGAGCTGGATGTCCATCAAAGTACACTCGGTGACTTTAATTGCTCCCTGCACTGCTCCTATGACTGAAAACTTGCAGCTGCAGGGAGGACATAACTTTATTTTCTCCCTGTAGTTGCTGCTCTAGTAAGGTAGGCATGAAGAAGGATTTTAATGCTATTTACCAATGAATTGACTCTATATCTACATGTAAATAGTGTTTCTAGACATAGCAGGTTTCCTGATCACTGATCGGCTACATGCAAGTCAATTATATCAATCGTTTAAAAGTCTGACAGGCTGACGAAATGTTTTACGCGCAAGGAATAATAATTGATACAATTGTTCTGTGCACAAATAATATAATTTTATCTGCAGAACATTTGTTTTACATGGGGGTTGTGCTGGTGATAACGATAAAATCAATGGAAGAGTTTTACTCATCCATCGAATAATTTGAGGCCTGTTTAAATTGGCCGAAAATCATCTATAGGGTCGATTAAATGGGCATTAAGAAATCATCAATATTGATGTAGTGGAAAAGCTGCAGTGATTTTTACTAGTGTCATAACACTGCTACGTCAATTTTGCTGACTACAAGATAACATGAGATCTTCATGAATTTTAGTGTGGGGAATCCAAAAATCACATCCGTTTCCTCTGGTCATATCCATTTTGTTTGCAAAACCCTGTTTACTAAGGAAATCTTACAGTAATAAAGTAACATTGTATAATTATAATTATATACTATAGTATTTAGATATACTGAACATGCAAAAAGAAATGCTGACTATGCAATCGGTATAACTAATAGGAAGACTGCTTAATAACCTATTAATAACTGCCGAGTTGGAATTTTATGTCTTTAAAAGCAGCGTGAAAACCGATGGAAGCATTCAGTCTTTCAAGAGGCTTACAAGTTGCAGCAAAGTTATCTTTTTTAAAAAGGTTTTTGTTGAACATGTTGTCCAACACTCAAACAGTTTGTGGACAGTACAGTAAAAAATCTGATATATTCTGTTACATTTATGGTTGTTTTACAACATCGAAACCAAAGACTAGACTATGACTTTGTGCAGAAAGCTTATCATGCATATTTCGAGATGAAATAGAGTGACCAGATAAAGCCTTGGCCACTTCACAAAAAGTGTCCGGTATAAGTGTTGAAAACCTGAGACAGTGGACCAAGGATCTGAGAAATAGTCTCAGCTTTGGAGTTCCAATGGTGAGGCGAGAGCCTCAAAACCATGTTGATGACTTCTCCTTAAAACATTTGTCCCTAACAATTAAATATTCAAACCTATTTCACTCTTGATTAGTCGATAGGCCAGTTTTTTGTTTGAAACAAATATATTACATGCTACTGCATCTTCAGAGTTTCTTATTATTTGTGATGAGTGAGGACTCTCATGCTCGGGTTCTCAGTGCTTGTAACTAGTGATGAGCGGGCACTACCATGCTCGGGTGCTCAGGGCTTGTAACTAGTGATGAGCGGGCACTACCACGCTCAGGTGCTCGGTACTCGTAACTAGTGATGAGTGAGCACTACCATGCCTGGGTGCTCAGTACTCATAACTATTGATGAGTGAGCACTACCATGCCAGGGTGCTCAGTACTCGTAACTAGTGACGAGCAGGCACTACCATGCTCTGGTGCTCGGTACTCTAACTAGTGACGAGCGGGCACTACCATGCTCGGGTGCTCGATACTCGTAACTAGTGATGAGTAGAGTTGAGCGCGGTTCGCGGTTCGTGGTTCTCCAGTTCTAGGCTCGAGTGATTTTTGGGCTGTTCGAGATCGAACTAGAACTCGAGCTTTTTGCTAAAAGCTCGATAGTTCTAGATACGTTCGAGAACGGTTCTAGCAGCAAAAAGCAGGGCTTTTTACAGCTACAGTGAGCAGGAGCCATCGCTGGCAGCCTGCCACAAGCTGGTAACCAAGATAAACATCGGGTATCCAAGCAAAGCGCTTTGGTTAGTAACCCGATGTTTATCTTAGTTACGTGCAGGAAGCCCACACTTTCCCGCTCAGCTCGCTCCACCCCCTCCTGCCCGCGGCATGTACACATACATACACATACACAAACACACACACACACACACATCCACCCCCCCCCCCCCCGCCCGCCCGCCCGCTCGGCTTACCTGCGGTGATGAAGTCCCGCCATCCCGACCTCAGCGCTGTCACTGTCCTCCATGGCCGCCGCTTGTCACATCACCTATCGCTTCCGACCCGAGACTGACACTGGCGGTGACGTCACGGACCTCTCGCGATACTTGATGTGAAGGCGCCGGTCATTGACCTCAGTGACAGGGGCTGTCAGTGTGCTGGAGATCAGCGCAGGTAATGTACCTCGCTGACAGCAGCTCTTGTCATCCCCTGCAGTGACCTGGGCTGACCCATTGATGTTAGCTCAGGTCACTGCACTGCTCTCCCAGCCAATGGGGAACATCCTGCTCTTCATTGACTGGGACAGTGTGCATCGTCATGGCAACCCCTTGGATTACACCAGACCTGGATTTGTTTTTCAATCTAATAAATTGGTTAAAGAGGGAATGTTTTGGGGAGTGTTTTTTCAAATAAAAATGTGTTTGTCGTCTATTTTTTTTTTATTACTGACTGGGTTGGTGATGTCGGGTATCTGATAGACGCCTGACCTCACCAACCCCAGGGCTTGATGCCAGATGACATTACACATCTGGTATTAACCCCAAATATTACCCCGTTTGCCACCGCACCAGGGCGCGGGATGAGCTGGGGCGAAGCACCAGGATTGGCGCATCTAATGGATGCGCCACTTCTGGGGCGGCTGCGGCCTGCTATTTTTAGGCTGGGGAGATTCCAATAACCATGGACCTCCCTAGTCTGAGAATATCAGGCCCCAGCTGTCTGCTTTACCTTGGCTGGTGATCCAATTTTGGGGGACCCCTACGTGTTTTTTTTTTTAATTATTTATTTAATTTAAAATAACAGCGTGGGGTGCCCTCAGTTTTGGATTACCAGCCAAGGTGAGGTTGCCAGCTGTGGTCTGCAGGCTGCAGCCGTCTGCTTTACCCTAGCTGGCTACAAAACTAGGGGGAACCCTATGTCATTTTTTTTTCATTTTTTTGGCTAAATACAAAGCTAAGCACCCCTTAGTGCCACATGAAAGGTACCAAAGGGTGTTCCACTTTTTCTCCATTTTTTTCTCCACTTTCTCTCCACTTTTTCTCCACTTTTTCTCCATTTTTTTCTCCACTTATTCTCCACTTTTTCTCCTCTTATTCTCCACTTTTTCTCCACTTTTTCTCCACTTTTTCTCCTCTTATTCTCCACTTTTTCTCCACTTTTTTCTCCACTTTTTCTCCTCTTATGCTCCACTTTTTCTCCACTTTTTCTCCACTTTTTCTCCACTTTTTCTCCACTTTTTCTCCTCTTAATCTCCACTTTTTCTCCTCTTATGCTCCACTTTTTCTCCACTTTTTCTCCACTTTTTCTCCATTTTTGCTCCACTTTTTCTCCTCTTATGCTCCACTTTTTCTCCACTTTTTCTCCACTTTTTCTCCACGTTTTCTCCACTTTTTTCTCCACTTTTTCTCCTCTTATGCTCCACTTTTTCTCCACTTTTTCTCCACTTTTTCTCCTCTTAATCTCCACTTTTTCTCCACTTTTTCTCCACTTTTTCTCCACTTTTTCTCCACTTTTTCTCCACTTTTTTCTCCACTTTTTCTCCACTTTTTCTCCTCTTATGCTCCACTTTTTCTCCACTTTTTCTCCACTTTTTCTCCACTTTTTCTCCTCTTATGCTCCACTTTTTCTCCACTTTTTCTCCACTTTTTCTCCTCTTATGCTCCACTTTTTCTCCACTTTTTCTCCACTTTTTTCTCCACTTTTTCTCCTCTTATGCTCCACTTTTTCTCCACTTTTTCTCCACTTTTTCTCCACTTTTTCTCCACTTTTTCTCCTCTTATTCTCCACTTTTTCTCCACTTTTTCTCCATTTTTTTCTCCACTTTCTCCACTTTTTCTCCACTTTTTTCTCCACTTTTTCTCCTCTTATGCTCCACTTTTTCTCCACTTTTTCTCCTCTTATGCTCCACTTTTTCTCCACTTTTTCTCCACTTTTTTCTCCACTTTTTCTCCTCTTATGCTCCACTTTTTCTCCACTTTTTCTCCACTTTTTCTCCACTTTTTCTCCACTTATGCTCCACTTTTTCTCCACTTTTTCTCCACTTTTTTCTCCACTTTTTCTCCTCTTTTTTCTCCACTTTTTCTCCTCTTAATCTCCACTTTTTCTCCACTTTTTCTCCACTTTTTCTCCACTTTTTCTCCACTTTTTTCTCCACTTTTTCTCCACTTTTTCTCCTCTTATGTTCCACTTATTCTCCACTTTTTCTCCACTTTTTCTCTACTTTTTCTATGGTCGGTCTACCCATTAGCTCTGCCATGCATAGTGTAGCTCTACACCTACTGCACATGTTACTTTATGATTGACATCTCTTTCGTACCAGAGCTGTCTAAGTCTACTCTGACCCCATATTTGTCATTACTATATTGTCCTTGTACTGTATTATGACATTTGTATCATGTGTTTCATTTCTTGCTGTGTTGCAATTTTTTTGCTGCATCCCAATTGTACCTCTACATTGTTCGAGTTTATGTTATTGTTCTCTCACTCTTATGTGATACTGATTATTGTCATTTTTCATGATTACATGCAGATAAGTCCAATCTGACGAAGGCTCAGGCCGAAACGTCATTTGTAACTTGTTTTGGACAAAAACATATATGCTTATGAAAAAAAAATTTTCTTAATACGGACCAATAAAGAGTGATTTTGCATTACTATCCGTTGTGACTTACTGACTTAGTCTGGGAGATATAGAGTGCCGAGGTTACTCACTAATTTTATCTATTATTACCTCTGAGCACCTATATACCAGTGAGCAGAGCTTCCTCTACAGTAGTTCTCCTGATTAGGCATGCCCTTACCTCATGAGCAGGGCATTGCAGCTTTGGTAGCAACCATTACGACATGGACTCGGCTGCTGTGGACCCGGGGAGAGTGAGTGCAGATTCATTGAACCCACACTCCTCACATGAAGGGTCCGCACTCCTAGAAAATGGGGGATACGTTCCCTGAGTGTCTCCCCCCCATATTCTAGACGGTCCAGAGTCGTCGTGGGACCCCTTTATTTTTTTTCTTACAATAAATTGGTGAAAGAGGAAATGTTTTGGGGACTGTTTTTTCAAATAAATTTCTTTTGTCGATTTTTTGTTTTTGTTAGTACTGACAGTTTATGATGTTGGGTATCTAATAGACGCCATGACATCACAAACTGCTGGGCTTGATCTCAGGTGACTTTACAGCTAGTATCAACCCGATTTATTACCCCGTTTGCCACTGCACCAGGGCACGGGATGAGCTGGGGTGAAGCGCCAGGATTGGCGCATCTAGTGGATGCGCCACGTCTGGGGTGCCTGCGGCCTGCTATTTTTAGGCTGTGAAGGCCCAATAACTATGGACCTTCCCACCCTGAGAATACCAGACCACAGCTGTCCGCTTTACCTTGGCTGGTGATCCAATTTGGGGGGTCCCCTACTTTTATTGTGTAATTATTAATATTTATAAAATAATTATAAAAAAGAGCCTGAGGGGACCTCCACATTGGATCCCCAACCACGGTAAAGCTGCCAGCTGTGGTTTTCAGGCTACAGCCGTCTGCTTTACCCTAGCTGGCTATCAAAAATGGGGGGACCCAACGTAAGTTTTTTTTTTTAACTATTTTTTAAATAGAAAAAATTAATGGGCTTCCCTGTATTTTGATTGCCAACCAAGGTAACGGCAGGCAGATGGGGGTGGCAACCCATAGCTGTCTGCTTTATCTGCGCTGAGAATCAAAAATACCGCGGAGCGCTACGTCATTTTTTTTAAAGATTTATTTTTACAGCACTGTGATGTCCAGCAATCAAAATACATGGAAGCCCATTTTATTTTTAGTTATTTAAATAAATAATTAAAAAAAATATATGTTAGCTCCCACTGCATTTTTTGTATTGCTAGCTAAGGGTAATCCAAGCAGCTACTGGCTGCTAACCCCCACTGCTTGGTGTTACCTTCACTGGCAATGGAAAATCCAGGGAAGCATTTTTTTTTTTTTTGCCAAAAAGCTACAAAAAAAGGACGTGAGCTTCGCCATATTTTTGTATGCTAGCCAGGTATAGCAGGCAGGTGCTGGAAGAGTTGGATACAGCGCCAGAAGATGGCGCTTCTATGAAAATGCCATTTTCTGAGGTGGCTGCAGACTGCAATTCGCAGCAGTGGGGCCCAGAAAGCTCAGGCCAACCGGTGGTGCGGATTCCAATCCCAGCTGCCTAGTTGTACCTGGCTGGACACAAAAATGGGGCAAAGCCTACGTCATTTGTTTTCTAATTATTTCATGAAATTCATGAAATAATAAAAAAAGGGCTTCCCTTTATTTTTGGTTCCCAGCCGGGTACAAATAGGCAACTGGGGGTTGGGGGCAGCCGTACCTGCCTGCTGTACCTGGCTAGCATACAAAAATATGGCGAAGCCACATAATTTTTTCAGGGGGCAAAAAACTTCTGCATACAGTCCTGGATGGAGTATGCTGAGCCTTGTAGTTCTGCAGCTGCTGTCTGTCTGTATGGAGAAGAGCAGACAGCAGCTGCAGAACTACAAGGCTCAGCATACTCCATCCAGGACTGTATGCAGAAGTTTTTTGCCCACCAAAAAAATGACGTGGGCTTCGCCATATTTTTGTATGCTAGCCAGGTACAGCTGGCAGCCACGGGCTGCCTCCAACCCCCAGTTGCCTATTTGTACCCGGCTGGGAACCAAAAATATAGGGAAGCCCGTTTTTTTTAATTATTTCACTTATTTCATGAAATAATTAAAAAACAAATGACGTGGGCTTCGCCCTATTTTTGTGTCCAGCCGGGTACAACTAGGCAGCTGGGGATTGGAATCCGCAGCACAGGTTAGCCCGAGGTTTGTGGGCGCCTCTGCTGCGGATTTCAGTCCGCAGCCGTCCCAGAAAATGGCGCTCTCATAGAAGCGCCATCATCTGGCGCTGTATCCAACTCTTCCAACAGCCCTGGAGCCGGGTGGCTTGTTGGGTAATCATGAGTTAATACTGGCTTTGTTTTACCAGCCAGTATTAAGCCAGAGATTCTTAATGTCAGGCACGTTTGACCCGGCCATTAAGAATCTCCAATAAAGGGTTAAAAAAAGACACCACACAGAGAAAAAATACTTTAATAGAAATAAATACACAGACACATTAGAGACTCCATCTTTATTACCCCTGTCAGCCCTCCACGATCCTGCTCTTCTGTCTTCTTTCTTTCTAGTGTAGTAGTAGTGACGATTGTAGTGAGGGGCATCACTTGGGGCTGGGGAACCTCCATCCTAACTACAATGCTCACTACAATCGGGAAGCAGCGTGCAGCCTTCACTCCGTGAGTGATCACTGCTGGCTGCTAGCGGTAACGCTGACAGACGCGTTACCATAGCAACGGTGCTCCCGGAGCCGCGGTTAGCGGTGACGTCACCGCTAACTGCGTTGCTATGGCAACGGTGATCTCCGTTAATGACCAGCTGTGTCAGCCGGTCCCTAACGGAACGGGGAGTCGACCGTGTGCTAGAGCATGTCGCCGGTACACGGCGATACACATATGTGCACCGTGTACCGGAGAGATGCACTCGCAGGTCCTACATGACGTGTCATAGTCATGTGACCAGTCTGTAGCCAATGAGATAATAGCCACGTGACTGGTCACATGGCTATTTTGACGTCACGATAGGTCCTGCTTCTCTGCTGGCAGTGCAGGTCACCGGGAGGATTCAGCGATCATCGGATGGAATAGCGGCAGGAGACAGAGTGCAGGAGGGATCGCGGGGACCGGTAAGTGTTATGGCAATGTTTATTAACTGTTTGTGTACATTTATAATGCATTTTTATGTGTTTGTGATTGCCTCCCATTATAGCCTATACGTTCGAGTTCGGTTCGTCGAACGTTCGACGAACCGAACTCGAACGGGACCCCCGTTCGGCGAACCGGCCTCGAGCCGAACCGGGACCGGTTCGCTCATCTCTAGTGATGAGTGAGCACTACCATGCCTGGGTGCTCAGTACTCATAACTATTGATGAGTGAGCACTACCATGCCTGGGTGCTCAGTACTCATAACTATTGATGAGTGAGCACTACCATGCCTGGGTGCTCAGTACTCATAACTATTGATGAGTGAGCACTACCGTGCCTGGGTGCTCAGTACTCATAAGTATTGATGAGTGAGCACTACCATGCCCGTGTGCTCAGTACTAGTAACTAATGATGAGTGAGCATTACCATGCTCTGGTTCTTGGTACTCATAACTATTGATGAGCGAGCACTACCATGCTCTGATGCTCAGTACTCATAACTAGGTATGAGCAAGCATTACCATGCTCTGGTGCTTGGTACTCGTAACTAGTGATGAGGGAGCACTACCATGCTAGATACTTGTAACTAGTGTTGCGTGAGCACTACCATGCTCAGGTGCTCGGTACTCGTAACTAGTGATGAGCGGGCACTACCATGCTCAGGTGTTCAGTACTAGTAAGCAGCACTTGGATGGGCGTGACTCGAGTACCTAAGTATAATGGAAGTCAATGGGAAACTCAAGTATTTTGCCAGAAGATTTTCCAGAAAAATGCTTGAGTTCCCATTGACTTCTGTTATACTCGGTACTTGAATCGCACCCATATGAGCATCCAACTGCTCGCTATGAGTCCTGAGCACCCGAGCATATCATCACTAATTATACTAATATGCGACTTTAAAACTTTTAATCAAACATTTCTCATTTGTGAAAAAATGTGACGCATTGTATATTTTTTACTTCATATATGAAAATCAATGCCTTTCATTTGGGGGAAAGCAGCAAAAATATTTAGGTCAGCAGAATCTATTTTTTTAAATGTATACCAGTGAATAGACTGAAATAGAAACAGAAAAAGACAGCATTCAACTTTCTGCCGACAGCAGGAGGGGTGTTACAGAATAGTTTAGTAATGCAGAGGGAGGCTTCCACTAAGACCAATGGGCACATAGGGTCCTCCAGACCTAAGAGCTTGGCTATAAATGGGCACAGACGACAGTGACATACGGTACTTCATTTTTCAGCAACAGTACAAAATATAATCAAATCTAAGAATAAACAACATGCATTTTTTTACAGGTATTTCAAATGTTTTGTATGGCATTTTTGGTAGAGTTTTTTTTTATTTTGGTACATTTTTTACTGGCATAACTTTGAGTGTTTTTAAACTACTTTACAGAAGTCTATGGGGAAAACAACACAAAAAACACCCATACTTAGGGTACGCTCACATGAACATATAACTCGGACGAGTGCAATGTGAAAAAATCTCACATTGGCCTTGGACCAATGTTAGTCAATGAGAAAGAGCAGATGATCAGTTTTTTCTTATCCAGATTCTAGATGAGCGAAAAGTCACAGCATGCTGTGATTGTCAGCGAGAGACATGTCACTCGCACCCATAGAAGTCTATGGATGCGAATGAAACATCAGGCTGCACTTGGATGACATCCAAGTGCAGAGCGATAATCGCACAGGTTGACAATGGAGGAGATGGGGAGATTAATCCTGCCTTCTCCTCCACAGCTGTGATCCGAACGCAGGATCAGATCACAGTTGCATGACACTCAGCTAATGCTGGCAGCACAGCGGGAGCCGAAGACCATTAGCATATTGCTTCGGATGCCATAAAATCGTGTGAATCCATCCTTAGCTAGAGAATGACACGTGATCGTAACTAAGATGTATTGGTCAGTATGTATAGCAAAACATACAACGACCATATAGATCCGAATTTTTGGCTTTTAGAAAATGAAAAAAAAGTAAAAAAAAGAATAAAAATTAAATATATTTTGAATTGAAGTTAAATGATACATTTTAGTTATTAAATATTTCTTTATGTTGATTGTCCAAATGCCCGATAGCAGGAATAATCAATTATGGATTTAGGCAAAATCCATGATGGAGTATTATATTATATTATTATTATTATTATTATTATTATTAATAATAATAATAATAATAATAATACTTATCACAGGATCTAGGCTTATTACTATGGATGGCAGGACCGAAGAAAACAATGCTAGATATAAATAATATTGCCAGCCATAAGAGCTAGCAATCTAAAGCTTAGTAAATAATTATAAAAAAAAAACTATGACGAAAAGATGGTTTTACTTACGGGTCAGGTTCTGCCAAATCTCCTCCATGGATGACGGTCAAGAGGAGGCACAGTCCAAGGGCTGCAGATCTCCACATGCTGCTGGCCAGATATCACATTCAGGAGGAAGAATGCTGGAGGGAGATGGCTTTATAAAGCAGAGCCTGTGTACAGCCCCCCTGGCAAACACATTACACAAACACTGACCCTTGCACAAGGACTGCTCTGTCAGAGATGGAGCCTGTGTGCGTTGCTTTGTGTCTGTTTACTGAACTGTTTTCTTGAATCCTATCCTATTACTGTGTTTGTGTGGCCTCCTGCCCAGGTACATAGGATTTCCAAATTGATATGGGAATTTCAAGACATTGTTCACTTTTTTGCGCCACGGTGGGGGTGGGGGGGGGCAACTTTTCAAAACAGAAGGAAATAAGTGGTGGTGTAACATTTCCGAGTGGCATCAAGACGGTGTGATTGCATAATTTGCCTGGCAAAGATGTGGGGTGCACGGTATTTGTTTCGAGCACCTGCAAGTAATCCCCTCTCCTTTCCAGTGCTACGAAGTGAAGAAAACTTCACTAATACGTTACCGACCCAATCAGAGCAATATGTAGGTCATATAATCGCTTGATCCATTTGTAGGTTCGTAAACCTTCAGGTCTGCTAATCCCTGGCTACTAGTTACTGTAGATCACGTGCTCACTAGTTCCGGGTTTTGTTTTCCACCTGGTCACATTCTTGCACATTTTTCAAAGTTTCATGTTATTTCTGTCTGCTGATGAGCTGATAAAAACTAAGATCATGTGTAGCCACAGATTTGGAGACAAATTTTTGTTGGACATATTCTGAAAATGAAATAAAATAAACTTAGAAAAATGAAGGTTCTTAGCACAAAAATAGGTCAATTCTTGTATGCCCATCAACAAAGGCAAGGTGACCTTTCATTGATGGGTCTCATCAAAGAAAGGTCATCTTACTGAATCCCATGTGTATACAGAGGTCTCAGTGTAGGCTTTGTCATGTATATAATGAGGTCTGTGTATGATATGTGATCAGTGCCGGACTGGGACTAAAATTCAGCCCTGGCATTTGGGGGTACACAGGTGTGACGCCCTGACCTATCAGGTCGTCACAGGGTATTGTGCAGTCTGCCCTTATACACGGTATCAACCTCCTTGGTTACGGGTCCCTGACCTTTTGGTGTTGCTAAGAGCCAAGCCAATCAAAAATCCTAGAAACGCTCTGCACCACACCCACCAGACACGCCAATGGGTAGCCTGAAGGGAATAGGGCTGCCCACTTGGGGGGTTGGTTTTGGAGAGTCAGGAATATAGGAGACAGTCAGTTGTTGAGTGACTCTTGAGAGGAGAGGTCACAGGTTGGGAGCTGGGCTCCTCAGTACTAGGTGGCAGACGTTGGTCTGGGCCTGGTAGGAGCTAGAACCCCAGTCGCAGGGGATCGTGTCAAGGGGCATGGAACCGCCGAGGAGGGCAGCCAGCGGCCTTGAGCCATTTCCGGGCAGGGGCCAGGGCACGACGGGATACGTGGAACTTAGTCCGGGAAGTAGCTTCACGCGTCCTGGTAATTTACCCGACGAAGGCGAAGACTTCATGATTCTTTCTCCACCCACTCCAAAATCGTGGTACTAGCGCAACGAGGGGGATAGGACTTTCTCAATACACAGTCCAGAAAATCACAAGCGTGAACCCTGAGAGCAAGCTCACTCCGTTAGCCATACGGGTGAGCGGGACCTGACTAGTTTCAAACTACGGGGGCCAACAAGTAGAGACAGTGCCAAGGAAAAGGTCACAGGCTAACAAGCAACACCATCGGGTACGGACCCCAGCGTACTCCCTCCCTCCTACAGCGGTGCTAAAAATTCCGGTTTACAAGTTGTCGGTGTCAGCGTTATTGGACTGAGTGAGTACGCAGTGACCCTTTCCTCCCCAACGGTGCTCCCCTCTCCCCATCACCAAGCCCTGGGGCACTTCCCCCTACCCACGGAGGGGTTAAACACCTGGCTGCCATACCATCGCCACTGGGCGCTTCCAACAGCAGCGGTGGTATCTCACATTACCACGCACCGTGGGTGGCGTCACAAACTCTAATCACAAAATCCCCTGTAAATACCCCCCCTTTTATTCCGGGTGTCCGCGCGACCTCTCTCGCATCCGGAGACCCCTCGAGCCACCGCAGATCTGGGTCTGAGCAGCAGCCCGGATGCTGGTGCTGGGGCGGTACACAGGCCCACTTTTCGCGTGTTGAATGTGTAATATCTTTGTGCACTTGTAGATTGTGTAACACAACCATATAACATGTAGTCATGGCTGCGTCCAGTATTACAGCTCAGGCCTATTTATTGCTCTTAGTAGCAGGACCTGGTGAAGCCGCTATTTTCCCTACAGAGCTGGGTCTCACAGATAATGAAGAGGATGCTGCTCTCCACATAATGCTGGGGTCATATAGCTGATGGGCAGGGATAGAAAATCAGATCCCCCTGAACTAATTTTGATTACCTATTCTACAGATAGGTGATCAGGGAAGCTGTTGTTGTCACTGGTGATAATTTTGGACACATACCACTTAGGGAATGTGTAATGACCTTTTTGGGGGCAGATCCCACCATGGAAACTACTATGAAAAATATTCGAATGACCATATGCATCTATTGCTGTGCAGAGGTTCAGGCTTTTCAGCAATTTTTACCCACTTTGGGTTTCTAAAACCACCCAGTAGTAAAAGAAGTGACCGCACCATTCTTTGGTGTTTTCCACTTAGAAAACGCTCTGTGCTTTACAATGCAGATCAATGGGAAGGCTCGGAAGATGCCCAGACGTTTTTTGTTGTGTTTACCATTGCTTTTTCTTAAAAGTGCAGTAAAAAATGTGACAAAAACAATGGGAAAACACTAAAAGAAAAACCAAAGATGGTGAAAACCATAGATGCTAGGAAACGACTGTAAAACTACACAGAAGATGGGTCAGGAAAAAAAACGCATCCGTTTTCAGCATCTTCTGCTTGACAAACATGGCGGTTTTGCTTTGTGTCGCCCGGGGACCAGGGGTACTCAGATCCGGGCCACGGGGTCACTTCTGTGGGTATCACGGTGGCGTGACCCGGTCTGTGATCCCAGGCTCCACAGTAAAAGGGGGGATTTGGTAAGGGAGATTGTCCGTGACGCCACCCACGGGTTGTGGTGATGGTGGACACCACCGCTGCGATGAAGGTGCGGGACTCCCGGGAACGGTGTTGGGATGCAGCTTAGGATGTTAACCCCTCCGTGGGTAGGGGCAGTTGGTCCCGGGGCCCGTTCGGGGATAAGCAGGGAGCAGAGCGCAGTGCTGCGGTGCGGTGCCCGAGGGCACGGGTGTAATGGGATCAACAATTCAGACTGCATCATCAATGTAGAAATGGATTTGAACATGGCTTCAGCACTTGCCCACAAGGGGGCAGTGTCAGACTGTGCAATCACAGACACAGAGGTGGGAAATCCCCTACAGCTGGTGTGTCTGAACCAGGAAGAGAAAGAGCGGCAAAGCAGTACAGACCCAGAGCTCAGCCAGGAGAGAGCTACGTGTGGTCTCCCTGAACAGAGGGTTCTTTTGCAACCGGATTCTTGGAAGAATCACCCTGTGGAAGTGGGTTCTGCCATCCCCGGTCTGCAGGACTTTGTTTTCACTGAGGATCTAACCGAACTGCAGAGCATCGCGCCCGGAGTGCATATCCAGGGGCTGTGACAACTTGACTGCAGAGCATCGCACCCTGAGTGTAAGTGCAGGGGCCATTACCGACACAAGGGAGCCATCCGTGCAACCGTGACCTCCCTTCTTCTGCTCGGTGTGCCCCGGGACTAAGGGTGGAAACACATCTATGCGAGTAAAATCGGTCTGACTGGGCTGAAAAAAAATCGGCTGATTTTAGTTCACGTTAGGTGCGAGTGCAACGCAAGTGCGATGCTATTTCTGAATAAATTAATGATTTTACTAGCGTGTGTAATGCGTGTGTAATGCGTATTTTTTACTATGTCATCTGCCATTCAGCACTGCTACATGGCCGCTGACAGCAGACACAGACAGCCATGTAGCAGAGCTGAACGGCAGATGACAGCAGACACAGACAGAGCCGCACAATCAGAATGAACTCTGGTGAACTTAACCCGACTTCATTGTCATGCTGCGGCTCTGTCTGTGCCGCGTCCTGATTAGCGGTCACCAGTGAAGGGCTCACCGGTGACCACTAATCCCCCAAGTGACTGAAGTTAGCTGCCCTCTCTCATACTCACCGATCCCCGGCGCGGCGCTGCGCTGCACGGCGTTCACACTGCTCCGGCGGCTTTTACTATTTTGAAAAAGCCGGCCGCTCATTAAACAATCTCGTATTCCCTGCTTTCCCCGCCCACAGGCGCCTATGATTGGTTGCAGTGAGACACGCCCCCACGCTCAGTGACAGGTGTCTCACTGCACCCAATCACAGCAGCCGGTGGGCGTGTCTATACTGTGCAGTGAAATAAATAAATAATTTAAAAAATGGCGTGCGGTCCCCCCCAATTTTAATACCAGCCAGATAAAGCCATACGGCTGAAGGCTGGTATTCTCAGGATGGGGAGCTCCACGTTATGGGGAGCCCCCCAGCCTAACAATATCAGCCAGCAGCCGCCCAGAATTGCCGCATACATTATATGCGACAGTTCTGGGACTGTACCCGGCTCTTCCCGATTTGCCCTGGTGCGTTGGCAAATCGGGGTAATAAGGAGTTAATGGCAGCCCATAGCTGCCACTAAATCCTAGATTAAACATGTCAGGCGTCTATGAGACACCCTCCATGATTAATCTGTAAGTTACAGTAAATAAACACACACACACATGAAAAAATCCTTTATTAGAAATAAAAGCACAAACAAATTCCCTCATTACCAATTTAATAAGCCCCAAAAAGCCCTCCATATCCGGCGTAATCCACGGACCTCTGAGTGATTGGGTGCAGTGAGACACCTGTCACTCAGCGTGGGGGCGTGTCTCACTGCAACCAATCATAGGCGCCTGTGGGCGGGGAAAGCAGGGAATACGAGATTGTTTAATGAGCGGCCGGCTTTTTCAAAATAGTAAAAGCCGCCGCAGCAGTGAGAAAGCCGTGCAACGCCGCGCCGGGGATCGGGGATCGGTGAGTATGAGAGAGGAGGGGAAAATGACCGACAGACTGTGAGAGAGGGACAGAGATAGTGACGGACCGACAGAGAGAGAATAGAGACTGAGAGGGAGAGACCGACTGACAGAGAATAGTGATTGACAGACATTGTGAGACATCGCTCGTTTCCAGTGTTTTAGGAAACAAGCGAGAAATGTATTTAGAAAATCGGATGTCACTAGGATGGTGTGAGTGCCGTCCCGTGACATCCAATTATTTCCACGCTCCCATAGACTTGCATTGGAGAGACTCGCTGTAGAAACTCGCAAAAAAGCAGCATGCTGCGATTTTTTTCTCAGTCCGATTTGGACTGAGAAAAAAATCGCGGATGAGAGCTGAATCATTCACTAACATGTGTCCGATTCCAATGCGAGTTTTTCTCGCATTGCTCTACTGCGAGAAACTCGCAAGTGAGAAGCAGCCCTAAGAGACTGACTAGCATCCGTTACCAGCGGGAGAAGATCAAAGGAGAAGACCGAGGAGCTGCATCCCTTCAGCGCTGCACCGGGACCCATCATCGTGAGACTCCAGGCCTGCGACGTGGGAGCGGCATCTTCTTCTGGGATAGACTGGTACGTGACTGTAGGGAAAGTTAGGGAAAGTTGCCGCCATTTCTTTGTTTTTTTTTCTCTTTTTCTGTTTTTCCTTGCTGCGTACCCGGAAGGAGTGAAGATCCGGGGACTCCACCATACACATGTGCGCAGATAGTTCGGTTGACTGTGTTATAAATATGTTTCATAGTAAAGAAATCTTACTACCGGTAAAATCTGAGTATGGGGATTTTGTTGGAATAGAGCATACACACACACCCGCGGCCCTACCACCGGTCGCTTCACGGGCGTACTCACAAGTATTTCACACAGAGTCACTGGTAAACTAGGAATTGCCGGTGTCCGCAGCCTTCGGTACGGGGGGTGTTAGTGTCCCACACACGGTGCAGCAGCTCCTGTTGTTCTTTCCCTGCAGCCAGGTGCCTTTCTCTCCATTCTCTTCCTCTTTCTCCTCAGCCGGGAACGGGGAATCCACTCCCCTGCAGTGATCCGGGTCACCCTAGGTACCGGCGGGCCACTACCCTGCCCCGGCTACCTCTGGCCCCTTCCTCACTAACAGCCTGTCCCGGCCCTTTCGGAGCACGCTTCTCTATCAGCCTGGGAGCTAAAACTCCAGACTCCTCTTCTGTCTGTCTCTCCACACACTCTGCTCCAGCCCCTCCCCTCCTGCTCTGTTTTTCTCTTACACTGGGGGAGGTGGTTTGTCCTGCTGCACTGGTGTGGGATCAGGTTACCAAGGAGGATTAACTCTTTCTGTGACAACCTGGCTTTGCCAGGGCGTCACAGCTTGAGCTTAAAATCCCTTGTGTGCATATAACCTTAGGTTTTCCGGTTTTGGAAACCCATTCCCTGCATTGTTTGTTTATTTTATTCACTCTCCCCAGGTCTGCTATTGTATGCAGCGCTGATGTCACATCACAATGACAGCGCTGCAATCAATCAAGGAGCTCAGCAGCTAACTGATTGGCTACAGTGCTGCTGATGTGATGTCAGAGATGCAGACAATTATAGACCCCAGATGCAACAGCAGTTTGTATTTTTTATAACAAAAAGGATGCATCAGACATCAAGAGGATGTGAATAGTAAGCCTCATGTAAGGGGTACTTACATGAATATATCACTAGAACCAAAGATTTAAGGAGGATTTGGAGACATTCTGCTTAAAAAAATATGTGCAAACACATGCTAATTTACACTGTTTTTGGAGCAGAAACTGAGCAGAATCTTGATAAATTCTCATAATTTCAAAATAAAGGTTTTCTTTTTATTTTTAAGCTTTAACATAGCTATGAAACTTGTTTTGGATTGTCAAGTGCAGAACCACCATAAGCACATGAATGTAGTTTCAGAACCACCATCAGCACATGAATGTAGCTTCAGAACCACCATCAGCACATAAATGTAGCATCAGAACCACCATCAGCACATGAATGTAGCATCAGACCCACAATCAGCACATCAATGAAGCTTCAGAACCACCATCAGTACATGAATGCTGCACCAGAACTACCATCAGCACATGAATGCAGCACCAAAACCACCATCAGCACATGAATGCAGCACCAGAACCACCATCAGCACATGAATGCAGCACCAGAACCACCATCAGCACATGAATATAGCTTCAGAACCACCATCAGCACATGAATGCAGCGCCAGGGCAACAATCAGTATATGAATATTGCAACAGAACCATCATCAGCACATGAATACAGAACCAGAACCACCACCAGAACATGAATGCAGCGCCAGAACCACCATCAACACATGTGTCAGGCAGGCAGATGGCCACCACCGTCTGCCTGCCTGACGTTTCAAGGGTCCCAGGCTCCTACCCGGGTCCCTGACAGCTCTGCCACTCCACTCCTCTCACTGTCGCTCTACAACTCCCAACTTCAACTAGACTGTTTGTACTTCCTGCCTCAGGACAGTAGTCTCCTCGGTGGGCGTGCCTTTCGACCTGACTCCGCCCATCTGGTGTGCCCTACTGGCCCTGAGGGAGGCATTAGGTCTCCCTTTCGGGTGACGAGTGTGTCCTCACAGGGGATGGGGGTGTGTGTGTAATGTGGTAGGTGTTATTACCTGTGACCCCTGGGGTCCAGGGCGTCACATACCCTCTTGGTTTAATGCAGACCGTCCGCGGGCTGCCCGACCAACTCCGGTTTATTTTTATTTTTCTTTTTTTTAACTGCAAAAAACGGTAAAACGGGAAACACAATTATAATAACATTTGTACAAACTATGGTTACTGAAGGTCTTCACATAATGGGAGGCATTTTACTTTAACGTTGCATAACTTTATTAACGGAACGGGTTCATGTCCTTCCGCCTTTCCCACCCAAACAACCTAGCCTTGATACTGCCCTTAAGAAATGGGCAGCACCCCTTTTCCCCAGTCCGGAAACAGGAACATGGCCAGATCACCCAGGCGGGAATGGGTACGGTGCGGCGCACCTGGCAGTTGTCAAGGGCTCCCCGGAGGATGGTCACCGGTCCTGGTGGTGGCCAGACCCCAGCCTGCTCTGCTGCGGATCCTACCTCCAATCTGCCTCTCCGGAGGCTAACGGAACGGGAAGGCATGTTAAAAGGGGCAGGTTGGGGCAATATTTACAAGCCCAAAAGTTCTTGGGTGGCCGGCAAGTCCACGGCCTCGTCCATGAGCAGTCACTCACGCAACAGGGTGTAAAACGGGGTTTTAAACACAAGTCCCAACGGGGACGGGTCCTTTGAATAGCCAACGGGCTACCAGCTTACTCTTTATTCATCAACGGGAAACTCTCCTTCCACCTCCACTTCGGGGCTGTACGCTGGAGGAGGGGGCTGTCTGCCGCTCCGGACATCCAGGGCAAACCAGCCCCTCTACCCTCGGTGCCGGGTGTAGTGCGCCAGATCGCCGGGCAGGAGGTCACGGTCTTGGTGCCTGAACGGGAGATGGGCATTCACATTCCGCCGGGAAAAGAAAACCTCTCCATCCAATTCGGGGTCGTACAGGAACCCCCGACCTTTGTCCTTGTTGAACCTCCTGACCTGGCCCTGGTAGGTAGGGTCCCGCACCCAATAACCAGCGCTCCTTAGGTGCTCCTTCCCCTCGATGGTACGGGCAAGTACCTCCTCTCTCCTCTTTTCCCTGGCCACTATCTCCTGGCTCAGTTGGCTGGGCTGCCACTCCCAGTACGGGGCACTTGCACGCCCGGGGTCTACTGCGGTGGGGGTCTGGCCCAGCCGGCTCTCCCCGGTGCCAACCACGATCGGCACTCACCAAGGGGAACACCGCTGTGTCGCGGCCGGCTCTGCTGCCTTGCAGCTGCCTCCCCGCGGAACCTCAGCCGAGGCCCGAGACCCTGGAGCGGCTTGCCTTGCTTTCTGAGCCTTCTTGGCCGGGTGGACCACTGGGGCCTGGGCACTCTGGGGCACGGTCACTTCCGGGACATCCGACATTGCCTCGGGATCAGGTGCTGGCCAGTAACGGGTCCCCTCGAGCAACGGGCACAGCGCGGCCAGGTTCCATAGCAGGTCCAGGCCAGCTTCCCCAAGCAGCTTCGCATAATCGCCCAGGACGGACTCCGCCACTGGTATCGGGGGTGGAGATATGGGTGGAGGAGCAGCAACAACCACTGCGGGCAATGGAGGAGGCGGTATGGCAGGCAGCAGCAGACCGAGCCCCTCAGCCGTGATAGCCGACCCCTCAAGGGCACAGGGACGTGGGTCGCCTTCCCACCCTGCCAATACCGTCATCCTTTCACGGGCCCACACGGCAGCCACTATCTCCCCGATCTCCGCTGCCCAGTGCTCTACCAGGAAGCTTACCTGGTGCTGGAGGCGGCGACACATCTCCTCTGTCCGGGCCTTCACCCACACCGCGGTTCCGTGAGCGGGCTTCGGGGTATTGGGTCGCTGGACGGGAGTCGCCATGCTGCACAGTCGGGGTCCAGGAACGGAACGGATGCAGGGTCCTGGAGTCCCTGCCTTTTTATCTTCTCGGTTACATCAGGCAGCCTTCTCGCCCGCTTCCCCCTTGGTT
This sequence comes from Anomaloglossus baeobatrachus, assembly GCF_048569485.1. NCBI lineage: Eukaryota > Metazoa > Chordata > Amphibia > Anura > Aromobatidae > Anomaloglossus > Anomaloglossus baeobatrachus. The sequence continues at coordinate 57,334,229 of NC_134357.1, read as the reverse complement.
TTCTCTTTGCACTCCTCCTTCGGGGGCGGGGCTTCACTTTCGCGCCTCTACTGCTAGGGGAAGACGACTCGAGCAGGAAACTTTCGCACCAAGATGGCAGGACTTCAACTTTATCGGCAGGACGCCGCTGACGGATATTTCTAAGGCGCACTTCCACAGGTAAGTAGACTGTCCGAATCCTGTTCGCGATGTCAGAAGAGTCGATGTGTACCGCCCTGAGAGGGGCCCGGCCACTCTCCGCAGCTCGGGCCAAGCCGCTCGAGGTCCGGGCTCGGGTTGTCAGTGGCACGAGTGGCTCAGGACCGGGGTCCACGTCGCTCTGTTAGAGGGGAGGCAATGGGGTGGTGGTGGTGTGGAATGAGGCGTGCAGCCGGGTGGGCCGCGTGGTCGTCCTACGGGTCGTGACGCCACCCACGGGTTGTGGTGACGGGATGCACCACCGCTGCGGCTGGAGTGAAGGTGGGCTCGTCCGGGATCGGTGTTGCGGCCACAGCCTAGATGTTAGCCCCTCCATGGGTAGGGGCAGTGTGTCCCGGGGCCCTTGGGGGGGGGAGACTGCTGCTGGCGACGGGGTTGTTGTCGGGGTGCAGGGTGCCGTGCTGCGGTGCAGTGTCGTGCCCGGATGGCACTGGTGTACTCACGATTAATTCACACTCAGTCACTGGTAAACCAAAGTTTGGATATGGTCGGGTCCTGCAGCCGGCTGCTTGTGTCCCCTGTGAGGTTGATGGTGGCCCCTTTCCCTTCCACCTCTTGTTGTGGTTTTTCAGCTCCTCTGCCTGGACAGTGGTAGCCCGCTCTCTGGCGTTGAGCTGCCGGAGGAGCCCTCGGTTGCCCGCAGGCGCTGGCCCGTCGGATGTTTGGCCCTTGGCGGTGGCTCTCACCTGGAAAAGGTGGGATTTTGCCTTCTTTCGGGACTTTGGGTGTGGATGAACCCGTGAGGTCCAGCCAGCAATTGAGTTTGCCTAAACTCAGTGGCTTCTAAGCTAGGACGGGGTCTGAGTACCCGGTTTCTAGTGCTCCGGTACACGGTTGACTCCCCGGTTCAGGGTCGGCGGACTCCAACCCTGGCCCAGTCCCTACAGTTCCGCCGGTTGCTGTACCGGTACTCCTGCAGACGGCCACCACCGTCTGCCTGCCTGACGTTTCAAGGGTCCCAGGCTCCTACCCGGGTCCCTGACAGCTCTGCCACTCCACTCCTCTCACTGTCATTCTACAACTCCCAACTTCAACTAGACTGTTTGTACTTCCTGCCTCAGGATAGTAGTCTCCTCGGTGGGCGTGCCTTTCTGCCTGACTCTGCCCACCTGGTGTGCCCTACTGGCCCTGAGGGAGGCATCAGGTCTCCCTTTCGGGTGACGGGTGTGTGACCTCACAGGGGGTGATGGTGTGTGTGTAATGTGGTAGGTGTTATTACCTGTGACCCCTGGGGTCCAGGGCGTCACAAATGCAGCATCAGAACCACCATCAGCAAATGAATGCAGCGCCAGAACCACCATCAGCACAGGAATGCAGCACCAAAGCCACAGTCAGCACATGACTGCAGCGTCAAAACTAACGTCAGTACATGAATCATGCTTAGCCCCATGTACAATTGGATTGTATGAACCTACAAGTCTCAATTTGTCCTTAACAATGGTAAGGAGATGCTGAGAGTTGTTGTTATCAATTATCAGACTGCAGGCCATACAAGAACCACAGTACTGATAAGACGCAGGCAGCATCACAAATAAACATTTACATCCAGGTACCTTACAAGTGACATCATGTCTGATCAGAGTCGTTCCCATCCCTTTTGTTTCCACGTAGTACAGACACCATCATAAGATTTCATGCCCTCAACTCGTCTCTGAAGACCTCCCTCTTTGTTTTTCAGCAGAACTTTCTGACACAGTGCCTTTAAATATAAAAGTATCATTATTCTGATCCATTAATATGAATATTTCCCATGCTGCAACCGTGAATAAATAATTGCTGTACTTTCTTCACAAAATATCTCCACCCATATACACACTGCCCTTATCCAAAATATCCCCTCACACTACCCCTCTCTGCATAATATACCCACACGCTGCCACTCTCCTTAATATACCCCCCATGCTGCTACTCTCCTTAATATACCCCCCCATGCTGCCACTCTCCTTAATATACCCCCACGATGCCACTCTCCTTAATATACCCCCATGTTGCTACTCTCCTTAATATACCCACACTGCCAATGTCCTTAATATACCCCCATGCTGCCACTCTAATTAATATACCCTCATGCTGCCGCTCTCCTTAATATACCCCCACCCTGCTGCTCTCCTTAATATACCCCCACACTGCCACTCTCCTTAATATACCCCCACACTGCCACTCTCCTTACTATATCCCTACACTGACACTCTCCCTAATATACCCCCACAGTGCTACTCCCCTTAATATACCCCCACACTATCCCTCTCTTTAATATACCCCTTCACTGCCACTCTCCTTAATATACCCCCAGAGTGCTACTCTCCTTAATATACCCCACGCTGCCACTCTCCTTAATATACCCCCCACACCGCTCTCCTTAATATACCCCCAAGCTGCCACTCTCATTAATATACCCCCAGAGTGCTACTCTCCTTAATATACCCCACGCTGCCACTCTCCTTAATATACCCCCCACACCGCTCTCCTTAATATACCCCCAAGCTGCCACTCTCATTAATATACCCCCATGCTGCCAGTCTCATTAATATACCCCTCCCACACTGCCTCTGCAAAATATCCCCCCCCACAGTGCCCTTTTGTAAAATATCCTCCCCTCACACACACACACACAAACACACACACACACACTGCCCACTTTGAATAAAGTACTCACCCCACTACCTCTCAGAAAGCTGTATCCCTTTCACGATTGTTGTCCCCTTTTCCAGAACAGTTCATCTCCGCTCCTCCATGGAGCTCTCACCACTGCCCAACGTGTATCTGTGGCGCCCGCAGTAGTGTGATGACGTCAGCAAGGTGCTGATTTCATCATGGTGATGCATGTCAGAGCCCAGACCCGAGCACCGCTCTATACTGTTCAAATGTATGTATGGCTGAGAGACGCAAATACATTTGATCAGGAAGAAGAGAGCTGCGGTCACCATCACTCTCCTCAGCAGTGTGTATGCCGGGTGCAGAATCGCACAGCAGGGCCGACACAGCACAGCGCACACTGCGGAGGAGAGCGGCGGTGACTGAAGATTGAGTGGCCACTACAGGCACCAGCCCACTACAGGCACCGACCCTTCTGGCATTTGCCAGAATTGCCCTATGGCCAGTCCGACCCTGCATGTGAGATAGCGCACATGCTGATGTCAGCTGCTGGCCACTGCGCATCTACTACAGAGGTTCAGGATAAGGATATATATACCAAGATGGGCCTAAGAAAGGGTCCTCATACACCAAGATGTGGATCATTTATATCAAGATGGGCCCAGGATAAGAACATATATACCAAGATAGGCCCAAGATAAGGCATAAATACCAGGATGGGCCCTGCATAAGGACATATATACCAGGATGAGTACATATGTGACACCCTGGCTATACCAGGGTGTTGCAGGGTTCTACACTGCCTTTATCTTAGGTGCAGGGCCCACCCTCCTTGGTTCTGGGAGCCTTGACCCGGGGTACTGAACACCAGCACACAAAATCCTAAGCCACCTCATACCACACCCTGCCAGTGTGCCGCCCCCGTGCCAGCAGCCAGGCTGCTCGGATCCGGATCTGCGATGGATCGAGGGGTCTCCAGCCCGCGGGGCTGCTTGGTCTCAGGGTTTACGCTTGGGATTTCCTGTACCGTTAATGTGGAAAATCCTATCCCCCTCATTGCGCTAGTACGTCGATTTTGGAGCGGGTGGAGAGCGGATCTTGAAGGCTCCGTTCTCGTCGGGTCAATTGTCAGGTTGCCTGAAGCTGCTCCCTTACCTAGGGTCCACGTACCCCGTCGTGCCCTGGTCCCAGCCCGGTGATGGTGCAAGGCCGCCGGCTATCCTCGACAGTTCCGTGCCCCTTGCCACGATCCCCTGCGACTGGGGGTCCAGCTCCTCTAGGCCCAGACCACCATCTGCCACCTAGATCTACTTAGGAGCCCTGCTCCTGACCTCCTCTCTCCTTCACTTCCAAACTACAACTTCCTTGTTCCTGACACTCCTGACCTCCCCTAACCCACCCCCTTAGTGAGCGACCCTATTCCACTCAGGCCGTCCACTGGTGTGTCTGGTGAGTGTGGTGCAGAGTGTACCTAGGATTTTGATTAGCTGATGTTGGCAACACCATACAGTTGGGGACCCATAACCAAGAAGGAGATGGATATTGCACGGGAGGGCAGATTGTGCAATACCCTGTGACGACCTGATAGTCCAGGGTATTGCACACTATCAGGGAGGGATATAGTAAACAGTTCAGGAAGTAGGAGGGAGTTAAGCGGTGACTCTCAAGAGGAGTGGTCATAGGGAGTTGGAGCTCCCAGGGAGAGGTTGTAGCCCCCAGAAGACGTCCAGGTTGCAGACAGGTGGTCCGGGACCACAGGAGTCAGAGACCTAGTCGCGGTGGACTGGATTGGTGGTCCAGTAACCGGTCCAGGACTGAGCACGGCAGGGTACATGGACCGTTGGTCGGGGTGAAGCTATATGCAACCCGGCAATTAGCCTGTAGTGAGTAGAGTCTTCATGCGCCCAGAGATTGGCAGCGCCAGCACACCGAGGGGGATAGGCTTCCCAAATAACGGCTAGAAAATCCCATGTGCCTGCAGCCAAGGGCATTGCTCCACATAACTGGGGAGCAGGACCTGGATGGTTTCAAGCCTAAGGGTCAACAATTAACAATTTGTGCACGGAGGAGGGCCTATGGATCACCCAACAGGGCCATAGGAAAAGGCATACCCGGACGGGATCTCCCAGGAGGCAGAGGCACCCAGAGACTTGGTTTAACATCTGTGCCTGTGAATTTTTCTCGCCTGCTTGCTACTACTATGGTGATCTGAGTGAGTACTCTGCAGCCCCGACCCTCCTGTCTGTCCTGCGACCCACACAGCGCTCCCCAGCATCATCCTCCCAAGTCCCCGTGCCTCCCTACCTGCGGAGGGAATCACCACCAGGCTGCCCCAACACCATCAGCCCCGGGTACTCCCAATGGTAGCGGCAGTACTCCCCGTTACCTCAACCCGCAGGTGGCCTCACGAACTTTCCTCCTGTATATATCCCCTTTTTATTCTGGAGTGTCCACTAGGCCCCCGGGTCCCTTGAGCCACGATCATCCCCGGATTCGAGCAGGCCGAGCACTCAGGGGCGGTACACATATATACTAGAATGGGCCCAGAGTGAGAACGTATATACCAGGACGGGCCCAGGATAATGCATAAATATCAGAATATGCCCAGGATTAGGACATATATAACAGGATGGGTACATACACTACAGTTCAAAAGTTTGGGGTCACACAGACAATTTGGTATTTTCCATAAAAAAAATCATACTTTTTTTATCAAATGAGTTGGTTGCATAATGAATAGAAAATATAGTCCAGACATTGACGAGGTTAGAAATAATGATTTTTACATGAAATAATAATTTTCTCCTTCAAACTTTGCTTTTATCACAGAATGCTCCTTTGCAGCAATTACAGCTTTGCAGACCTTTGGCATTCTAGCTGTTAATTTGCTGCGGTAATCTGGAGATATTTCACCCCATGCTTTCCCCCTCCCACAAGTTGGATTGGCTTGATGGGCACTTTTTGCGCACCATATGGTCAAGCTGCTCCCACAACAGCTCAATAGGGTTGAGATCTGGTGACTGGGCTGGCCACTCCATTACAGATAGAATACCAGCTACCTGCTTCTTCCCTAAGTAGTTCATCCATAATTTGGAGGTGTGCTTTGGGTTATTGTCCTGTTGTAGAATGAAATTGGCTCCAATCATCCGCTTTCCACAGGGTATGGCATGGCGTTGCAAAATGGAGGGATAGCCTTCCTTATTCAAAATCCCTTTTACTTTGTACAAATCTCCCACTTTACCAACACCAAAGCAACCCCAGACCATCACAATACCTCCACCATGCTTGACAGATGGCGTCAGGCACTCCTCCAGCATCTTTTCAGTTGTTCTGCATTCACAAATGTTCTTCTGTGTGATCCAAACATGTCAAACTTCAATTTGTCTGTCCATAACACTTTTTTCCTATCTTCCTCTGACCAATGTCTGTGTTCTTTTGCCCATATTAATCTTTTCCTTTTATTAGCCAGTTTCAGATATGGCTTTTTCTTTGCCACTCTGCCCTGCAGGCCAGCATCCTCGAGGCATTGTGCCGCCCCTGCAGCGGTCGAACCGCTCGGATCCAGGGTCTGCTGTGGCTCGAGGGTCTCCGGACCCGGGGGCTTGCGGCCACTCAAATGTAAAAAGGGTTTTTACAGGGGATAAGAGTTTGTGACGCCACCCGTGGTTCGGGGTAAGGGGAGTACCGCCGCTGTCGATGGGAGTACCCGGGGGAGATGCAGTGGGGGCAGCCAGATGACGTTTCCCTCCACGGGTAGGGGAGACCCCAGGACTCTGGATGGTGGTGTAGTGGATCATGCTTATAGGGGAGCTTGGTCTTGTCTTTACTTTCATAGACACTGCATGTACCTCATCATCATCATTATTATCACTGGTGCCTGCCATCATCTTCAGGCTGCGCTTTGTCAGCTCTGCAGCCCTGCAGATTTGCATGGAGAAAAAACAAAAAGCCAGCACCAAATGTGCACTACAGCACTAAACATTCCAAACTGTACTTATAAAAAAATTTTTTGAGATTTTTGGCAAAAAATTGCAATTCCTTGAGCTGCTTCGCCACGTCACGGCAAATCTCATTTGAAGCAGTCCTACACTAAAATATTTTTATAAAATGTGCCATACGGCCTCACATATGAATAGTAGAACTGCTCTTAGCAGCACTCACCTGGTCTATTTCAATCCCGTACCCATGACTGAGTCATGGCTGTGGGCGGGACAGGTCCAAGCAAATGCTGCATGAAGTAAATAGCCTGTGGACAAAGCCTGATGACTTAATGTGAACAGTCACCAACCGCCAAAATCCAGACAGATGGAATACATCCCAAATTGGGGTGCATAGCAAGGTGGAGGTCAACCACCGACCAATTCAATGAAGAAAAAACAAAAAGCCAGCACCAAATGTGCACTACAGCACTAAACATTCCAAACTGTACTTATTATAAAAAATTTTTTTGAGATTTTTGGCAAAAAATTGCAATTTCTTGAGCTGCTTCGCCACGTCACGGCAAATCTCATTTGAAGCAGTCCTACACTAAAATATTTTTATAAAATGTGCCATACGGCCTCACATATGAATAGTAGAACTGCTCTTAGCAGCACTCACCTGGTCTATTTCAATCCCGTACCCATGACTGAGTCATGGCTGTGGGCGGGACAGGTCCAAGCAAATGCTGCATGAAGTAAATAGCCTGTGGACAAAGCCTGATGACTTAATGTGAACAGTCACCAACCGCCAAAATCCAGACAGATGGAATACATCCCAAATTGGGGTGCATAGCAAGGTGGAGGTCAACCACCGACCAATTCAATGAAGAAAAAACAAAAAGCCAGCACCAAATGTGCACTACAGCACTAAACATTCCAAACTGTACTTATTATAAAAAATTTTTTTGAGATTTTTGGCAAAAAATTGCAATTTCTTGAGCTGCTTCGCCACGTCACGGCAAATCTCATTTGAAGCAGTCCTACACTAAAATATTTTTATAAAATGTGCCATACGGCCTCACATATGAATAGTAGAACTGCTCTTAGCAGCACTCACCTGGTCTATTTCAATCCCGTACCCATGACTGAGTCATGGCTGTGGGCGGGACAGGTCCAAGCAAATGCTGCATGAAGTAAATAGCCTGTGGACAAAGCCTGATGACTTAATGTGAACAGTCACCAACCGCCAAAATCCAGACAGATGGAATACATCCCAAATTGGGGTGCATAGCAAGGTGGAGGTCAACCACCGACCAATTCAATGAAGAAAAAACAAAAAGCCAGCACCAAATGTGCACTACAGCACTAAACATTCCAAACTGTACTTATTATAAAAAAATTTTTTGAGATTTTTGGCAAAAAATTGCAATTTCTTGAGCTGCTTCGCCACGTCACGGCAAATCTCATTTGAAGCAGTCCTACACTAAAATATTTTTATAAAATGTGCCATACGGCCTCACATATGAATAGTAGAACTGCTCTTAGCAGCACTCACCTGGTCTATTTCAATCCCGTACCCATGACTGAGTCATGGCTGTGGGCGGGACAGGTCCAAGCAAATGCTGCATGAAGTAAATAGCCTGTGGACAAAGCCTGATGACTTAATGTGAACAGTCACCAACCGCCAAAATCCAGACAGATGGAATACATCCCAAATTGGGGTGCATAGCAAGGTGGAGGTCAACCACCGACCAATTCAATGAAGAAAAAACAAAAAGCCAGCACCAAATGTGCACTACAGCACTAAACATTCCAAACTGTACTTATTATAAAAAAAAATTTTGAGATTTTTGGCAAAAAATTGCAATTTCTTGAGCTGCTTCGCCACGTCACGGCAAATCTCATTTGAAGCAGTCCCACACTAAAATATTTTTATAAAATGTGCCATACGGCCTCACATATGAATAGTAGAACTGCTCTTAGCAGCACTCACCTGGTCTATTTCAATCCCGTACCCATGACTGAGTCATGGCTGTGGGCGGGACAGGTCCAAGCAAATGCTGCATGAAGTAAATAGCCTGTGGACAAAGCCTGATGACTTAATGTGAACAGTCACCAACCGCCAAAATCCAGACAGATGGAATACATCCCAAATTGGGGTGCATAGCAAGGTGGAGGTCAACCACCGACCAATTCAATGAAGAAAAAACAAAAAGCCAGCACCAAATGTGCACTACAGCACTAAACATTCCAAACTGTACTTATTATAAAAAATTTTTTTGAGATTTTTGGCAAAAAATTGCAATTTCTTGAGCTGCTTCGCCACGTCACGGCCACTCAAATGTAAAAAGGGTTTTTACAGGGGATAAGAGTTTGTGACGCCACCCGTGGTTCGGGGTAAGGGGAGTACCGCCGCTGTCGATGGGAGTACCCGGGGGAGATGCAGTGGGGGCAGCCAGATGACGTTTCCCTCCACGGGTAGGGGAGACCCCAGGACTCTGGATGGTGGTGTAGTGGATCATGCTTATAGGGGAGCTTGGTCTTGTCTTTACTTTCATAGACACTGCATGTACCTCATCATCATCATTATTATCACTGGTGCCTGCCATCATCTTCAGGCTGCGCTTTGTCAGCTCTGCAGCCCTGCAGATTTGCATGGATCTCTCTAAGGTCAGCTCTTCGTCTCTGAGTAAACGTTCTCTGAGGCGAGTGTCCATAATGCCACATACAATTCTGTCTCTTATGAGGCTATCTCTGATTTCCCCAAAGCCACATGTTGCAGCCAATGTCCTCAGCTCTGTCACATATCTGTCTACATTTTCACCATCCGCCTGCTGTCTGGTGAAAAACTTGTATCTCTCCACAGTCTCATTTCTCTTGGGGTCACAGTGCTTATCAACTGCCTCCACAATGTCTGCTAGGACGAGGCGGTCTGTGTCTGGCAGTAAGGTCTGGGCTAGTTCTCTGCCTTTTTCCCCAATTAGGTAATAAAACAGCTTTACTTTACGTTTGTCATCACTGGGGGCCACTGTCAGATCCACATACAGAGTAAACTCCTCTTTCCAGTGTCTTCATGTCTGGGATAGATTACATGATGAGACATCCAGTTTCTGAGGGGGCTTCAGACCAGTCTCCATCTTGTATAATGACAGGAAATCTGTACTCACAGTTGCTATGATGTTCTGTACAGTCCCAATCTCACACACAAGCTCTGAGGCTGAACGGAGCCAGGGCAGAGCCATGGGCGTAGTGACCCATGACTCACCTTTGCAGGGCAGCAAGGGGTTAATGATTTTCTATAGAAAGAGCGGGCTTGTGCGGGGTCAAGAGTTTAGGGGGGGTGGATCTATAGGGCCAGGGGAGGGGACAGGGTGGGGGCTGTATATATGTCCAGGGAGAAAGGGAGGGGCACTACTTCGGCGCGAGGTACCGCTAGAGAAGGTCCCCGTGTCACCTCACCTGGTCTCCCCCTGATCTGATGGCATCGGTTGCAGGACTCCTGGAGCAGCTTCGGGCTGCTGCCGGCGGCGCGGATGGAGCGGCGGTCAGGACAGCGTTGAGGGAGATCCTGGGAGGTCCGGATGCGGTGTCTGATGCTGACCCCCCACCGCTCCGGAGTGGGCGCAGGGCGAGAGCACCGGAGAGGTTCTCGCCTGATGCTGCTCCTGGTCCTCAGCGGCGCCGTAGGAGCCCCTCCGGGGACCCTCCTCACCAGAAGAATCTACCTGCAGCAGCTGGCAGGAGCAGGCGAGGGAGGAATCCGTCTCGGCGTTCAGGACCTGCGGCGGTGGGCGGTCCCTCCAGGGGTCATGTGAAAGGCTCAGCTGCCTCTACTGCTTCAGGCCACAACAAAATGGCGGCGGTCCTCCCTGGCGATGCTCCTGTCGGGGGGATTGCTGAACAGCACGGAGATGGTGTTGCTGCGGGGCCTCCGGGGCCGAGAATTGGGAGTATGACCCTTCAAGGAACATCACCTGTCGATGGATGCAGCTTCCAGGATGACAGCGCGCGCTGGGTTCGAGGATACTGCCAGGAGTGGGGCATCGCAGCTGCGGAGATCATCGCCAGAGAGGAGGTCGCGGTCCAGGTTCAGGTCCCCTTCGACGCGGAGGAGCGGGTCGCCATCAGGGAGGTCAGCGACAGGGAGAAATTCGCCCGCACGGCAGGGGCCTGCGTCATCCCGGTCAAGGTCGCGATCCAGGAGGAGGTCACCTTCACGGTCGGCATCTGAGGGGAGTCGTCCTGCATCTCATTATCCGGTTCGCTCCCGGGTCATCCGACCAAGGTCGAGCGCGGCGGGTTCCCAGGTCCCCCCTGGTTGAGCTGCCGAAGACGTTTCCATGCTGGGCCATTCTGGAGGAGATCGTCGTCTGGAGTCAGGATTTTCGGCTGGTGGGTCTCATGTACCGACGCAGCTTGGTGAGTACTCCTCTATGTTTTGTGCGTCCCCACCTAGTTTAGTTTCCCCGGGAGTGAGCAGGGGCCAGGCGCAGGGCGTCATGGGGGGCCTGGGGGTTGCGGGGCCGAGCGCGGCGGGGTTTGATGTCGGTAGCCTGAGCAATGTTTTGAAGGGTGTGCGTGATTTGTTGGTGCAGTTGGATAGGGCGAGTCAGGGGGCGACCGGGTCCCCTGTCCCAGCGTGGGTGCCGGGTTCTGGGGCGGCAGCATCGGCTGTGGTTGTGGTACCGACGGGGAGCGAGGTGGTTGCTGGGGATAGTGTGGCGGATCCCGGGCAAAAGGAGAAGGATAAGGAGGGAGATAGGATTATTTTGGATGATAGGGCCAGAGGGGAGGTGTACGTTTGCTTTGAGGGCCCTCTGGGGGCGCATTTAAAGAAGGAAGTGAAGGAGAAGATTTGGAAGGATGAATACGTGGAGATTTTTTCCCTCCTTCCTTTGGAGAAGTTTAATTTAGATAAGAGAAAGAAGGATGATAGCAAGAAGGAGGAGGAAGAAAAGCGGAGGTGGCGGCTGATCCCTCAAACGTTTGTTAACTGGTTGCAGGCTTTTGTGATCCTAGCTAGCGTCATTGGCGAAAAGGCGCCTGAGAATTGTTCTGGGCTATTCTGCTACATGGAAGCTATAGCGGAAGCTCATAGGATTTATGGTGGGCAGACTTGGTTGCGGTACGATGAACAATTTAGGCAGCGGAAAGCTGTGCGGCCCAGTATCCGTTGGGATCAGAAGGATATTGGTTTATGGTTGAAAGTCATGGCACCGGCTCGTTATGGTCAGCCCTTTCACAGGGGGGCCGGGTCGGCCGGCCACAATACTGCTGGGGGAGCGGGGACCCAGGCAGGGGATGTTGGAGCAAAGGCAGGGGTGTGCTGGTGTGGCGCCCCAGGACCTGGTCGCCACAACAGCATTGCCCTTCCAAAGGGTTAATGCTGAGCCTGGAGGTAATTGGGAGATCTATTGGCCAGTAAGTTTAACACCCAACGCAGTTCTCCCTCCGGCCAGCAGGGGGAGCTCTGAACCTGGAACTTCAGGGAGCATTCCTTAAGTCTAGCTGGAGGGAGGAAGTGTGGTCAGTCTGTAGGGAGAAGTGGAAGGAAGCAGACGCAGAGTGAGCTGTCCTGCAGAACTGGGGCCTAGAGCTAGAGTAGCTTGGCCCAGGGAAGCAGGAGTAGCTGAGAGGCAGCAGAGAGACTCGGACATCGGAGTCTGTAGTTGCCAGGGCATAAAATCCATCCCTGGTAGCTGAATCCGGAGGGCAGGAGAGCTGCAAGCCCCTGGCCCAGAAGTAATCTGAAGGTACAGCTGCATTCCAAGGGCCCGGTGTGGACTCCAGCAGAGAAGCACCAGAGAGGGCCTGCGCAGTCTACCACACAGAGAAAGGGACGAACAACAAGTCCCAGCAGCAAGAGGGCAATTGCAAACCCAAAGTGCAGTGTCCTAAAACAGCAGAGAAAGATTAAGGAGTAGGCCTCATACTCAACTGGCCAAAGATCACCCCAGGCACTTCCAGGCCGGCCGGACCATCTTTACCATCTGTGACGGTCTCCCTGGACTAAGTTTCTGCCGAGTAAAAGAGGAGAAGGTAAAGAGACTACTGTTTGTGCCTGTTTCTTTCACTGCTTGTCGGCACTGCACCGTGTTAGTCACACAGCACCATAGACTTCCACAAGCACCAACTGTGCCCCGGGCATTGCTCCACCTGTGGGGAGCAGTACCACCTTTGCTGCCATAACATCATCCCGGTGGCCTCACACAGCAGCGGCGGCTTAATAGCCGCATACCACAGGTGGCGTCACGAATACAAACTTAAAGTCATCAGCCACATATTAAACTGACACCCACCAGGGCCACGGAGCCGGGCCCAGCCACCACTGACTACCACCGGACTAGTCCGGCCCGGCATCGGGTGTCCCATAGCCCTGGGGTGGGCGAGTCACTTTTGGCGTCACGAACAGGATTTCGTGCCCGGTCCCACCGGGTACTGTGCGCCTGCAGGAATTGTGCTTAAAAGACTGTACTGGCTGTAAACTGCCGCCGCCATTAGCCTCGCCGAGCGCAGGAAGAAGGGGGGCGTGCCTGACAAAGAGCGCGAAGGGAGCGCGCCATCAGAGCAGAGCCCTGTTAACCCCGCGCGACCCAGAAGGAAATTTGAAAAGTGAACGGAGCCTGGTAAGGTTCACTAAGGGGGAGGAAGATGTCCGACTCAGAGGGAGAGCAGGTGGCTGCCATCGCCCAAGGTGCCGCAGCACCGGCCGAAGCAATCCCAGTCGCCGTCGCCCCAGCCCCCACTGTAGCGCCGGTAATGCCGATCACCATGCCGTACATCCCGGAAGCAGAATGGCTGCCGCAGTACTCCGGGGAGTCCCATACCTTGAGCGACTTCAGAGAAAGTCTGCACAGCTTATTCCGGGTGTATCCGCTGACTGAGAGCCAGAAGGTGGGCATATTAATGGGGCAGCTAGCCGGCGCAGCCCAGCGGGAAGCGAAGTCCTGGCCTGATACAGATAAAGGGACAGTAACCCAGATAATGGCCAAGCTAAAGAGTACTTTTGACACCCGCACCGCAGCAGAGATAAAGATGAGATTCTTTGGGTGCAAGCAGCGGGCCCCAGACATCATAAGGGACTATGCCTTAAACTTGCAGGAGGCCCTGAAAGCAGTTAAACAGGTGGACCCAGAGAGTGTACGTGAAGAACACAAACTCCTAACTGAGCAGTTCATAGAGGGGCTCCTGTCAGATGCCCACAGGACCCAGCTGCGTATCCTGGTCCTGCAGAACCCTGCTCTGGACTTTGCAAAGTTTAAGGACCAGGCCATCCGGGTACTGAGAGAATCTACACCGAATGACCCAGTACCCCTCCGGCCTCTTGCTATCACGTACCCCGGGGTGGTGCATGCAACACGAGCCGCTGCAGGGGCTGAGGCGCAGACCCTGGATAAGGATCCCACTGCGGAGCTCAGACAGCAGTTCCAGGAGCTGACCAAGACTGTAGCTGCCCTGGCCAAGACCGTGCAGTCTCTACAAGTGACCCCATCGCCTGCAAGACTCGAGTTGGCCTCCAGCCCAGATGACGTCCCCTGGATGCGACAGAGGAGGATTCCGCCGACCCGAGGCAGAGACACAGACCAGTATGATTCAATGGGACAACCGATCTGCCGCCGCTGCAGCCAGGCGGGCCACATTGCACGACACTGTCCTTTAAATGGGCCGAGCCTGGGGCCAGGAGCCAACCCCCAGGTGTGAGGAAGCCCGGCTCAACCCCCAGCCGCAGCAAGTATGTGGGAGGACGCCCGATCCTTCCTATTGTGCTGGATGGGATCCCTTTGAATGCCCTCCTGGATACGGGGTCCCAGGTAACAACCATCCCCTACAAACTGTACAAAAGATATTGGGCTGATTCAGACATTGATCATGGCCCAGATGATGATTTAACAATTGTTGCCAGTAATGGTCAGCCCTTACCCCAAATTGGGTACAAAGAAGTAACCATTAAAGTGGGGCGGGTAGAATTGCCATGTCAGGGGATGATAATTGTCGATATTGATCGCAAAGAATCTGAACCACTGCTAACCATTGGTACAAATGTGATAGAAAATTGTATTGCCGAAGTGATAATTTTGTTGCAACAGGCGTCTGAAACCGCCAGCTCCGGGCAGCAGCGTGCCCTACAGAGGGAGATCAGAGCCCTGATGAGGAGGCAGCAGGTAGAGCTGGCCGGAGGAGAAATTGGCAGTGTGAGGGTAAGTGACCCCCTCCCCATTGTAATACCCCCAAGAAGTGAAATGTTGATATGGTGTCGGGCAGCAATAGGCCTCAAGGGTCAGGATTACCATGCCTTGGTAGAACCGGTGTATTCAGACAGTAGGCCGGGAGTCCTGGTAGCCAGAGGGGTAGCAGACGTCCGCAAGGGGAGAGTGCCCGTCCGTGTCCTGAATTGTGGGGAGGAGGAGGCCAAATTGCCCCGGTACGCCACTGTAGCAAAACTGTACACTGTCAGCAACAATACCATCAAAGCAGTGGAACCCTTGATCCCGTCCGACCAGGCGGAAGACAATGGCTCCAAGGGGCAGCTGGAAGACTGGTGCCAAAACTTACATGTGGGCACCGACTCCACCCCCTCACACCAAAAGCATGGGGTTTACCGGGTGGTACAGGAGTACGAGCGGGTCTTCAGCAAACACCCCCTAGATTTTGGGCAGGTGCAAGGGGTTAAACATCAAATCCCCACGGGTGATCATCATCCCATTAAAGAGAGATACCGCCCTGTGCCCCCCGCACAGTACCAGCGTGCCAAAGAAATGTTACGGGAAATGAAGGAGGCTGGGGTTATCAGAGATAGTTGTAGCCCCTGGGCAGCTCCACTAGTGCTCGTAAAGAAAAAAGATGGTACAATGAGAATGTGCGTAGATTACAGGCAAATTAACCGCATTACACATAAAGATGCTTATCCACTGCCCAGAATAGAGGAGTCACTAACAGCCTTAAAGTCAGCTAATTATTTCTCCACCTTGGATCTCACCAGTGGGTATTGGCAGGTTCCCGTGGCAGAGGCGGACAAGGAGAAGACTGCATTCACGACACCGATGGGCCTCTGTGAGTTCAACTGTATGCCATTCGGGCTCTGCAACGCCCCAGGGACATTCCAAAGGTTGATGGAGTGCTGCTTGGGCCACCACAACTTTGAAACCGTGCTGTTGTACCTGGATGACGTCATAGTCTACTCCAAGACTTATGAAGACCACCTGAGGCACTTAGCAGAAGTGTTTGAGTCCTTGTCAAAATATGGCCTGAAGATAAAGCCGTCCAAATGTCACCTCTTGAAGCCAAAGGTACAGTACCTGGGTCATGTGGTCAGCGCAGAAGGTGTGGCACCTGATCCGGAGAAAGTCACTGTAATCAAGGACTGGCCAAGACCCACCACAGTGAAGGAGGTGCGGCAGTTCCTTGGACTGGTGGGCTACTACCGAAGGTTCATCGATGGTTTCACCAAGATAGCAGCGCCCTTCAAGATCTCCTGGTGGGCCAGCCAAAGCAGGCTAAGAAGCAGAGCCCTCCATTTGAATGGAGCAGCCAACTAGAAACATCCTTTGTCCGGCTGAAAGGGGCTCTCACGGGAGAAGAAATTCTGGCCTACCCTGACTACAGCCAACTGTTTGTACTGTATACAGACGCCAGCAACGTGGGACTGGGAGCAGTTCTGTCCCAGGTACAGGGAGGCAGAGAGAGGGTGATAGCGTACGCCAGTAGGAAGCTTCGGCCCACAGAAAGGAATCCAGAAAACTACAGTTCCTTCAAGCTGGAGTTCCTCGCTATTGTTTGGGCAGTGACTGAACGCTTCAAGCACTATCTGGCATCGGCCAAGTTCACCATCTTCACGGACAACAATCCGTTGACACACCTGGCAACAGCCAAGTTAGGTGCGTTGGAACAGCGATGGATGGCCCGGCTGTCTAACTTTGACTTTACCATCAAGTATCGGGCTGGCAAGAAGAATAACAATGCTGATGCGCTGTCCAGAATGCCTCACTTACCCGAGTCTGGAGAAGACCTGGATGAACTCGAAGAGATAGAGTTACCGGCTTTCCATCACCAAGGTGTTTCCCAGTGTGAGCATGCTGTAGGAGTGAAGCGCTCGAGCCAGCACGAGGTCTCGGTCAACCCATTACTCCACCATAATTGGGAAGAGACACAGAACGGTGACCCGGCCGTGCGATTGGTCAAAGAGAAGCTAGCACAAGCTGAGACCCATCTTGGCCCGGATGCTCCAGAAGAAGCCCAGCAGCTGTGGAAGGAGAGGGGACGACTGTTCACATACCAAGGCAAGCTCTGCAAGAGATATGTCAACTGGCGAACGAATGAACTCGTCTGGCAGATAGTGGTCCCACAGAGGGATGCTCCAATGGTCCTAGCAGCTTATCATGATAACGCAGGACACTTCGGGTGGAAGAAGTTGGAGACCCTACTCCGCGAACGGTTCTACTGGGTGCACATGAGAAAGATGATTGAGAAGTGGTGCCGAGACTGTGGTCCATGTAACCTGAGGCGGAAAGATGATGCCAGCCAGAGGTCTCCCCTACAGCCAATTGTCACGAAGCAGCCCCTAGAGTTGGTGGCCCTGGACCACGTGAAGTTAACACCAAGCCGGTCAGGCTTTGTGTACGCCCTCACCATTGTGGACCATTACTCTCGTTTCCTGGTAGTAGTGCCCGTGAAGGACCAGACAGCCAGAACAGCAGCTAGAGCATTTCAGGCATACTTTTGTCGACCTCACGGTTACCCTGAAAGGGTACTGACCGATCAAGGTCCTGCATTCGAGGCAGAAGTGTTCCAAGAGTTCTGTAACATGTACGGTTGTAAGAAAATCAGAACCACACCGTACCACCCCCAAACCAATGGATTGTGTGAGAAGATGAACCATGTGGTTATTGATATGCTCAAGACTCTACCTCTGGAAGAAAGAAACCAATGGCCAGAGAAGTTGCCAGATCTGGTAGACCTGTACAACCATATCCCGGTAAATTCGACCAACTGCAGCCCTGCTTACCTGATGCGAGCAAGACCTGGCAAGTTACCCGTAGACTTTGAGATGGGGACTGTGTCACCTGAGGCGGTTCAGGAAATAGAGGATTGGGATACAGAGCGGCAGCAGCGGTACCGTAAGGTCCAGGAATGCGTAGAGAGGAGCCTGTCTCAAGCAAGAACGAGACAAGAGCAGCATTACAATCAAACAGCCCCAGCAACTCCCTTAGCACCTGGAGAACAAGTCCTCAAGAAGAAGCGGAGGACGCATAAATTGGATGATCAGTGGGAAAACGAGCCCTACACCATTATCCCCTCCAACTTTGACAATAGTAAGGTATGCCTCATAAGCAAGGATGAAGGCAAGACCTATCAAGCAATTTCTCGAGACCGCCTGAAAGCGTGCCCTGAACGGTGCAGAATCCAAAGAGAAATGGAAGAAGTACAAGGAAGTCCCCAAAGTCAAGAGAAAGAGGGGGAGATGATGCAAACAATCCTTGGAAAATTCCCCAAAACTTGGACCCGAATAAACAATGCCATAGTGGTACCAGTTTTGACGTTTCCGCAGTTGGTCGAGCCAGAAACAGAAGAGGTTCCGAATCCACCTAAAGAACCGTCTGCTCCAACACGAGATGACACGCCAGCAGTGGAGCAGGAGGATCAACCCCCTGTCAGTGGCGAACCTGTCATACCCTTGGCGACTCTTGGACCACATAGGCAATCATCACGCTTACCTATCGGGGTTAGGCCCACCTGTAGTGCTGAGGTAGAAGACACACTAAGTAGTCAGGGGCAAACACCAGAGCTACGCAGGTCTCAACGCAGCACCCGGGGACAACCCCCTCTAAGGTATAGAGAGTCAACTGTATAAGGGAAAGAGTACTTATTAGAATGTAAATAGTTATGCAAAATGTCTGTCCTGTTGTGTACAAAATGTTTTCTTTTTCTTTGATTGCGAAAATGGACAATTGGGCCACTGGACTATGGGTGGCCAACACCCAAATTGTTCATAGTTAGCACCAGTGTGCTCAACACCCCTGAAGAAAAACCCGTCCGGCGTGCATAGAGTGGGGTCATCAATGCTCTGACGCACGCCCAGAGCCTACGTTGGGGGTTTGAACGCGGCGGGTCCCCCATGGAGCAGTGTAATGGACACCCGGCAGGGAGCCAAACTGGACTCTTATAGTAATGTTTAAGTTTGTAACGTTCAAGTAATGCGCCTCCCATAATGGGATGAAATGTTCTAACATGTCATGTTTGTTTCTACAGTCCGGGAGTACTGAATTTAACTAAGGGGGAGTGTGGCGCCCCAGGACCTGGTCGCCACAACAGCATTGCCCTTCCAAAGGGTTAATGCTGAGCCTGGAGGTAATTGGGAGATCTATTGGCCAGTAAGTTTAACACCCAACGCAGTTCTCCCTCCGGCCAGCAGGGGGAGCTCTGAACCTGGAACTTCAGGGAGCATTCCTTAAGTCTAGCTGGAGGGAGGAAGTGTGGTCAGTCTGTAGGGAGAAGTGGAAGGAAGCAGACGCAGAGTGAGCTGTCCTGCAGAACTGGGGCCTAGAGCTAGAGTAGCTTGGCCCAGGGAAGCAGGAGTAGCTGAGAGGCAGCAGAGAGACTCGGACATCGGAGTCTGTAGTTGCCAGGGCATAAAATCCATCCCTGGTAGCTGAATCCGGAGGGCAGGAGAGCTGCAAGCCCCTGGCCCAGAAGTAATCTGAAGGTACAGCTGCATTCCAAGGGCCCGGTGTGGACTCCAGCAGAGAAGCACCAGAGAGGGCCTGCGCAGTCTACCACACAGAGAAAGGGACGAACAACAAGTCCCAGCAGCAAGAGGGCAATTGCAAACCCAAAGTGCAGTGTCCTAAAACAGCAGAGAAAGATTAAGGAGTAGGCCTCATACTCAACTGGCCAAAGATCACCCCAGGCACTTCCAGGCCGGCCGGACCATCTTTACCATCTGTGACGGTCTCCCTGGACTAAGTTTCTGCCGAGTAAAAGAGGAGAAGGTAAAGAGACTACTGTTTGTGCCTGTTTCTTTCACTGCTTGTCGGCCCTGCACCGTGTTAGTCACACAGCACCATAGACTTCCACAAGCACCAACTGTGCCCCGGGCATTGCTCCACCTGTGGGGAGCAGTACCACCTTTGCTGCCATAACATCATCCCGGTGGCCTCACACAGCAGCGGCGGCTTAATAGCCGCATACCACAGGTGGCGTCACGAATACAAACTTAAAGTCATCAGCCACATATTAAACTGACACCCACCAGGGCCACGGAGCCGGGCCCAGCCACCACTGACTACCACCGGACTAGTCCGGCCCGGCACCGGGTGTCCCATAGCCCTGGGGTGGGCGAGTCACTGGCAGTTTAACGACAGCCAGTGCAAGTTTGGAAACTCCTGCAAGTTTAAGCATCAGTGTTCAGGTTGTGGAGGTTACTCCCATGGAGTGGCTCGTTGCTTTAAGAAGGGTAGGCCCAAGGCAGGGGGAGATTCTGGAAAAGGGGGTGAGCCCGGTGAGGCTTCACGAGATGGTCCCTTATCTAGATAGATACGCTAAGCGGGATAAGTCGGTATTGTTGGAGGACGGTTTTCGTGTTGGTTTCAGGATCCGCCCCCCTCCTCATGTTGTTCCGTTTCAGTTAAAGAATTTGTTGTCGGCGCGGCGACACCCAGAGGTTGTGGCTAAAAAGCTTTTTGGGGAGGTTGCTTGTGGGCGGATGGCGGGTCCGTTTGCATCTCCCCCCATTCCCAATTTGGTAGTATCTCCGTTAGGGGTCGTCCCAAAGAAGGAGCCGAACAAATTTCGGCTCATTCAGCATTTGTCGCTCCCCAAGGGTTTGTCACTGAATGACGGCATTGACCCAGAACTTTGCTCGGTGGTTTATACCTCGTTTGACGCAGCCATCAGCTGGGTTCGGAAATGTGGTCGGGGAGCATTGCTAGCAAAGACGGACATCGAATCGGCATTCCGCTTGCTGCCGGTGCATCCTGAGAGCATGCGTCTGTTGGGTTGTTTTTGGGACGGTTCCTATTTTGTTGATCGTTGTTTACCAATGGGGTGTTCCATTTCTTGCGCTTATTTTGAAGCGTTCAGTTCCTTTTTAGAATGGGCAGTGTGTGATGTTGCGCAGCTCTCGTCGGCGATCCATTATCTTGATGATTTTTTATCGGCCCCGCTGAGTCGGCAATGTGTCAGACGTTGTTGGGGACGATGCAGTGGTTATCTGGCCGGTTCGGGGTCCCCTTGGCTCAGGATAAGACGGAAGGCCCGTGTACTTGTCTGAATTTTTTGGGTATCACTATTGATACTGTGTTGATGGAGTGCAGGCTGCCTGAAGAAGAGATCTCAGCTTTGCGGGCAGAGGTGGGATCGGCTGTGCGTCTTAGAAAAATCCAGTTGAGGGACCTCCAGTCTTTGTTGGGCAAGCTTAATTTTGCTTGCCGCATCATGCCCATGGGCCAGGTTTTCTCACGAAGGTTGGCGTCGGCGACCACTGGAGTGCGCTCCCCAAGGCATTACATAAGGTTGACTCGGGACCTTAGGGAGGATTTGGCGGTATGGGGTAGTTTTTTAGAGAAGTACAATGGCCGGTCGCTAATGATTGCGGAAGTCTTAGATGATTTTGATTGTGAGCTCTTCACCGATGCCGCGGGGGGTAAGGGCTTTGGAGCTTACTTCGGCAGCAGATGGTGCGTGGGAGAGTGGCCCGCGGCTTGGCATGAAGCAGGGTTTACACGGAATTTGACTTTGTTGGAGTTTTTTCCAATTGTGGTGGCAGTGTCCATTTGGGGAGAGCATTTCAGCAACAGAAAAATTCGTTTTCACTGTGATAATATGTCGGTAGTCATGGCAATTAATAACCTGTCGGGCGCGTCTCCTCCGGTGGTCCGCTTGTTGCGGTACTTTGTGTTGCGGTGCCTTTGTCTTAATGCGTGGGTTGTGGCAGTGCATGTACCGGGGGTTGAGAACTCCATTGCTGATTCCCTTTCTCGCTTGCAGTGGGATCGTTTTTGGAGCCTGGCACCGGAAGCGGAGTCCGCTGGCAGCATCTGGCCGGCGGAGTTCTTGGAATTGGTGTTCGAGAGGCGAGTTCGTTGATCAGAGCATCATTGGCCCCTGGCACGTGGGCTGCGTATGAAGCAGCTTGGATGGAATGGACAAATTGGAGGCAGGAATTTGGGGAGTCTGCCAAGGATTCTGTAGGCGCTTTGCTTTGTTGGATGTGCCGGATGGCTTCCGGTCAGTGGTCTTTTTCCAGGGTTAATCGGTTTATGGCAGGGGTTGCGTTTGGTTGTAAATTGCGGGGGGTTGTTGACATAACAAAGAATTTTTTGGTTCGACAAGCTGTGAGGGGCTTGAGGAAGGGGCTTCATAGACTGGACAGTCGGAGGCCGGTGTCATTCCAGCTGCTGGAAGAGCTGGGTGATCAGCTGGAGCGAGTGTGTGTTTCCTATTTTGAATTGGTTTTGTTTCGGTTGGCGTTTTCCTGGGCTTTCTTCGGAGCTACGAGGATAGGCGAATTGGTGTCCCCAGCGTCGTCCCGTGGGGGGGGTGTTTTGGGAGAAGACACAGTTGATTTGGGAGACTCTGTGGAATTTTGGATCCGGCGGTCTAAGACGGATCAACTTGGTCGGGGAAGAAGGGTCACTTTATGAGCATTGGCGGGGTCCTTGATGTGCCCTGTCTCTTGTTTTAAACAGTACTTAGAATTGGGGCCTGGCCGTCTGAGCCCGTTGTTGAAGCATCAGGACGGATCGTTTTTGTCCAGGTACCAGCTTGTGGCAGTCTTTCGGAAATGCCTGGAGAGGTTGGGGTTGGAGGCGGACAAGTTTTCGGTCCACTCTTTTCGCATTGGGGCGGCGACGGAGGCCGACAGGTGGGGGCTTCCAGCGGAGACAGTGAAGAGGATAGGCAGGTGGGAGTCGAGGAGGTTCAGGCTGTACGTCCGCCCCCATTTGTTGTAAAAGTCGGGGCTAGTCTGGTGTAGTGGTGTATTTTAAAAAAAAAAAAAAAAACTTGTAATGTTGTTCTTAAGTTAATGGTAGTTACTGGAGTGTGTCTGACTTGTGGTTGTTGTACCCCCCCCCCTCTTTTCTTGTTTTGTTTCCTTTTAAAGGTGGTGCGCCCCTGGTCTGGATTTTCGGCCATTCATTTGTTTATTGGGGGGCACTGAGAGCTGATGTGCGGCGCAATGGTCGGCAGTTGGGTTGGTCCAGAGACGAGGTAAACGTACGTTGGATCGGGGTAAGGGGCATGCGCTGGCGGCAGGTGTTGGTTGATTTTCACCGGTTCGCTCGATTGGATCGCACCCCGGATGTGCTGGTGTTGCACATTGGGGGAAACGATTTAGGGGCCCGCCCCTGTCGGGAGTTGATTCGGGATATACGGTATGACCTGCTCCGCCTTTGGTCAGTTTGTCCTAACCTGAGGGTGGTTTGGTCGGACATTTTTCCCAGAAAGGTTTGGCGGGGGGCTCGGTCCCTGGAGGGGATCGACAAGACCAGAATAAAGGTCAACAGGGTGGTTGGGAATTTTGTGGCCAGGAATGGAGGAGTTGTGGTTCGGCACAGGGACTTGGAGTCGGGGGAGGGGAATTTTTGGCGATCAGATGGTGTGCACCTGACTGCCGTGGGTATTGATTTATGGGCCTTGAGCAATCAGGAAGGAGTGGAGCGGGCACTCATTTTGGTGGGGTGACTCGCATTATGAGGTGTCAGGTAATGCTCGTGGTGGCGGTGGCGAGGGGGGTTCTTGGAGTCGGTGAAAATTCGGGGTGGGGGGTGGTACATCGGATAGATGAGGGACCACCCCCCTTTGTTTATTCTGGTATGGTAATTGCCTGGCGGACTTGGGGGGGCTCTCCAGGGGTGGGGTCCCCTGAGAGTCGGTTAGGGACACTGTTTTCCGGCAAAGGTGGTGCCCCCGAGCTTGTGGGCGCGGCTGGGGGCAAAATATGCCGGATGGTTTGGTAACAATATTTGGTGTCCGCCAGGTTTTGGGGCTCCAAGAACCGCCCTTGCATTGGTAAAATGGTTATTTATTATCTGTTATAATGTTTGTTAATAAACCGGGCCGATTTGGCCAATTTATCCAAAGAAGGGTGTTGTGTTTTTATTAGCGGTTGGGAAAAAGGGGGGGTTTGGTGTGGGGGATTCTGCTGACAATATGAAGAAAGCCTCTGCAGTAGGGCAGTCAAGGATTTGCAGGTGTGTTACATGAAGGTTCTGTGCCCAGCTGCCACCATGTTCTGTTGTTGTGTCTCTCAGTAATCACACTCAGTGGAGATCTTCAGGCTATTTATTAGGTGGTGTTGTCAGCCATAACATCTCTCTCTGCTGCCTGCACTCTGTCTGCAGTACCAGCGAGTTCCCACTTGCTTGTAAACACATACAAGAAAGACCCCTAGAGGCCCCTAGGCGACATACAGCATGTGCATATTGCTACACGGGGTGCGGATTGGAAGCAGGGGAGGACCATGTACTCACTCAGGCCGTGTTGGTGATGATGCGGCCGCAAAGCAGACTCTGACAACAAGGTGAACCAAGTCTCTGGGTGCCGCTGCCCTCTTAGGGGAGCCCGTCCGGGTATCCATCCCCTATAGTACTGCCGGGTGGTCCGGAGCCTGCCTCCATGCACAAATTTGAAGTGTTCTGGTGGCCCGTTGGCATAAAGCTGTCCGGGCCCCGCTCCCTACTGTTTCTGTGGAGCTGTGCTCTCAAGGTCTCATGCTTTTGGATTTCAGTGGGCTGCTTGGGTTGGAAAGCCCTATCTCCCTCGTTGCGCTAGTGCCCCTGATCTCTGAGCTTCTTGGGGACAGTCCATAAAGTCATTATCTTCCGCAGGTTAATTGCCGGGTTTGCTTGAAGCTACTCCCTGACCTAGGGCCATTACCCCGCCGTGCTTTTAGTCCCAGACCGGTTATTAGACTCATATGCCTCCCGTCCTCCAAGACCTGGTCCAGGCACCCAACCTCAATACCCTGCGACCGAGTCTCCGACTCCTCCGGTCCCAGACCACCGTCTGCGACCCAACCTGTAACTCCCCAGGAACCACACGCTCCCCTAGATCCTCACTATTCGAGGGCTACACTCAACTCCTGGTTCCTCTCCCTTCGCTCCCCTGGAGCCGACTCCTCTCCTCTAACCCCTCCCACCAGTCTACCTGACATCTAGGTTGGCGGCGCTATTCCAGCTTAGCAGCCCACTGGTGTGTCTGGCAGAGTGTGGTGTGAGGTGTGGTTGGGATTTGGATGCTGATAGAGGCAGTACCATAGGTTGGGAACGCAGAACCATGGGGGGGTTGAGTCCTGCACTTAGAGATAAAGAGCGTGCAGTACCCTGTGATGCCCTGACTAGTCCAGGTGCGTCACATTCCCCCTTGCCCCTTGGTTAAATGTAGCTCGTCCCCAAGCTATATATATATATATATATAAAGAAAATAGAACATTTTAAAATAGAAAATTATATATATATATATATATATATATATATATATATTATCCAGTGTGAGCAGATGCAGTGTGCGCAGTGCCCGGAGTAATAATAGCAGTGTGCCGCCTTCTTCTCTCTTCTCTGTGGCGTTTATAGAATAAGAAATTACTTAATCAATACTGTGCTCCTCCAGGTGACCGCTGGAGACGCACGGGGCTCGTCACACTACTCAACACAGAATCAACATGGAAACATGGATCCGATCCAACATCTGAGAAAGGAGCTACAGATTCCATCCTGACTCTCCTTGTGCAGTAATTTATGCTAACACACACCCCAATTATCATGATTTTTCACAGGTAAATATAATAATCCAGGCCCAAACAACAGCTGCCGTTATCTACAATAAGACATATATCACACAAGGAAGTGTACACTTCAACCCTTTTTGGGAAGAAAAAAAAAAGGCTATTTCACTTTTTTTTCCTCCATCGTTTTTCTATAATATTTTAAATGTTTGTATGAAGTCCTAAAAAAACCGTGAGGTTTTCATTTTATTTTCTTTGATTGTATTATGTTTTTGTTTTTGTTTTTTTTCTTTAAATCCGGTTGGATTCACTGTTCCTGGATATTTGTGGATGTGAGATTTTTTTAAAAATTTTCGGTTTATTTATTTTGATTGTATTTTATTTGTTTTTTGGGGTTTTGGTTTTTTGGTTTTTTTTTTAAACCTGGTTGGATTCACTGATCCCAGGTATTTTTGCATGTGATGTTTTTATTTATTTTATTATAATTTTCTATTCTCTTTGATTGTATTTTGTTTGTTTTTTTTAAACCTGGTTGCATTCACTGATCTGGGATGTTTGTGCATGTGAGGTCTCTGTTTTTTTATTTTTAATTCTGGCTTTTCTTTTAGGGGGGGTTGTTTTGGGGTTTTTTAAACCCAGTTGAATCCAATCATCCCGGATATACTGTGAGGTTTTTATTTTTTTCATTTTGTTAATTTTCTGTTAGGCTATGTGCCCACGGGGACAATGTCCTGCGGATATATCCGCAAGACATTCCGCAGGTGCTCCCAGAAATCCGCAACAGAACTTTCTCTGTTTCAATGCTGCGGATATACAGCGGAATGTCGTGCGGATATGGTGCGGGCATTCTGCATTGAGGATACAGTACCATGGCTTCGGCACTGCATCCTTAATGCAGAACAAGTGCTGCAGTGATCGGGGTGCTCATACTTACCTCCATCATGCAGCACCTCGCTTTCCGGCGGCCGGGTCACTGTCAGGCAGCGTCTGGTTCACTGTGCTGGAGGTGGGCGGGCCTGAACTAGCTCCGGCTGTCACATGACCGGAGCTCGTGCAGGCCCCGCCCACCTCTTCCTTCCTGTACCTGGCTGGATCCACCGCGCTGCTGCCGCTGCCGCTACACCGGACGGAGAAAGTGACTCGGGTCTCTATCAATACAGGTAAGTATATGGGACCCTGCGGAGAAATTCGCAACAATATTTGACATGCTGCAGATTTTTCCGCACGAAAATCCGCACGATTTCCGCTGCGGAAAAATCCGCAGCAGGGGCACAGCATTTCCCAAATGCCATAGAAATGGCTGGGGAATAGCTGTGCTGCAGATTTCTGGAAAATCCGCGGCTTTTCCGCGAGAAATCCGCGGCAAAATCCGCGCATTTTCCGCAGCGTGGGCACATAGCCTTATTGGTTTTTTTTGTTTTTTGTTTGTTTTTTTTTTAAACCCAATTGCATTCACTGATCCCAGGTATTTTTGCATGTGATGACTGAGTTTATTATTTTTTAAATTTTCTGTTTACTTTCTGTGATTATATTTTGTTTATAAGGTTTTTTTTTTTTTTTTCTTTAACCCTTTCACGACCGGCCGATTTTTCGCTTTCCGTTTTTTTTTTTCGCCATTCTTTTTCTGAGAGACGTAACTTTTTTATTTTTCAGTCAATATGGTCATGTGAGGGCTCATTTTTTGCGGAACGAGCTGTACTTTTAAATGAAACCATCAGTTTTACCATATTGTGTACTAGAAAATGGCAAAAAAATTCCAAATGCTGAAAAATTGCAAAAAAAGTGCGATAGCACTATGGTTTTTGAGATATTTTATTCACTGTGTTCACTATATGGTAAAACTGATGTGTGGGTGTGATGCCTCAGGTCAGTGCGAGTTCGTAGACACCAAACATGTATAGGTTTACTTTTATATAAGGGGTTAAAAAAAATCGGAAGTTTGTCCGAAAAAAGTGGCGCACGTTTTACGCCATATTCCGTGACCCGTAGCGTTCTCATTTTTCGGGATCTTAGGCTCAATGACGGCTTATTTTTTGCGTCTCGAGCTGACGTTTTTAACGGTACCATTTTTGCGCAGATGCTACGTTTTGATCGCCTCTTATTGCATTTTGCGCAAAAGTTGTGGCGACAAAAAAACGTCGTTTTGGCGTTTGGAATTTTTTTGCCGCTACGCCGTTTACTGATCAGATTAATTGATTTTATATTTTGATAGATCGGGCGTTTCTGAACGCGGCGATACCAAATGTGTGTATATTTTTTATTTTTTTAACCCTTTAATTTTCAATGGGCGAATGGGGGGTGATTTGAACTTTTAGGTTTTTTTGTTTTTTTTTAATTTTTTAAAACTTATTTTTTTACTTTTTTTTTTTATTTTACTAGTCCCCCTAGGGGGCTATTGCGATCAGCATTCCGATCGCTCTGCAGTATCTGCTGATCACAGCTGGAAGGCTGTAAACAGCAGATACGCTGTCTTTCTCTTTTGCTGTGCCCCGGGCACAGCGAAAGTGAAACCAATTCATGTGTAGTACAGGAGTCATCACATGACCCTGTGCTACCATGACAACTATCGGGAGTCACGTGATCGCGTCACGTGACTTCCGGTTTCGGCGGTAAGTAAAACTTTACCGCGATCGCCGCGCTTATAATGGCGCTGTCATGTATTGACAGCGCCATATAAGGGGTTAATCGGCACGAGCAGATAACGATTCTGCTCGTGCCTAGCAGGCACACATCTCAGCTGTGAAAATCAGCTGAGATGTGTGCCGATCGCGGCATGCTGCCGCCGGAGGACCGCGGGCAGTAAGATTATGTCATTTAGGACGTAATTTTACGGCCCGCGGTCGTTAAGGGGTTAAACCCGGTTGGATCCACTGATCTTGGATATTTGTGCATGTGAGGTCTCTGTTTTTTTATTTTTTATTTTCTATTTGTTTGTTTTTTTGCTGTTTTTTGTGTTTTTTTTAAACCCAGTTGGATCCACTCATCCCTGATATTTGTGCATGTGAGTGAGGTTTTTATTTTTTTTTATTTTGTTTATTTTCTTCGATTGTGGTTTTTATTTGTTTGGGTTTTTTTAAACCCAGTTGCATTCACTGATCCCAGGTGATGTTTTTATTTTATTATTTTTTAATTTTCTGTTCATTTTCTTTGTATTTTGTTTTTTTTAGGTTTGTTTTCTTTTCTTTAAACCCAGGTTGCATTCACTGGTCCAGGATATTTGTGCATGTGAGGTTTTTGTTTTATTTTCTGTTTATTCTCTTTAATTGTATTTTGTTTCTTGGGTTGTTTTTTTTTGTTTGTTTTTTTTAAACCTGGTTGGATTCACTTATGTTTTAATGTGATGTTTTTATTATAATTCTTACTTCTTTAATTATTTTGGGGGTTTTTTGGTTTTTTTTTCAAACCCTGTTGGATGCACTGATTCCGGGTGTTTGTGGTCCCACCCATCACTAATCATATATTTCCATCCAACTTTGTGGAGATTTTTTTTTAATAAAAAGTTTAGCAATGCGGTTTTAATATTTGTCACTTTGTATTTACAGATATGAGCTGATTATAGACCCTGGACCGATAGGAGCCTGATGCCGGCCATATCCTCTGATGTGTGGTGTCCTGCAGCTGATAAGTGTGGTCTCTATGCAGGAACACATGCCTGCAAGAAGAACCCCGGCCCCCCCTTTAAGATCCTACATGCCTGCAAGAAGAACCCCGGCCCCCCTTTAAGATTCTACATGCCTGCAAGAAGAACCCCGGCCCCCCTTTAAGGATCCCACATGCCTGCAAGAAGAACCCCAGCCCCCACATACCTGCAAAAAGAACCCCGGCCCCCCTTTAAGATCCCACATGTCTACAAGAAGAACCCTGACACCCCAGCTTAGATAAAGCACAAAAAGATTGAGGCATTTTACTAAAAAAACAACCAGAACAGAAGAGTTTTTGCGCCTTAGGTTTATTAACAGATATCTCCAGCGGCATCCAGCGTCTTTTGGACTCAGCACGGGTTTGGTGAAGCCTTCAGTAAGTATTTTGGACTCAGCACGGGTTTGGTGAAGCCTTCAGTAAGTATTTTGGACTCAGCACGGGTTTCGTAAAGCCTTCAAGCGATATTTTGGATTTACTACGGTTTTGGTAGAGTCTTCAGAAGTCTTTTGGATTCACCCAGGGTTTGCTGAAAGTCTTGAGACGCGGCGTTGCTGTGTGGAGACCTCTTCACCGTCTGTGATGGTGCCTTCTGCGCCTGTGAACTGAGACAAGAAGAAGCCATCATTACTACACATTCTGTCCACAGGCAAGCATGTACATAGATATTTACCTGTCCTACGGTCGGGGTGGAGCTTTATGGGGGTCTTCCTGGCTCTGCGTCGCCGCTGATGTCCTCTGCGTTCATTCTGCATTCTAGATGGCATGGTGACAGGTGGAGCTTTGTTCTTCAGCGGTCCGGTCCAGGAGTATGAGGATAAATGATAGCCGCATGGCTTTTTATAGTCTCTGACTACTGTGACCTCATAATATGATGACATAGCAGGTGGGTGTGGCCCCTTTATTTAGTCAGTGAGCAAGGCTCCATTATTTACTTAGCGAGGCTCCATTATTTACTTAGTGAGGCGCCATTATTTACTTAGTGAGGCGCCATTACTTACTTAGTGAGGCTCCATTATTTACTCAGCGAGGCTCCATTATTTACTCAGTGAGGCGCCATTATTTACTTAGTGAGGCTCCATTATTTACTCAGCGAGGCTCCATTATTTACTTAGTGAGGCTCCATTATTTACTCAGCGAGGCTCCATTATTTACTTAGTGAGGCTCCATTATTTACTCAGCGAGGCTCCATTATTTACTTAGTGAGGCTGCATTACTCAGTGAGGCTCCATTATTTACTTAGCGAGGCTCCATTATTTACTTAGCGAGGCTCCATTATTTACTTAGCGAGGCTCCATTATTTACTTAGTGAGGCTCCATTATTTACTCAGCGAGCTTCATTATTTACTCACCAAGGTTCCATTATATACTCAGCGAGCTCCATTATTTACTCAGCGAGCGAGGTTCCGGGGGATGGGGGGTCACTGGCACTATTGGTGACATTATGGCTGCCGTCATAGGGACAGTCAAAATACTTCTCTGCTTTCCTGCATAAGTGCACAGGACAATAATTAAAATAATACTGCTCCCCATATACAAGTATACTGCCCCTTTGTACAAGAATATATCTACTATAATACTGCCCCCTATGTACAAGAATATAACTACTGTACTAGAAAACTGCCCACTATGTATAAGCTATATAGTTAAAATAATACTGCTCCCCATATACAAGTATACTGCCCCTATGTACAAGACTATAACTGCTATAATACTGCCCCTATGTACAAGCATATAACTGCTATAACACTGCTCCTATGTACAAGAATATACAGTGCTGGCCAAAAGCATTGGCACCCCTGCAATTCTGTCAGAGAATACTGTTTCTTCTTGAAATTGATTGCAATCACAAATTCTTTGGTATTATTATCTTCATTTAATTTGTCTTCAATGAAAAAAAGAAAAAAAATGTCATAAAGCTAAATTGGATATAATTCCACACCAAACATAAAAAAGGGGGTGGACAAAAGTATTGGCACTGTTTGAAAAATCATGTGATGCTTCTCTAATTTGTGTAATTAACACTTGCAGCCAGTTGACATGGATTAAAGTGGCCTCAACCTCTGTCCTGTGTCCTTGTGTGTACCACATTGAGCATGGAGAAAATAAAGAAGACCAAAGAACTGTCTGAGGACTTGAGAATCCAAATTGTGAGGAAGCATGAGCAATCTGAAGGCTACAAGTCCATCTCCAAAGACCTGAAAGTTCCTGTGTCTACGGTGCGCAGTGTCATCAAGAAGTGTAAAGCCCATGGCACTGTGGCTAACCTCCCTAGATGTGGAAGGAAAAGAAAAATTGACGAGAAATTTCAACGCAAGATTGTGCGGATGGTGGATAAAGAACCTCGACTAACATCCAAACAAGTTCAAGCTGCCCTACAGTCCGAGGGTACAACCGTGTGTCAACCCATACTATTCGATGGCGTCTGAATGAAAAGGGACTGTATGGTAGGATACCCAGGAAGACCCCACTTCTTACCCCGAGACATAAAAAAGCCAGGCTGGAGTTTGCCAAAACTTACCTGAGTAACCCTAAAACGTTTTGGAAAAATGTTCAGATGAGTCAAAAGTAGAGCTTTTTGGGAAAAGCCATCAACATAGAGTTTACAGGGAAAAAAAAGAGGCATTCAAAGAAAATAAAACGGTCCCTACAGTCAAACATGGCGGAGGGTCCATGATGTTTTGGGGTTGCTTTGCACTGGACTCCTTGACCATGTGCATGGCTTTATGAAGTCTAAAGACTACCAACAAATTTTGCAGCATAATGTAGGGCCCAGTGTGAGAAAGCTGGGTCTTCCTCAGAGGTCATGGGTCTTCCAGTAGGACAATGACCCAAAACACACTTCAAAAAGCACTAGAAAATGGTTTGAGAGAAAGCACTGGAGACTATTAAAGTGGCCAGCAATGAGTCCAGACCTGAATCCCATAGAACACCTGTGGAGAGATCTCAAAATGGCAGTTTGGAGAAGGCACCCTTCAAATCTCAGGGACCTGGAGCAGTTTGCCAAAGAAGAATGGTCTAAAATTCCAGCAGAGCATTGTAAGAAACTCATTGATGGTTACCGGAAACGGTTGTTCGCAGTTATTTTGGTTAAAGGTTGTGCAACCAAGTATTAGGCTAAAGGGTACTTTGCACACTGCGACATCACTAGCCGATGCTAGCGGTGCTGAGCGCGATAGCCCCTGCCCCCGTCGCACATGCGATATGTAGTGCGCGCTGCTGTAGCGAACATTATCGCTACGGCAGCTTCACACGCACTTACCTGGTCAGCGTCGTCGCTGTGACTGCCGAAGATCCCTCCTTCAAGGGGGCGGTTCGTTCGGCGTCACAGCGACGTCACCGCGACGTCACTAAGCGGCCGGCCAATAGCAGCGGAGGGGCAGAGATGAGCAGGATGTAAATATCCCGCC
This sequence comes from Anomaloglossus baeobatrachus, assembly GCF_048569485.1. Classification (NCBI taxonomy): domain Eukaryota; kingdom Metazoa; phylum Chordata; class Amphibia; order Anura; family Aromobatidae; genus Anomaloglossus; species Anomaloglossus baeobatrachus. The sequence goes on along the minus strand of NC_134357.1, from coordinate 57,301,746 downwards.
CACCTTCTCCCTTCTGCATAGCCGGTGGACGCCGGTCGCAGGTAAGGAGATGTTCCTCGCTCCTGCGGCTTCACACACAGCGATGTGTGGAGCTGCAGGAATGAAAAACAACATCGTACCTGCGGACGCACCGACATTATGAAAATGAACGACGTGACACAGATCACCGATTTGTGACTGTTTCACGCTCGTTCATCTTCTCTCCTAGGCTTTACACGTTGCGACATCGTTACCGGCGCCAGATGTGCGTCACTTTCGATTTGACCCCGCCGATATCGCAGTGCAAAGTACCCATAAGGGTGCCAATACTTTTGTCTGGCCCATTTTTGGAGTTTTGTGTGAAATGATCAATGATTTGATTTTTGTTTCATTCTCTTTTGTGTTTTTTCATTGCAAGCAAAATAAATGAAGATAATAATACCAAAGAATTTGTGATTGCAATCATTTTCAAGAAGAAACTGAGTATTATCTGACAGAATTGCAGGGGTACCAATACTTTTAGCCAACACTGTAACTACTATATTACTGCCCCTATGTACAAGAATATAACTACTATAATACTGCTCCTCTATGTACAAGAATATAACTACTATATTACTGCCCCTATGCACAAGAATATAACTACTATATTACTGCCCCTATGCACAAGAATATAACTACTATAATACTGCCCCTATGTACAAGAATATAACTACTATAATACTGCCCCTATGTACAAGAATATAACTACTATAATACTGCCCCTATGTACAAGAATATAACTACTATAATACTGCCCCTATGTACAAGAAAATAACTACTATAATACTGCCCTTATGCACAAGAATATAGCTACTATAATACTGCCCCTATGTACAAGAATATAACTACTATATTACTGCCCCTATGTATAAGAATATACAGTGGCATGTAAAACTTTGGACACCCCTGGTCAAAATTATTATTGAGAACAGTTAAACAAGTTGAAGATGAAATGATCTCTAAAAGGCACGCTGCACTCCTCGCAGCAGCAGTTTTTGGATCGCACGTTGCACCTCCTCGCGGCAGCAGTTTTTGGTTTCACGCTGCACCTCCTCGCGGCAGCAGTTTTTGGTTCCACGCTGCACCTCCTTGCGGCAGCAGTTTTGGTTCCACGCTGCACCTCCTCGCGGCAGCAGTTTTGGTTCCACGCTGCACCTCCTTGCGGCGGCAGTTTTGGGATCGCACGTTGCACCTCCTCACGGCAGCAGTTTTTGGTTCCACGCTGCACCTCCTTAATATACCCCCCACGTTGCCACTCTCCTTAATATACTCCCCATGCTGCCACTCTCCTTAATATACCCCCACGCTGCCACTCTCCTTAATACCCACACACTGCCACTCTCCTTAATATACCCGCCCACGCTGCTACTCTCCTTAATATACCCCCCATGCTGCTGCTCTCCTTAATATACCCACACTGCCAATCTCCTTAATATACCCCTATGCTGCCACTCTAATTAATATTCCTCATGCTGCCGCTCTCCTTAATATACCCCCACACTGCCACCCTCCTTAATATACCCCCCCACTGCCACTCTCCTTAATATACCCCCACACTGCCACTCTCCTTAATATACCCCCACAGTGACACTCTCCTTAATATACCCCCACAGTGACACTCTCCTTAATATACCCCCACAGTGACACTCTCCCTAATATACCCCCACAGTGCTACTCTCCTTAATATGCCCCCACACTGCCCCTCTCCTTAATATACCCTGATACTGCCACTCTCCTTAATATACCCCCACAGTGCTACTCTCCTTAATATACCCCACGCTTCCACTCTCATTAATATACCCCCCACGCCGCTCTCCTTAATATCCCCCCAAGCTGCCACTCTCATTAATATACCCCCATGCTGCCAGTCTCATTAATATACACTGCCTCTGCAAAATATTTCCACCCCACAGTGCCCTGTTGTAAAATATCCTCCCTTCACACACACACACACACACACACACACTACCCACTCTGAATAACCCCACTACCTCTCAGAAAGTTGTGTCCCTTTCACGATTGTTCTCCCCTTCTCCAGTACAGTTCATCTTCCGCTCCTCCATGGAGCACTCACCACTGCCCGACGTGTCTCTGTGGCGCCCGCAGCAGTGTGATGACGTCAGCAAGGTGCTGATTTCATCATGCTGATGCATGTCAGAGCCCAGACCCGAGCACCGCTCTACACTGTTCAAATGTATGTATGGCTGAGAGACGCAAATACATTTGATCAGGAAGAAGAGAGCTGCGGTCACCATCACTCTCCTCAGCAGTGTGTATGCCGGGTGCAGAATCGCACAGCAGGGCTGACACAGCACAGCGCACACTGCGGAGGAGAGCAGCGGTGACTTAAGATTGAGCGGCTACTACAGGCACCAGCCCACTACAGGCACCGGCCCTTCTGGCATTTGCCAGAATTGCCCTATGGCCAGTCTGGCCCTGTATGTGATGTATATACAGAAGTCTCAGTGTATCCTATGTGATGTATATACAGAAGTTTTAGTGTATGCTATGTGATGTATATACAGAAGTTTCAGTGTATGCTATGTGATGTATATACAGATGTTTTAGTGTATCCTATGTGATGTACATATATAAGTCTCAGTGTATCTTATGTGATATATATATATATATATAGATGTCAGTGTATGCTATGTGATGTCTATACAGAAGTCTCAGTGTATCTTATATGATGTATATACAGATGTTTCAGTGGATCCTATGGGATGTATATATAGAAGTTTCAGTGTACCCTATGTGATGTATAGATAGAAGTCTTAGTGTATCTTATGTAATATATATATATATATATATATATATATATATATATATATATATATGTCAGTGTATCCTATGTGATGTATATACAGAAGTCTCAGTGTATCCAATGTGATGTATATACAGACAATTCAGTGTATGCTATGTGGTGTATATACAGAGTTCTCAGTGTATTCTATGTGATGTATATATAGAAGTCTCAGTGTATCTTATATGAGATATATATATATATATATATATGTATAAAAGTCAGTGTATCCTATGTGATGTATATATAGACGTTTAAGTGAATCCTATGTGATGAATATATAGAAGCTTCAGTGTATCCTATGTGATGTATATATAGAAGTGTGACGCCCTGGCCGGGCCAGGTAGTCACTGATAGGGCTCCGCATTACACCTGTCCCTCACAAGGTAACACACAGCCGATCATGTATACCCTAGTCACCTCCCTCAGGGCTGATGGGCACACGAGGGGGCGGAACCAGGCGGTTGGAAGACGCCCACCAAGGAGTCCTGATAGCCTGAGGCAGGAGAAAGTAGTCAGACTAGTTTGAGAGTTCAGCAGTGTAGGTCAGGCCTGTGACAGGGCCTGAAGCAGACTGACAGGTGCCAGGGTTGGAGCCCTGGTACCTTGGGCTAGGAGGCAGACGGTGGTCTCGTCTGCAGGAGCCGGGAAGACGGCTAGGTGGAACCACGGTGGACCGGGACAGGGTTGTAGCCCACCAGTACCGACCCGGGGAACCGACCCGGAAACCGGAGCATAAAGGGGGGTACTCAGACCCTGAAGCTAGGTCCAAAAACTACTGGGAACTAGTTAATTAACTGATTGAGGCCAGGACTCTAGGTCCTGTCCCACTCAATGTCCCAAAAAAAGACAAAAGTCCACCGAGAAGGGATAAAAGGCCACCGCCACGGCTCAGAGATCCCACAGGCCAGCGTCTGCGGGCAAGGGCTCCTTAGACTGTCACAAGCCGGGAGCGGACTCCTGAAGTTCCAGGCTCAGGTAGTCCAACGTTCACAAGGTGCGGGAGAAAGACAGAGACCACTAGCTGGGTGGGGGACCAAAGCACAGTCAGCTGCGGGCACCGACCACCATCATTTTGGTTTACCAGAGACTCGTGTGTTCAATAATAGTGAGTACAACAGCACCCTGCGGCCGCCCATCTTCCTGCACCAACGCCCACCGGATCCCAGGGCCACCATCCCTGCCCACGAAGGGGTTAACAACTTGCTGCACAACATCTCCCCCGGGTGCCCCGTCACAGCAGCGGTGGTGTCCAACCTCCCCACACACCGTGGGTGGCGTCATGAACTCTAATACGGCCAAGCCGTACATATACGTCCAATCCCCACCTTTTCATTTGGAGTGTCCACAGGATCCCCCGGGTCCAGGGACCCTCGAGCCACCACTTCCTGAAGGCCCGGACCCGAGTGGCAGCGGCGGCTGCTGGCCACGGGGGCGGCACAGAAGTCTCAGTGTAACCTATGTCATGTAAATATTGACGTCTCAGTGTATCCTATGTGATGTATATTCAGAGGTCTCAGTGTATCCTATGTGATGTATATACAGAGGTCTCAGTGTAGCCTATGTGAAGTATATACAGAATTCTCAGTTTCTCTTATATGATATATATACATATATGTGTGTATGTATGTATATATATATATATATATATATAAAAAAGTTTCAGTGTATCCTATGTGATTTATATATATACATATATATATATATATTTATATATTTATTCTTAGATAATAAAGTCAGAGAAAAAAACAAACAAAAAAACAACTTTTGTTGCCCTTTGGAGTCATTCTGCCTTGCTGGATCCTTCTTCATCTTGTTATATATATATATATATATATATATATATATATATATATATATACAGTATAATTCTCAGCGTATCCTGTGTGATGTATATACAGAAGTCTCAGTATGTTCTATGTAATGTATATACAGATGTCTCAGTGTATCCTATGTGATGTATAGACAAGTGTATATATGGTTTGTGGGGGGTTATTCACCGTGTTCACTATATGGTAAAACTGACACGTCAATATGACGCCTCAGGTTGGTACAAGTTCGTAGACACCAAACATGCATACTTTTACTTTTATCTAAATGGTGAAAAAAAAATTCAGAAGTTTGTCCAAAAAAGAATAACGCTTATGTCACGTTTTCTGAGACCTGTAGAGTTCTCATTTTTTGGGATCTGGTGCTCAGCTTATTTCTTGTGTCTTGAGCTGGCATTTTGAATTATACCATTTTTGTGTACATGCACTATTTTGATCTCCTGTTATTGTATTGTAATGTAATGTTGTGGCGACCAAAAAAAATGTAATTTTGAAATTTGAATATTTTTCTCTCCGAGCCTTATACAGAACACATTAATTGATTTTATATTTTGATAGCTCGGGCATTTCTGAAAGCGACGATGCCAAATATGTTCATTTTTTTACATTTTCTTACTGTTTATTTTCAATAGGGCGATTTAAACTTTTAGGTTCTTTTTTATTGTTTCATATTTTTTAAAACTTTTTTTTACATTTTATATTGATTTTACTAGTCCCCCTAGACTTTATGCCTACACTATCCAATCATTTCTCCTGCTACAGCATCGCTCTGATCAGGACAAATGCTCAACTCTTGTGAGTGTCAGCGCTCTGTCAGCTCTCACACAAAGTGAGTCAAGGCAGTGTCTGGGGTCATCAGCTGACCACGCGCTACCATATACAACACATTGATGCCCCATGATCACGCCACAGGGCCGCCGATAGCAGCGGGAACCAGCGCAATTCCCGCAACGGCCCTTTACATCGCCCTGTTAGTGTTTGACAGTGCGATCTAAGGGGTTAACAGGTGCACATGTCTGCTGATTAGATCAGTAGACATGTGCGGGGATTATCTCGGGATTGCCACCGAAGCCCGTGGTAACTGGAGGGAGGCAACGAAGGATGTACCAGTATGTCTTTGGTCATTAAGGGGTTAAAAGAAAAAGAAAAAAAAAATAGGCCTGGGATGGGTTATCCTATTTAACCTAAGTAGCTCAATACAATTGGCTTAAACCATCTGTTCATTCAAAATATTGGGACTTCTTGTCATTTTTCCAGGTCACTGGTAGAGATGAGTGAACCTTTTAAAGTTCGGTTCACCAAACTTTACTGAGCCTCCCAGTGTTCGTCGAACAGTTCAGTGAGCCCATTGAATTCAATGGGAGGCCAAATTTATGTGTTGTAAAATGGTGTAGGGGCACTGAAAAAAAAAAAAAGAAAATAAGGAAGTAATAAAGCAGGACATACTGAGTCTCTGGTGCAGCTGTAACTGCTCACGCGCCTGTAACTGCTCCCACGGCTGTAACTGCTCCCATGGCTGTAACTGCTCCCACGGCTGTAACTGCTCCCACTGCTGTCCTTCTGTGGCTGCTGATTATCCCTCATCCATATTTACTGCTTTCCCTGCCCATTGGTGTCTCTGATTGGCTGCAGTCAGACCCCCCCTAGACAGCGTCTGTGATTGGTTGGAATCACAGACCCTGTCTGCGGGTCTATCGTGGTATAAAATAAATAAATAAAATTGTAATAGGGTCCCCCATAAAAATAAAGCCCACTACTACATGCTGCAGCCCCCAGCCGTATGCATCAAAATAAGAGTAACCGCATGCAGATTTTTATTTATTTTTTTTTTAAATATTAAAAGAAATATTTTAAAAAATAGGTGTGCGATCCCCTCCAATTTTGGTATCCAGCCAAGATAAAGCCCGACAGCTGTCGGCTGGTATTCTCAGGCTGGGGAGACCCATGCTTATTGGGCCCCGCACCCTAAATATAGCAGTTTGCAGCCGCCCAAGATTGCCGCATCCATTAGATCCTGGAAATTTTCCTGGCTCATCCTGATTGCCTTGGTGCTGTGGCTATCGGGCTCATAAGGGGTTAATTGCAGCTCACAGCTACCACCAATCCCTAAACTAGTAACGGGGAGGGTCTATGAGACCCACCATTACTAATCTGTAAGTGAAAAGAAATAAACATAAACACTAAAAAAATCCTTAATTTCAAATAAAATACAAAAAACACCCTCTTTTACCAATTTATTAACTCTAAAAACACCCAGGTCCGACGTAATCCACACGAGGTCCCACGGCAATTTCAGCTCTGCTACATCTGAACTGACATTGAGCGGCCATAGAACAATGACTTCCCACTGTGAGCTTCAGGAAGAAGTCACTCTGGTTGGGTGCTGTTAGAGCTGGAGGTTTCCACGGCCCTCCACCTGTAGTCAACCTGATCACAGGGGACCTCAATGAACTCTCACTCAGTTCACAGAACTGCATCTCCTGGCAGAAAATGGCGTTTTTTTGCCAACAGTTGCAGATTTGTTGCTGAAATTTCTACATCATATTCCTACACCCAATCTACACCTCATGGCAAAAAAAACCACATCAAAACACCATACAATTTTGATGTGATTTTGATGCGGTGTTTTTTGCCAGGAGGTGCAGATTGGGTGCAGGAATATAGTGTAAACATTTTAGCACCAAATCTGCATATCGTGACAAAAAAACGCAGCTTTCTGCCAGGAGATGCAGGACTGTGAACTCAGTGAGAGTTTTTTGAGGTCCCCTATGATCAGGTTACCTGTGATCACAGGTGGAGGGCCGTGGTAACCTCCAGCTGTGACAGCAACCAACCTGAGTGCCTTTGGATTTTTCGGTGTTTACAGCTTTTCACTTACAGATTAGTAATGGGGGGGTCACATTGACACCTCCCATTACTGATCTAGGGATAGAGACAGCTGTGAGCCATTAACCCCTTATTACCCCGATTGCCATTGCACCGGGATCATCGGGAAGAGGCGGGTAAAGTGCCATCTAATGGATGTGACAATCCTGGGTGGCTGCAGGCTGCTATTTTTACGCTGGGGGGCCCAATAAGCATGGGCCTCCCCAGCCAGAGAATACTCCCTATGTCCTTAATATAAATTGCCTGTTTTTAAAAGCACTTTGGAATTTTACCCATTTATGATGATGAGATAAACCTTTTACACCACATACATTGCCAATGGCAGCATGGCTCCAGGAGCACCAAAACCATGACACATTGGAATGATGATGAAGCAGGGAGAATCACATGATTTTTGATTTATTTATTTCACTCACTTATATAGTGCTATTAATTCCTCAGCGCTTTACAGACGTGATCTTCACTGCCCCCATTGGGGCTCACAATCTAAATTCCCTACGTATGTCTTTGGAGTGTGGGAGAAAACCAGAGAATCTGGAGGAAACCTACACAAACACAGGGAGAACATATAAACTGCTTGCAGATATTGTCCTTGCTAGTATTTGAAGCTAGGAACCCTGCGCTGCAAGACTGTAGTGCTAACCACTGAGCTACCATGCTGTCTATGTTTGGTTTTGTATTTGTTGTGCATGAGCACATGGCATGCCGTGCCTTCATCAGCGTCATGTCTTTCTACTGGAGTGTAAGGCTAAGTTAACATTTCCATTGTTTTGCATCAGTCACATGCGTTGCTTGACGCATGTGACTGATGCGCTGTACAACGGATGACAAAGAACAGAATTTTCTTTGTCAGACTCCGTTGTGTGCGGGGGGCGGAGCACAAGGGGGTGGAGTTCGGGGTGGGTGGAGCCGAGCGAGGCCGTGGCACTGAGGACGTCAGTGCCGCGGGGACTGCAGGGCTGAGGACAGGTGAGTGTGTGAGTGTGTGTGTGTCTGTGAGTACATGCTGAGTGCGGGGGGGGGGCGGAGTTGAGCGGGGAAGTGTCGGGCTCTGTGCACACCAGGGTAAATATCGGGTAAAAGCAAAGCACTTTTTGCTTGGTTACCCGATATTTATCTTGGATACCAGCGTACACCGCTTAGCGCTGGCTCCCTGCACCCGTAACCACTGTAAATATCAGGTAACTAACCAAAGCGCATTGCTTGGTTACCCGATGTGTATCCTGGTTACGGGGGCAGGGAGCCAGAGTGAGCATGCGCAGCAAAATCCTACGGATTGCGCTGCTCAAAAAACGTTACAGGCTGCGTTGGTCCCACCCGGCGGTCAGTTAAAAAACGACTGACTGCGACACAGCGGATGCAACGCAGCATCATCAGTCGCAATCCGTCACTAATAGAAGTCTATGGGGAAAAACAGGATTCCTGCAAAATATTTTACAGGATACCGTAATTCCTCAAGGCGACGGATTGTGACTGATGCAAAACAACGGAAGTGTGAACTTAGCCTAAGGCTGCTTTCACACATCCGGTTTGAGCCGTGCGGCTCAATCCGGCTGTGAAACCTATGCAACGGATGCGGTGAAAACACCGCATCCTTTGCATAAGTTTTTTACATGTGGCCCGTACGGTTTTTGCCCCTTGCGGCATGTTACTGAGCATGCGCAGTGGCAAAAACCGCATGCGGCGGCCGGATGCGGTTTTTGCCACATCGCGCCGCATCCGGCATCCATAGGGATGCATCGAGAAAAGCGCCGCATCGGCCGGATGCGGCGCGATGCGTTTTTTTTGGCCGCACAAAAAAACGCGCCAGCCAACGTTCCATCCGGCCGCCGCATCGGCTAAATCTTCCGCATGCGACAAAAACCGGACCGAACGCAAGGCCATGCAGCACAATGCGGCACTAATTAAAGTCTATGCAGGAAAAACGCAACCGGCTGCAAAAAAAAACGGTTGCGTTTTTCCTGCAAAGTGCCGGATTGTGCCGCATAGCAAAAACCGGAGGTGTGAAAGCAGCCTAACCCCGCAGTGTATACTAATACGTCTGCCTTTAGGACATAGGTCAGGTCAGCTTTGTTGGATGCTGTCTCTTGTGTAGATGAACCCTTTTGTTAGACTGGTTATATTGATGACTCTTATTATAATAAATATTAACTGCTCATATGATGGCAGTGCAAGGCAGTGGGTGGTTCTTGTGAAAATACCTAAAATATAATTTAAATAAATGATGAAAGAGTTAATTAATAAAGGTTTTTTCAAGTGAAGAGGTATTTCTAACTAATAAAGTGATAGCACCTCAGTAGGACAAGTCATGATCAGTGATGATCCAATGTCTGGCACCCCCGGAAATCCTGAGATTGGAAGTCCGATTATTTAATAATATTTTAAAAATATATATATATATTGTTTTAATATATTCTGTAGCCAAATACTGTACAATAATTATCATTGCTCACAATGCAATCTGTCTCTAATGGAGACACAATCAAAAATCCATGAGGGAATCGCAATACCCAAAAGAATCAAACACAAACACACAAGAAAGTGCAGACTCCATGCAGATGCTCTTCGGCTACATGGTGACCACCCAAGAACTATATTTCAGTGAACAGTGTCTCCTGAAGTTCCCATCACAGCTGGTGACCAGGACCTCACTGTGAAGGTAGAAAAAAAAAGTGAAGACATAGCAGTCCCTACTTTCTCAGTATTGGAGATATCGAGCGCATATCCTAGTGATAGGCCAGCACTTTATAAGATGGGAATTATCCTTAAAGGCAATCTATCATCAGAAGTAATGTCGTCGGCGTCCTTGCACATGGACTCTGATGCACTCACCTCGCCGGACACCCAGTGGCTCCTGCTATGGTCCTCACTGCATCTCTCTGTTCCCAGGTCCTGCGCACATTTCGCAGATATCCTTTGAGCATGCTAAGGGCAAGAGTCTGCGCACTCCTTGCTGTCACGATCTGACTGTAGGATAACAAGGTACAAGGACCCCTATGCTGTCCGTCACACTAAGGAACCCTAGGCTATCCCTAATTTCAGGGTTACTCCTGATGGTGGAGATGCATGAATCCTATGCCTGGCTATGCTTCTGGCCAGATCTAATCTTATTACCCCCTCTCACCAGGGAATGAAGAGGCAGTAGTGAGAAGGAAACACAAATAAAAACAGACAAGGGAAAACCAAAACTCTGACACACTGCACACACATAGGAATAGACAAAGAGAGACTCAGGAGAAAAGCAAGAGCAGGAAGATAGTAACAAAAGGCAACCAGGCTTAACTCCACAACTGCACTAAGTATCAAGTATCACAATCACCAAATAGTCAGGCTCACAACACCTCACCAGATCAACTAAGATAACTATACCTGGCATAGAATGAAGACTCTAGCCTGCATATATAGGAGCAAAGCAAGTGATCACTCCCCCAAAACATGTTGTCAAAGGAGACTAACAAGCAGACCAGCAGAGATTAACTCTTGCTAGCCTGCCTATGAGCTCCCACTCTGCAAGTTGATGCCCAAGTCTGCCTGCGTTGATCACAGACACCAGAGAAGTTAGTGAGCAGAGTTTCAAAATCAGTAGTCTGAACAGATCTCGCCACCATGTCAGTCAGCAAAGTTTGTAAAAACCTCTTAAAGGTGCAGAGCGCACCCTCTGCTAAGGTCTCCAGCCAATGGCTGGAGGGTGCTAGGTACTTAAGGTACCCTCCCCCTTAGGGAGGTGTCTGAGCAATGAGTCTTGTCAGTTTTTCAGTCTGTCAGGTGCCTTCTACTGTTCCTGTCCTATGTTTCTGTACCCAAGTTCCAGAATCTGTTCTAGTCCTGCATACCCGTACCCATGTACCAGACTGTTCCTGTCGTTCAGCCAGTAACTGTCATCCAGTCTGTACCTGCCGTCATGCTAGTACCAGCTTGCCAGTCTGTTTCAGCCATCCAGCCTGTAACTTAGCCAGTACCTGCATTCCTGACCTCTGGAGTAAGCTGCCGCAGAACCGTTGACAGCTATGGAGTGGTACCCAGCAGCTACCTTCCAGCACAAGCCTAACCTCACCATCAGACGCGCTAGTGAAGACAAGGTAGTCACTTACTCACGCCCCTCCAGGGTAAGCGCGACCTAATGGCACAGTGAGTTCACTCCCACCAGCGTGACATTAGGATTTTGCCACCTCATCTGAGAGCAGCATAATGAGGAAAAAAAAATCCTGATTCCAGCGATGTGTCACTTATTGGGCTGCTTAGTAAAGATTTTATGAAACAAATTATGTTATCAGCAAGAGATTATCACTAAGATGCTAATAAATCTCCTGCCATGCTCTGCAACCCCACCACTTATTGGCAGCTTTCAGTGTACACAGAAAGCTGTCAATCAATGGTGTGGGCGAGGTTATACAGAGCTCGAAATTCAGAGAATTGGTAGCTCTGCAGCATATAAAACGATTTTTAATCAAAACTACAACAAGCAGTCCAGTAAGTGACCCATCGCTGGATTCAGGGTCTCTGTCCTTACATCATTCTGCTCTCAAATGGACCTCTTCCAGATCACGTCTCTGTCTGCTCCCTGAACCTCATATGTTACCTCCTGGCTTCTGACCTCAGACCTCTTCCTGACCACGTCTCTGTCTGTTCCCTGAATCTTATACGTTACCTCCCGACTTCTGACCTTGGACCTCTTCCAGATCACGTCTCTGTCTGCTCCCTGAACCTCATATGTTACCTCCTGGCTTCTGACCTCAGACCTCTTCCTGACCACGTCTCTGTCTGTTCCCTGAATCTTATACGTTACCTCCCGACTTCTGACCTTGGACTTCTTCCAGATTACGTCTCTGTCTGCTCCCTGGATCTTATACGTTACTTCCTGGCTAATGATTCCGGCTTGTCTGACTACCCTTCTATTTATACTGCTCGTAGTGTCTAGCATCACATCAGGCATTAATAGTAGTCAACATTTTATAAAAATACATTTCTGCAGAAATTCTCTTTAATTCTGTTCATAATGATGAGAACACATAGGTATTGGAATAAATATTACAAAGTCTATCAATTTGAAATAAAATATTCCAGAGAGGGCTGTATATTTTTGGCTGTCTAAAGCTATTGGGAACTTAAAAACACGTTTTAGCATGCTGCCGTACTTAGGTATGGAACTGAAAAAGTTTCCTCTTTCAACAATAAGCTCCTTAGTGTAAGATCCAACCACGTGTCCCATTTACTGGACGTTACTGGCTAAAACGGCAGTTTTTCTGAAATGTGATCATATGCAGTAAAATACCCTGAGACCAACACAATGACTAATGTCCTTCTCATTGCGCTGATCCCTACCAGGCTTTTTCTCTTGGGGGAGTTATATTTTTATTTTCCAAGTACGGTAAATAGTTTCATCATATTGACACAGGCTGTCAGCTTTTTTTAAATAATTCCCAGATATTTTGTAACTTTGTACCTAAAGGAACAGCATATAGGAAAAGGAAAAAAAACATAAAATCTAATATATAAAGCTGAGTGTATGTGTGTATTTATGTGTGTATACATGTATGTATATGTCCGCTAAAGGAATCCGCACCGTTGCATTTACAATCACGAAATTTTACACAGATGCCTCATATGACTCAGGGAACGTCATAGACTATGTTTTGACGGGAAAATGTAACCCCGCGCTTTACAGTTACTCTCCAAAAAACCTGCCTCCATTAAAGTCAATGGAGCTGTGAGCTATTAGGTTATTAATAGCCGCTGTGATTGGTTGCTATAGGAACAAAGGACATTCATTGCATAAGAAGCTTATGTGTGAGGTAATAAGATGTCGGTGGGGAGACGGATAGAGAGAGACAGAAAGAGACAGACAGACAGACACAGACAGAGTAAGAGACAGACAGAGAAAGAGAGGGAAGAGAAACAGACAAATAAAGAGACAGACAGGCAAACAGACACAGACAGACAGGCACAGACAGGGAAAGAGACAGACATGGAAAGAGACAAAAACAGGGAAAGAGACAGACAGACAAGGAAAGAGACAGGGAAAGAGACAGAGACAGATGGGGAAAGAGACAGTCAAAGAGACAGAGGCAGAAATATACAGACAGGGAAAGAGACAGGCACAGACAGACAGGGAAAGAGACAGACAGATAAAGAGACAGACAGACAGTGAAATAGACAAAAACAGGGAAAGAGATAGGAAAGGGGAAAGAGACAGACAGATGGGGAATGAGACAGACCTGGAACGAGACAGACCTGGAACGAGACAGACCTGGAACAAGACAGACCTGGAACGAGACAGACAGAAAAAGAGACAGACATGGAGAGATACAGCCGGGGAAAGATACAGACAGGGAATAGACAGACAGACACAGAGATAGAGACAGACAGAAAGAGACATAGACAGACAGACACAGACAGACAGAGACTGGGAGAGAGACAGAGAGACAGTTACTATCCAGGTCAACACCCGGGTACTACAGCTAGTATAATATAATATTATTAATACAATTTTCTAACAGGGCTTACAGTTCACACTTCACGGTAACCCATTCATTGCAGTTGTCTGGGATCATATAACAATTGTCCAGATTCCAAAACAATAGATATGTCCTTTGTATATTCTGAATTTGAGAATTTCATCAGAGCTCTATGGGTCACGAGTGTGTCCCGTTCCCATGTTACCTTGAGAATTGTGATCACGCTTAATTGATCGCAGATCCTCTGTGAAGCCCACTTAACTGTTCTCTTGTATTGGAGTGGATTTACTTTCATTTGATGCTGAAAAGGTTAAAGTGAACCTGTCAGGTGCAATATGCACCCACAACCATGAGCAGTTCTGGGTGCATATCTCTAATCCTGGCCTAACTATCCCTGTATCTAGTATCATAGATAAAGAGATCTTTAGAAAAAGTATTTCTAATGAGCGCAGGGACTAGTCCCAAGGGTGTTATATCCCCCGACTAGTCCACCCTCTTAGCATGTTAGTACGCCCACAGGGGTGTACTGACATGCCGTTCAATGCAGCATCACCAGCGGTGACACGCGTACCTGTGTTCAGTGTGACCGATCTTCTGAATGCCGGTACTTCCAGTCATGCGCAGTAGACCTCTCTGAAGCCGGGACGCGTACACCTAGCTTCATACTGTGCTTAACCGGAAGTGCCCGACATTGAGAAGCGCGGTCACAGCGAACACAAGTACGCGCAGCACCGCTCATGAATCTGCATTGAATAGCATGTTAGTACGCCCCTGTGGGTGTGCTAACATGCAAAGTGGGCGGCTAGACGGGGGATATAACACCCTTGGGAGTAGTCCACGTGCTCATTTGCATAATATAAAAGATCTTTAGAAATACTTTTCCTAAAGATCTCTTTATCTAGGATACTAGATACAGGGACAGTTAGGCAGGGATTAGCAATATGCACCCAGAACTGCTCATGGTTCTTGGTGCATATTGCACCTGACAGGTTCCCTTTAAGGACCATTTCCCCATAACCTTAATCACTGCTGCAGCATGTTATCATTACCCCCTTCCGCTATATTTACCCACTCATGGATTCACTCCATGCCATTTACAGTTCATCTTACTGACCACTTTGAAGGAGCCGATCTCTGGAGAACTTGAGGTGTTTGTTATAGCTGCAGCTGTGAAGTTTTCACTGGAGAAGCCAAGGAGTGCTTTTTGTTGTGTCCTTCCCCACCCATTTGTCTTACCATCCTCTTGTTGTTTTATTGCAGTAGTGAGATTAATGTCTGATTGGCCTTCACACTAGTCAGGGTGAGTTCAGAGCCAGTTGGGGCCTGGACATGTGATGGGGCATGGGGGAAGAACCCGTCAAGGGATGTTAGGGAGTGCAGGGATCCATCTCATGTGAGTGTTAGGAGGTGATTCCCTCTCCTTATCACCAGGGCCTTCCATTGTATTTCTTTCCTAGTTTTCCCTTTGTCTTGTGCAGCTCACCGGGTATCCTAGCGCACCCGGCATGACAGTATGCCTCTAATGGAAGAATCAGATGTATGATAGCATAACCATTTTTGCCGCAGCTTTCTCCAGAGATTTTACCTTTTGCATTGTATGAAGTGTAATTGTGGCAAATCTGCAGCATTTTTACAACAAAATCTGCAGCTGTCAGGCCCTGCAGTTGCAGTTTTGGACACCTGGAGAGTTGCACCGCCCAAATACATAGACTCAAATTCATAATTTGTGGTTTGTTTGTTTTTAATCATATTTCTGTTTTGTCTTTCTTTGTGCACTAATGGATTTAATAGATGTAATGCCACAATAAAATCTTCCTATGGGATGGTGAGGGCTGCTATATATTTTGTGCTTGCATGTTGGACTCAGTTACACTCCATTAGCGTGCACCAGCGCTATCCCTCAGGTCAAAGCAAGGCTCAGTCCAATGCGGCTCTCTAGGTGTGCCAGAATGACACTTCCCATATGATAATTTTACCTATACATGTAAAAAAATACATGAAAGCTGCACTTTCTGTAGTGGGTGGGCCTACCCCCTACCAGTACCAGCATAGTTTACCCGGCATTGTAATTATTAAAAATGTTGATTTTTATTATTGTATGTTGTGTTAGGGCACCCCCTAGTGGCCGGGTGGGACGGCTGTTGCCACCGGGGAAGGATAAGTCGGCTGGATGTCTAGGGAAGGGCTGTGTGTGTGTGGAAGTAGTCGGATCCGGGACAGCAGTGTGTGACCATCGGTGGCAGTGTGTATGAGCGGAACATCAGGGGACGCCGGAGTAACGGAGGAGTACGCAACCTCACGGTCTGATTCCGCTGGTGTGGGTCCGGTGTGTGCTTGACCTAGAAGTGGGAGCCCGGAGAAGCGGAGTACCCAGGGCATATCCCCACTAGAGGGCGCGTTTGGGCAGGTTGTCCCCAGCTCCACAGGAATTGCCGTGCTGTCCGGATTGTATCTGTGCAAAATAAATGTTATCTTTTATTGGCATCAACTTCTGCCTGAGGACTGTTTGTGCACCTTTTGACGAAGATACTGACACACATTGTCCCACCAAGTCAGTCCCCAACATTGAAGGAGTGATAGAGCCAGGGGTGTGCCTTGAATTCACTGAGGTCACGACTACACAGCCAGAGGCCTCCCTGGCCCATCACTTCATGTGGCGTAGTCGGCAGGATGCGAGTACCTTGCCAGGGACCCAAGAAGCTGGAGATCAGGTCGTGCCTGGGGCACAAGACCCTTACTACGAGGGAAGATTTCCAGTCCCCTGGTGGGAAGAGAACACAGTGCCCGTAGCGTTGGACCGGGTACAGGATGGCGGCAAGAGGGCCGTTATCTGTGAAGTGGAAGAAAAGGCGCGAAAAGTTGGCGCCGAAAGAAGAGTCTGGGGCTGGCCGGTACCGAGGAAGAGGTACAGAGTACTCCGCCCAAAGAGGGGAGGCGCCAGTTCCAGGGCATGGAAGAAAAGATACGAAGTGGGCGGTGTCCGGAAGAAAAAGAAGTACCGCCGCGGAGGAGTCAAGAGGATGCATGAGGCTGGGGGAGGATTCTGTTTAAGAGCGGGAAACGAAGGCCCGCCTCCTCTTCCCTCAGGCTCAACTTTGACACCGTCGCCATTGGTCATACAGCCAACAGAGACAGTTATGGAGATGTCGGGACAACCGGAAGAGCTTGCTACCACCATGGCTCTGGTCAGTCTAGGCCGAGGGCGGCCTAAGTTTGCGGCTGCAAGTGAAGCCTCCCTTGTGGACCTGCCGATTGGACCGGGAGGTTCCACGCGGCCCGAAAAGGTGTCCTGGAAGACCACGTGGGACGCAAAGACCGGAGGCACGATCACAGAGGTCCGGGCAACGTACGCCACGCGTCCCCCTTGGGAGACCTCACAGCTGGGCGCCCTCGCTGCCACACCAACTGCCTCATATGGAGTGCCGGCCGAAGAGCTAGCTGAGCGGCCTGAGGAGGATCACCTGGGCTTTGTGTGGGATCCGGTCATCGTCCCTTCCCCTGTGCAACACCCCAGAGCTCCATCTCCGGTACCCGACCCTGTCAGAGAACGCCTGATGGCTGAAACCGTCGTCCGGGAAATGTTGTCCGGTCCCGGCGGCGAGGAGCTGGCCCTGCAGTTCACCACCGGAGTGGTGGTGAAGTTTAACCAGCAGGAGGGGTACGGGTTCATCCGAGAAGTAGAGACCGGAGATGACTACTTCTATAATAGAGTCCATCTGGATGTGGAGGGGCTGCCCAAGCGACTCCATACGCTCTGGCCGGGCGAGAAAGTCCAATTCTTGCCGGACGCAGGAAGTCGCGGCCTGTTTGCCGTTGGCGTCTCTCGGATGCCGACCGCCCGGGAAGCGGCCCAGTGGCAGCAGGAGCTGGAGTGGGAGGAGCAGCAGGAGCGACGCCGGAGCCATTCAAGACCGGTCCCGCCCGCGCCCTCTCATTCCCGGCGCACCTTGTCCGCTGCCCCGGAAGCATCATCTGGCCCGACCGCTGACCCGGAGAAGGTTCCCCCGGTGGTAGCGGTGCACCAGAGCGTAACCAACAAGCCGGTCATTGTCCTAGACGTACCGCAACCCGCGCCACCACCATCCCGGGTCGCGACGCCATCACCCCCGCCAGAAGCTGAAGCGGCTGCGTCAGCGGAACCACCCTTTGCCCCCGTGTCCTTCCGGAGGATACGCCGCCAGCCGGGGCAATCTCTGGGGGCTTACATACAGGCACAAGCGGAGGAGTGGAAGCGGTCCTGGCCTCCAGAGTAGACCTCTGCTGAGTTCCTGCTTAAAGACCGGTGTTGTTCCTAAACCGGCAGAAGTTGAAGTTCCAAAGAGTTAAAAAGTTTTATTTGCCGTCTGTGCATCACCCAGAGACCGGGAGCGCTGTTGCGCCTCCAGGCGCCATCTAAGACCGGGAGCGCTGCTGAGCCTCCGGGCGCCATCTAAGACCGGGAGCGCTGCTGAGCCTCCGGGCGCCATCTAAGACCGGGAGCGCTGTTGAACCTCCGGGCGCCTGCTACGAGACCGGGAGCGCTGCTGCGCTGTCGCGCCCTGGACTGGCGTCTCTTTTGTGGACGGGCCGCAGGTGATGGACTGGACTGGAGTTTATCGCCATGATGTTTTTGTTTTTACAGTTAAATGTTTTAAGCAGAGCCTTGCCGGGAGGCTCGGATTTTAAGAGGGGAGGCATGTAGTGGGTGGGCCTACCCCCTACCAGTACCAGCATAGTTTACCCGGCATTGTAATTATTAAAAATGTTGACTTTTATTATTGTATGTTGTGTTAGGGCACCCCCTAGTGGCCGGGTGGTTCGGCTGTTGCCACCGGGGAAGGAGGAGTCGGCTGGATGTCTAGGGAAGGGCTGTGTGTGTGTGGAAGTAGTCGGATCCGGGACAGCAGTGTGTGACCATCGGTGGCAGTGTGTATGAGCGGAACATCAGGGGACGCCGGAGTAACGGAGGAGTACGCAACCTCAAGGTCTGATTCCGCTGGTGTGGGTCCGGTGTGTGCTTGACCTAGAAGTGGGAGCCCGGAGAAGCAGAGTACCCAGGGCATATCCCCACTAGAGGGCGCGTTTGGGCAGGTTGTCCCCAGCTCCACAGGAATTGCCGTGCTGTCCGGATTGTATCTGTGCAAAATAAATGTTATCTTTTATTGGCATCAACTTCTGCCTGAGGACTGTTTGTGCACCTTTTGACGAAGATACTGACACACATTGTCCCACCAAGTCAGTCCCCAACATTGAAGGAGTGATAGAGCCAGGGGTGTGCCTTGAATTCACTGAGGTCACGACTACACAGCCAGAGGCCTCCCTGGCCCATCACTTCATTTCTACATCTGGATGTTTCATGAAGGTAAACTTACCCTGGCACAATTTTCTCCTTACCTGTTATGCAAGACATGCCCACATTATGTACTTTCTCGCTGTACCCTGGCATCAGGATGTGTCAATATTAGATATTTTGATTTCTAGCTGTCAGTTGCTCTACCACGCACTTTCATAAGATACGTTAGACTGGCGATATGCACGTTTTTGAGGTTGCTTCATTTGATAACATTTTTCATCAAGTGATGATTTATTGGAGTACGTACATTGAAATTCCATGCCAAAATTGCTTTGTGCATTGGATATCTGCAGCTTGTACTGAGTAGTGTGTGATCTCAGCAGCAACAGGGAGGAGGGATACTGAGGAGCTGTCAAACTGTCACAGGGCTACCACGACAGAAGGTCACAGCTCGTGGCTACACGCACCCATGCAGATTTCCCTTGTGCTTGTGCTGCAAGGGTTACAGCTACTGTATTCTTTTGTCTGCTAAGGCTTTCCATCCCGGCCTATCACAGCTGTTCTGTTTTATCCACTCCCCTTTGGTATAAGTTCTCACCTCTTAGCCTTGGTAGCCTGCTATACCATGGTATCGGTGTGGTGGTGTGAGCAGTGGAAAGAAAAGTCGCTTTGGACTCATTGCTACCTGGAAGTTTATTTTACCCCTGTCTGTCATATTCCCTTTGTGTGATTATTGTGGAGCAGGACTAGTGTTACTGCTGCCCTGCACACTAGCCAGGGCCGAGCTTTGGATAAGTCAGTGGTAGGAATGTGATCACCACAAAGGGTGAAAGAACATATCTAGGGACGTCAACGAGCTCAGGGATACTTAGGGTAAGTGTCAGGGGTTTCCATTCCTATTGATCCCTAGTGGCAGTATTCCCCTTCCCTTTTGTCTTAGTTTGCACCGGTTGGCTCCTTTGTGGAGTGCGACACAAACAAGCTAGGTGGGTACAGAATGGCCTTAAATATTCGTTAATTATTATCATTATACAGGAAATGTGAAATGGATTTTCATAGTAAATACTCTAGCATCATCAGGGCTAAGATATCTATTTAATAATGTACATAGGTTGCATTTTAAAATCTGCTGATGTGCCGCCCCAGCAGCAGTCGAACTGCTCGGATCCGGGGGTTGCTGTGGCTCAAGGGTCTCCGGACTCGGGGGCTTGCGGCCACTCCGAATATAAAGGGGATATTTACAGGGGATAAATGTTTGTGATGCCACCTGCGGGTTGCGGTAAAGGGGAGTACTGGGGCAAATGGTGTGGGCAGCCAGGTGTCAGTCCCTCCACAGGTTGGGAAGGCCCCGGACCGTGGGGATTTGGTGAAAGGGTAGCTTGCTTGGCCTTGGGAAGCAGGGTACAGGGGTCGGATTACTCACTGCTGTAGTCGTGGTGGTGGATCAGGTAGATTAAGCAGACACTCACACAGATGGTAAACCAAAGTCTGTAGGCACCACAGTCTCTACGGGGGAGTCCGTCCAGGTCCCGCTCCCACCAGTGTCATTTAGTAAGTCCGGAGCCCTGCCTCCGTGCACAAATTGTTTTACTGTTGTGGCCCCTTGGTTTGAAGCTTTTGGGGACCCGCTACCCGTGTGTATGGCAGCTGTGCTCTTGGTGGCTGGCACTTGGGATTTCATTGGGTTGTGTATTTTGGAGAACCCTATCCCCCGCAGTCTGCTGTCGCCTCCAATCT
Source organism: Anomaloglossus baeobatrachus (assembly GCF_048569485.1). NCBI lineage: Eukaryota > Metazoa > Chordata > Amphibia > Anura > Aromobatidae > Anomaloglossus > Anomaloglossus baeobatrachus. Next base: position 57,280,743 of record NC_134357.1, on the reverse strand, counting down.
CTGAGCTCTTGGGGACAGTTCATACAGAGACTACCCTCCACAGGCTAATTATCAGGTTGCTTGAAGCTACTCCCCGATCTAGGGTCCTGTACCCCACAGTGCTCGGTACCGGTAAGGTGGCTGGGCTTTCTGGTGCCAACAGTCCTCCTAGACTATGTCTGTTACACTCCTGTCCAGTGTTCCTAATACCAGTCCCCGACTCCTGTGGTCCCGGACCACTGTCTGCGACCCAACCTGTCGCCTCCCTGGGAGCTCCAACTCCCCTTCTCCCTCTTTCATGGCTACCACTTCACTCCCTCTCACTTTGAGAGCTGACTCCAAACTCATTTTTCTCCCTCCCACCAGTCTGCCTGACCCCTAGGTGGGCGGCCCTGCTCCAACCTGACCAACCCACTGGTGTGTCTGTCCAGCCCTGGTGTGAGGTGTGGTTGGGATTTGTAGTGCGGATGTCAGTGACACTGTTGATGGGAACCTGGAACCACGGGGGGTAGGCCCTGCACCCTGGTGTACCGGATGCAGTTCCCTGTAGCACCCTGATGTATTCAGGGGCGCTACACTGACACTCCACTTTAAATATATTAAAGGGTTGTCCAGCCAAAAATAAGACATAAATTACTTTGATATAGTGAATTGAATAATTAAATGATATGCAGGGCCTGTGTATAGGATCTTATATAGGATGAGAGGGAGAAGTGATTTTTACCTTTATATACATTGGTATGGAAACTTGTCTTTTTTTCTGTGGTTATGTCTGGTAATGAAGCTCAGTCGCATTTACTTGATGTACCTGGATAATCACAACTCTTTCATTCCACTGATTAGTAGTCAGAACTCCCCCTAAGAACACACAGTGTTTTACTCTCATTCCCCTGCCTTATGAAGTCACTTCAACAGCGGGCCTCTATTTCAAAGTTTAATCACCTTGTCCAACTAAGAGGACATTGTTTTTTCCCAAGTGTTTCATGTTCCCCTCTCTTCTTGGATTCTTTGGTTAAAAGGCCATATTCATTAGATGTCTGATCACACCCTTCAATTAGGTCCTAGACACAGAGTTGTCAGCAGACTGAAAAAAATGCTATGTGCTGTGAGCATTCTCATGTGGCGGGAGGCGGGGATTTGCACACTTCCGGCCACATTTCAACTAGACGTATCCGGCCATGTCCCATTCACTTGCATCGAGGCCGGGCATGTCTAGTCGGCATGTGACCGCATGGATGCAAATTGTATACTTGCGGTCAGGTGCCCGCTGCTCCTGGCACCGGTGAATCCTTACAGCACTGAGTGTGAGTCACATAGAGTGAATGCAAACTTGTTCCCTAAAGACCAAGAACCCCTTTAAAAGAATTCTGAGAAAATAAAAGGGGGTCTTCTTTTAAAGAGCTTCATAATTTGACCAGAGTGAACTGCAACATCTTTCTCTGAGGAGGATCTGTCCTGTCTTACATTACTCAGACACCTATTTAAATTGAATCGATACGGTGTAATGCTTATTTTGACCTGTGGTGGAGCTGCAGGAAAATTAAATATATACTGCCTGTTTCACCCACAGGAGGTCACTTCAGATGCTACTAGGCAGACACTTTGTTATCTCTTTATTGCCAAGAGACCCTTCTCTTCTTTGCCAATAAACACATAACAAAAACAAAGGTAAGGAAAGAGGTAGTCTTTTGTATGCAAATGGAAATTTGTAGGCAAGTGTGTGGATTTCAGCTGAATGATAAACTTACATAAAAATCTGCAACAAATCTGCCAAATGTAAACATAAACACAAAAACATATATGGTAGGAGCAACTAAAGACAATGACAGAGGAATAAGCAATAAAAATTGCTAGGTTTATTAAGAATAAGTTAAAAACCATAAAAATACATACAGCTGCACTCTAAAATACTAACATTGAATAAGGGAACTCTGGTAATGCTTTACTGTTATAGGAATATTTGAAAAGAGATACTTAGCTTATGTATTGACCAATGCATGTGAGCCTGATAACCAAGACAAGGTGATCTCTTTTATATATATATATATATATATATATATATATATATATATATACTGGGACCCTAACTTGAAATGCCTCTATCTGGGTTAAAAAGCTACGTGTCTGGGCAGAAAAGATCCAGCTATGAAAGAGGGTGGATACAGCCTGATTACATCGTTGATTTCAATACCAGAGTTCCCTTATTCAATGTTAACATTTTAGAGTGCACCTGTATGTATTTTTGCAGTTATAATGTGTTTTCAGCTGGCACCTGTTCACACCTGTTGGATGTTTGGGTCACTTTTTTTTATATATTTGCATTTCCCCTTTTATACCTGGATCCTTTCTGCCCAGACACCTAGGTTGTTAACGAAAATAGAGATTACCTTGGCGTGGTTTTGGGGCTCTTTTGCATTGATCAATACAATGGCTAAACATCTCTTATATTCCTATTATTCATAGCAGTTATACATATTCCATTTTCATGTTTTTTCTTTTTTCAGATAGTTCATTGTATTTTTCTGTCTAGTATTCCCATAGCAGTTCTGCTATACATTGTGACTAGTGTGCAACTCTTTATCCTATTGTATAGTTGTATGTTTTTGAGTCTTGCACCTTGTTCACAGCACTGGAGTTCCAGACGTGCATTCTTTAGTTAACCCAGATAGAGGAATTCCAAGTTAGTATCCCGGTATATAAGAGATCACCTTGTCAGGGTTTCCGGGCTCACATGCATTGGCTAATACATAAGCTAAATGTCTCTTTTTCAAATATTCCTATAGCAGAGAGATCCGTTATTCAATGTTAGCATTTTAGAGTGCAGCTGTATGTATTTTTGTAGCTATAATGTGTTTTCAGCTGGCACGTCTTCACACCAGTTGGATGTTCGATAATATAAGTTAAAAACCATGACATATAGTATACAAAAAAAGAGGTTAGAAAAATAAGGAGGCAATATAGACTGTAGGTGGAGAAAATTCAGAGGGGAAGAAAAGGCAGCACAAATATATGCAGGAACTCATATTTACCATATCACTGGTGCAAACTCAGCTTCAAATACTAGAATAACATACTCACACTGAGATGTGTACATAATAACAATTCATATGTGACTGAAATATCGGGAGAGTGAACAATACATCACTATAGTAGAAAGTAAACAAGTTACAGAATACTTATTGTCTGCCTAAGAGTAAAGTGCAGAATGTACTGCTCACCCATCTGGATATACTCTACAAAACCCAAAGCGCGTTTCGCTAAAATGCTTTCTCAAAAGGAGATACCTCCCCTTTTGAGAAAGCATTTTAGCGAAACACACATCGTGTTGTGTGGAGTATATTCAGATCGGTGAGTAGTACATTCTGCACTTTATTCTTAGATGTGATTTTTGGAAGACCCTACCTCAACTGAGATGGTTCCTGATCTGTTCCCTTATGTCTCATGAATTTTGTATTGACAAATATAATCATAGTCTTACATTACTACTATCTTGAGTTCGCCTACAAGGACTTGTGCGACTGCAAACACTGCACACATCGGGAATATTTCAGTGTATTGTTATTGATCCATAGAACATTTTGGAAGTCAAAGGTCTTTAAGCAGGCAGGAGAGCAAATAGTGTTTCATAATTTTAACTCTCTGCCAAAGACCTTCATACTTCCAGAGAAAAAGTCTTTGAAATATTTTTTTTTTTTTCAAATACATACTGGATAAAAAACAGTGAAGAAAGAACTTGCTTAAAATTATCCTAAGAAGTAGTACCATCTTAATCCTTGTAAAAAGGAGTTCTTTGTGGCATTTGTGAAATCTCATCAGTTATTTATTTTAGTTTTATTATTATTTTTAGCAATAATCTTCATCTATAAAGCGTTTTTCAATATATATATTTTTGTTAAAGAATTGAATATAATTGATGCTTTGTGTCTGTGGGATTTCAGCACAGAACATTGGGGGGTCACTCATTTGTCTTGCAGCACTTTGGTCTTGAGTTCACGTGTGACTAAGGACATTGGCATGGACTTTGTTTGTTTGCCCCGTGTCTGTGTGGGTGTTTTTGGTTTTCCACCCACGCTCTAAAAAGCATATTGGAAAAGGATCGATCACCTCTCTGGCATGTCTGTTTTAGCAGAATACGTGTGTTCCCCGTCTTTTCTGATAGCTCTACTGTGTGCTGCCTCTCTGTTATTTCTCCTAGATGCATAAATTAACTGGCTAGCTTGGTCCACATCAAGTTCCAGAAACTTTTAGCGAGGGCTATCGATTGGACTGAAAGCTGCATGAAAATGCGAAAGTTGCAGATGAGCGCATAGTTAAAAACAATATCATAGTTCAACATGAGCACAGTCTGGGGTTTCCCTTATCTATTTTTGCATTTTTTTTTTGCTGTTATCTGTTTGTCCCCATTTATTATGTGCTCCATGAACAATGCTACCAGTTGTGTATCTTGTGAGATGTATTCATGCCTTCAACAGCCATATATCTGCACCCAATGTCAGCAAGTTACATATTTAGAAGCCCAGATAATGGGTCAAAATATGCAGCTTGCCACACTCAGGAGCAATGTGAACCTCGAGAGGAGTTTAGACCTCACTGAATGGCTTTGGCTGGGGCCAGTGATATGGAGGAGGGTGGAGGTGGGGAAGCTCAGGACTCAGAGGTAGGAAGCTCAGGACTCAGAGGTAGGTATGGGAAAAGTGTCAGGGAGCCTAGTGCTGATCTGGTACAAGCTAGTAAATATGCCTGTTTAATATTAGGAATGCAGGTCCAGGACCAGGACCACTACAGCAGGACGTTGCTCCTAGCAACCAGGAAAAAGGCTGCTGTAGGAAGGTGGGAAATAGGAGTGCAGCAAAGGCCAGACAGATGTTGGTGGTAGGGGACTCTATAATTAGGTGGACAGAAAGGGGCATCTGTCGCTGAGACTGTGAATGCCGAACAGTGCCGGGTTCTTGGGTTTGGATAGGCAGAATGCTGAGTGGGGTTATGGAAAACCCAGCGGTCATGGTGCACATTAGTACCAATGACAAAGTTAGAGGGAGGTGGAAGGTCCTTAAAACAGATTACAGAGAACTAGGAGAGAAGCTGAAGTCCAGGACCTCCAAGGTGGTATTTTCAGAAATACTACCGGTGCCACAAGCGTCACTAGAGAAAAAACTGAAATTTAAGGCGATAAATAAGTGGCTTAAAAATTGGTGCAGGAAGGAGGGGTTTGAGTTCATGCAGAACAGGGCTGACTTCTCTGTCAACTATAGGCTCTACGGTAGGGACAGACTGTACCTCAATGGAGAGGGGGCTGCTGTGCTGGGGGAAAAACATGCCCAGATTGATGGAGGAGCTTTTAAACTAGAATCTTTAGGAAGGGAGGGAAGTTGTGCACATAAGGAGATGATTAGAGTAGACAGAGTGAGACAGTAGAGGTTATGGACTGATTTAGGGGGGACTGGAACATGCAAGGAAAGTAGGGAGGGGATTAATACATGTACTAATAGTATTAAATGTGATGGGCAGCATGGTAGCTCAGTGGTTAGCACTGCAGTCTTGCAGTGCTGGCTGGGAATGGGTTCAAATCTCACCAAGGACAACATCTGCAAGGAGTTTTTATGCTATCCCCATGTTTCCATGGGTTTCCTCTGGATTCTCCAGTCTCCTCCCACACTTCAAAGACATACTGATAGGGAATTTAGATTGTGAGCCCCAACGGAGACAGTGTTGTTGATGTATGTAAAGCACTGTGGAATATGTTAGCGCTGTATAAAGATTATTATTATAAATGTCTGCTGGTGAATGCAATAAGTCTTGCAAACAAAATTAATGCATTGGAGACTCCTATGTCCACGGAATCCGGTGTGGTGACTATTACGGAAACCTGGCTGGATAAGAGCCATGACTGGATGACATGTAGAGGGTTATACCACATTAAGAAAGGACAAGAAAGACAAAAAAGGTGGAGAGGTGTATATTTTCGTAAAATCTAACTTAAGACTTGTGCTGATTGTTGACATTGGGTGGAGCTGTGACAATGTAGAGTCCGTATGGGTAAATGTACACATGGAAGGGCAATAATTCAAAGCTGGTAATTGAAGTTTTCTATTAACCTCCTAATATAGCTAAACAGGTAGAGGATGAAGTGCTGCAACAATTTGAAATGGCAACCAATAATAACAGTGTCCTTATAATAGGGGAATTTTAACCTTCTGGATATTCAATGGGATATCGAATATTCTGGTTGTGCTAAAATCTGCAAGTTCTTATCCACAGTTCATGACAATTTCTTCTCTCAGTAGATGAAATGACCAGGGGAGATAATTTCCTGGATCTGGTCATGTCAAATAGACCAGATACAATTTCAGGTCTATAGGTCTGGGATCAATTTGTATACAGTGACCACAAAATGGTAAGTTTCAATGTAATATTAAATAGAAAATTTCAAAGAGGAAAAGTAAAAACCTGGAACCTTAGCAAAATGGATGAAGTTGGATCCAGGTAACTATGGTTGTAACTGTTTTGTTCTGACCCAACGTCAGATTATGGAATCACCAGTAAAGTACTTGGATAAAGAGCACTTGAAGAAAAGAATGCACACTGCTTTGTGGGTAAAACAATTCTGTTTATCGTCGATCGGCACCTTCCCAGCGGGAGGAGATGAATGCAGGTATGTTTTATATGTTTTATATATGTTTATTCCTACCGTACATCTATGGACTGATTTGAATTATGTACTTACCTGAGCCACTTTGGATATTAATAGATATTTTCAGTGTTATACAGTGGTGTGAAAAAGTCTTTGCCCCTTCCTGATTTCTTATTCTTTTGCATGTTTGTCACACTTAAATGTTTCAGATCACCAAACAAATTTAAATATTATACAAAGATAACACACGTAAACACAATATGCAGTTTATAAATTACGGTCTTTATTATTAAGGGAAAAATAAATCTAGACCTACAGGGCCCTGTGTGGTAGCCCCCTAATTATTATTATTATTATTATTATTATTATTATTATTATTATTATGCTGAGGTGAGGAATACCGGGCACTGCTAATTCAAATATGGCTAGAAGCCGCAATCCCAATGAGGGCAAGATCCGGGTGCGTGTCTCAGAGTAGAGACGATACAAAATCCAAAGGCAGGCATGAAGGGTCGCATTCCACAAAGATCTCGGTAAAGGTGAATCTTTATTCCAAGTTCACATCAGGGATACAGTGGTGGAGGAGGGTGAGGGCGTGCCGTTTCGCAAGTAATTTGCTTCTACGGGTCCAGTGCACCCTCCTCCACCACCTGTATCCCTGATGTGAACTTGGAATAAAGATTCACCTTTACCGAGATCTTTGTGGAGTGCGACCCTTCATGCCTGCCTTTGGATTATTATTATTATTATTAATTATAGCGCCATTTATTCCATGGGCATTACATGTGAAAGGGGTATACAAAATAGGGACAAGTACAATAATCATAAACAATACAAGGCACAGACAGGTAGAGGAGGTCGGAGGCTCACAGTCTACAAGGGTTGGGTGAGGATACAGTAGGTGAGGGTAGAGCTGGTCGTGTGGCACTCTATCAGACTGAGGGTTATGGCAGGTTGTAGGCTTGTCGGAAGTGGTGGGTCTTCAGGTTCCTTTTGAAGCTTGTCAAGGTAGGCGAGAATCTGATATGTTGTGGCAGAGCATTCCAGAGTATGGGGGAGGCACGGGAGAAATCTTGGATGCGATGGTGGAAAGAGGAGATGAGTGGGGGGTAGAGAAGGAAATCTTGTGAGGATTGAAGGTTACGTGCAGGTAAGTACCGGGAGACTAGGTTACAGATGTAGGAAGGAGACAGGTTGTGGATGGCTTTGTAGGTCATGGTTAGGGTTTTGAACTGGAGTCGTTGGGCAATAGAAAGCAAGTGAAGAATTGGCAGAGAGGAGAGGTCGGGGAGTAGCAGGGGGACATGTGGATTAGCTGGGCAGCATAGTTTAGAATAGATTGTAGGGGTGCGAGACTGCTGGAAGGGAGGCTGCAGAGCAGGAGGTTGCAATAATCCAATAATTAATGCAATAATCCAGGCGGGAGATAATAAGGGCATGCACTAGGATTTTTGCAGCTTCTTGGGAAAGGAATGCACGGATCCGGGAAATGTTTTTGAGTTGGAGGCGGCAGGAGGTGGAGAGGGCTTGGATCGATGTGTGGCTTGAAAGAGAGAGTCTAGAGTTACTCCCAGGCAGAGAGCACGTGGCACTGGGGAAAGTGAGCAGCCATTGACATTGATGGATGTGTCAGGTGGGGGGGTTGAGTGAGGAGGAGGAAAGATAATGAATTCTGTTTTGACCATGTTCAATTTTAGGAATCGAGCAGAGAAAAAGGATGAAATAGCAGACAAACATTGTGGGATTCTGGTTAGTAGGGAGGTGATGTCAGGTCCAGAGATGTAGATCTGCATATCATCAGCGTGGAGGTGATGTTGAAATCCATGGGACTCTATAGGTACCGTCACACTAAACAACTTACCAGCGATCCCAACAATGATACAACCTGATAGGGATTGCTGGTAAGTTGCTAAGAGGTCGCTGGTGAGATGTCACACAGTCAGACCTAAGCGACACTCCAGCGATCCCACCAGCAACCTGACCTGGCAGGGAACGCTGGAGCGTCGCTACACGGGTTGCTGGTGAGCTGTCAAACAGGCAGATCTCACCAGCAAGTAGGGACCAGCCCCCAGCCAGCAGCACGCGTGACCAACCCGATATTTACCTTGGTTACCAGCGCACACCGCTTAGCGCTGGCTCCCTGCACTCCTAGCCAGAGTATACATCGGGTTAATTACCCGATGTGTAGTCTGGCTATGTGTGCAGGGAGCAGGGAGCCGGCACTGGCAGCGTGAGAGTGGGGACGCTGGTAACGAAGGTAAATATCGGGTAACCAAGGAAAGGGCTTCTTGTTTACCTGATGTTTACCGTAGTTACCAGCGTCTGCAGAAGCCGGCTCCATGCTCCCTGCACATTCAGTTGTTGCTGTCTCGCTGTCACACACAGCGATCTGTGCTTCACAGCGGGAGAGCAACAACTAAAAAACGGTCCAGGACATTCAGCAACAACCAGCAACCTCACAGCAGGGGCCAGGTTGTTGCTGGATGTCACACACAGCAACATCGCTAGCAAGGTCGCTGCTACGTCACAAAAGTTGTGCCTCAGCAGTGATGTTGCTAGCGATGTTGCTTAGTGTGACGGTACCTTTAGAGTTGTCCCAGGCTGAAGGTGTAGATTGAGAACAGCAGGGGTCCTAGAACTGAACCTTGGGGAACCCTGACAGATAGGGGGCGAGGTGAGAAAGTGGTGTGAGAGTGGGAGACGCTGAAAGTTCGGTCGGTTAAGTAGGAGGAAATCCAAGATAGGGCCCAGTCTGTGATGCCCAGAGATGAGAGAATTTGTAGTAGAAGGGAATGGTCTATTGTGTCAAAGGCAGAGAACAGGTCCAGGAGGAGGAGGACAGAGTAGTGTTGCTTGGCTTTGGCGGTTGGTAGGTCATTAGTGACTTTAGTTAGGGTAGTTTCAGTGGAATGATGCGGTCGGTCAGTCAAAGAGGGAACTAATAACTGGTTGGGCTAACTTTAACAGCAACAACTACAATCAAGTGTTTGCGATAACTGGCAATGAGTCTTTTACAACGCTCTTGAGGAATTTTGGTCCACTCCTCTTTGCAGAATTGTTGTATTTCAGGTACATGGGAGGATTTCTGAACATGAACTACCTTCTTAAGGTCATTCCACAGCGTCTCAATTGAATTAAGGTCAGGACTTTAATTAGGCTACTCCAATGTCTTAAGAAAAATTTTGTTTTTCTTAAGCTATTCAGAGGTGGACTTGCTGGTATATTTTGGATCTTTGTCCTGCTGTATATCCCAAGTGTACTTCAGCTTGAGGTCACGAACAGATGGCGGACATTCTCTTTCAGTATTTTTTGGCAGAAAGCAGAATTGATGATTCCATTTAATACAGCAAGTCTTCCATGGTCTGAAGCAGCAAAACAGACCCAGACCATCACACTACCACCACCATATTTTACTGTTGGTATGATATTCCTTTTCTGAAATGCCATGTTACTTCCATGCCAGATGTAATGTCATATACACCTTCCGTAAAGTTCAACTTTTGTCAGTACACAAAGTATTCTCCCAAAAGTCTTGGGAAACTTCAAGATGTTTTATGGCAAAACTGAGACAAGCCTTAAGGCCCTGTGCGCACTTACCGGTTTTTGCCGCGGATTTTCTGCGGATTTGCTGCATGTTTTGCTGCAGAAAATGTTCACAACATCTCTGCAGTGAATCACCAGCAAAACCTATGGGAAAAAAAAATCCTGTGCGCACTAGGCGGATTTTGACAGCTGCATGTTTTGCTGCAAAAACAATTGCATGGCAATTCTTTTCCGCACGTCGCTGCGGGATTTCACTCCATTGACTCCAATGTAATCGTGAAATCCCGCAGGAAATAACACAGACAGCAAATTCTGTGCGGTTCACTGCGTTTTCCTGCGTTATTCCCTGTGGTATTTCGCGGTTTACCTGCGGTAATGTACAACGCTGCCTGCGGTTTGCAGGGAAGTGATGACATTATGACAGGAAGAGGAAGCGGAGCAGAGAGTAAACACACACAGATCACAGACACAGACATAGAACACACACACATCACACTCACACACAGACCTACAGAATACACATACAAATCAAATGGAAATATAGAAAAAAAACCACGTGGGCTCCGCCGTATTTTTACCTTCCAGCCGAGGTAAGCACACAGCGGCGGCCTGGTATCCTCATGCTGGGGAGGGCGAGGGGCAGGGTTAATGTCTCCCGCCTCCCTCCCACCTCCCGCAGCCGAGAATATCAGCCGCTGCTGCCCCGGGACTGTCGCATGCATTATGTGACAGTCCCGGAGTGTCCCCAGCTCTTCTTGTTGCCGTGTGCGGTGGCAATCAAGGTAATGTAAGGAGTTAATGGCGGCGGATCGCCGCCACTAAGTCCAGGCTTGATCATGGCAGCGTCTATGTGACAGCTGACATGATCAACCCGTAAGTAAAGTGAAAAAACACACACACCGAAAAATCCTTTATTTTAAATAAAACACAAAAAAGCTTCTGGTTCACCCGTTTATTAACCCCCATCACACAGCTCCGGCGTAATCCACAGCTCCGGCGTAATCCACGTCCTGCGATGCTTGCATCCAGCTGCGACTGACACTGCTGAATGCAGAGTCGCAGCGAGACAGCAGAGGTAACCACAGGGCATTTCCTACGGACGGTAATGTAAACTCACATTACCGCTCGGGAGAAATGCAGCCTGTGCTCACAGGGACTCTCTGTCTATCTATATATCTATCTCTCTATCTATTCTATCTATCTATTTATCTATCTGCTATCTAAAAAGCAAATTACTTTTTTTTTTCTCCTCAATGTGCTTTATTGCATTGAATGCATTAAAGCACATGTACCAACCCGCACGCGGCAAAACCGCAGCAATACCGCGAACAATACCGCGGTAAAACCGCGGCAAACCGCATGCGGTTTTCGGGTGCGGTTTGTCGCGTTTTTTTACCGCGGATGCGGTAATCTTTCAGTGCTTGCGGAATTTTCTTGAGAAAATTCCATTTTCCAGTGCGCACAGGGCCTTATGTTCTTTTTGCTTAGCAGTGGTTTTTGTCTTGGAACTCTGCCATGCAGGTTATTTTTGCCCAGTCTCTTTCTTATGGTGGAGCCATGAACACTGACCTTAACTGAGGCAAGTGAGGCCTGCAGTTCTTTGGATGTTGTTGTGTGGTCTTTCGTGACCTCTTTGGTGAGTCATTGCTGCGCTCTTGGGTAACTTAAGTAGGCCAGCCACTCCTGGGAAGGTTCACCACTGTTCCATGTTTTCGCCATTTGTGGATAATGATTTCCTCAGTGGTTCGCTGAAGTCCCAAAGCTTTATAACCTTTTTCAGACTGATAGATCTCAATTAATTTGTTTCTCATATGTTCCTGAATTTCTCTGAATCGCGGCATGATGTCTAGCTTTTGAGAATCTTATGGTCTATTTCACTTTGTCAGACAGGTCCTATTTAAGTGATTTCTTGATTGAGAACAGGTGTGGCAAAAATCAGGCCTGGGTGTGGCTAGGGAAATTGAACTCTGCTATCCAAGGATGTGATAAACCACAGTTAATTTATTTTTAAGGGGGGAACGCAATCACTTTTTCACACACTCCCCTGTAGGTTGGGATTTCTTTTTCCCTTAATAATAATGACCTTCATTTATAAACTGCATTTTGTGTTTACTTCTGTTATCTTTGTCTAATATTTCAATTTGTTTGGTGATCTCAAACATTTGTCTGACAGACATGCAAACGAATAAGAAATCAGGAAGGGGGCAAACACTTTTTCACACCACTGTATATCATCTTTAGGTGGAGGGTGTATTATTATTACTATTCCTCCTGTTTTATCAACTCCTGCTATGGTTATGTCGCCCTCTGCTGTCTACTCTTGTTGAGTTTTGTTTATAATTTTAATCCTTTGTTATTTAAAAATAAATTAATAAAATAAAATTTTATATTTTACCTACTTGGACTATTTGCTTTTTTGTGAATAGGTCCTGTATCTCATCTTCTTAGACTCCCTTGTAACATGGTTGGTACCACAGGATTGCTGACATGGTACCGATATTTAAAAAAGGTGGATCAAGGTAACTACTTTTGTAGCTGTTTTGCTCCGACAAAAAATCAGAATATGGAATCACCAGTAAGCTCCAAATTGAGACTCTAGGCACAAAGAAAATAATGTATGCTGCTTTGTGGGCAAAACAATTCTGTTTACTCCCACGTGAGTAGTTATTTTTGTTATACCATTTACAGACAAAGGTATTTTCCATTCCCTACTGACGAACACATTATGAGTTCTTTATCTTATTATGTCTCTTCTCAACAAACTACCGATAATAACAAACAGATTATCAAAACCTTATACATTATATAGGAAAAAATATAACAAATATGGGATCTTAATGGAATCTGTCAGGTGATTTTCCAGTACAAAACTATTGGTATCCTAGAATAGTGCTTGGGCAGCCCTTTCAGGATCAGTAACTTTTATTGCTGTACTCTATCCTGTTATCTTGCTGTCAGACCCAAAGAATTCAGTGTCACATGCCTGATAGCCAAGCATATGTAAATCCAAAGTGATTTTGCACTGCTCCTCCAACACACCGCTCCGCAGTGATAGTAAACATCTTTACTGTCATTAGTTTTGTACTAAAAAATCTACTGACAGAAATTAAGAAAGAAAAAAGAAAACACCTAGGTTACTTACCGGTAGCCGGTTTTTCCAGAACCCATGACAGCACCCATATAATCACGTGGTGCTGTCATGGGTGAGGGGAAAACACCTAGGTTACTTACCGGTAGCCGTTTTTTCCAGAACCCATGACAGCACCACGTGATTATATGGGTGCTGTCATGGGTGAGGGGAAAAGGAAGATCAGTTCACCTATATAGTGCATGATCATGCAAAATTCCCATGGACAAGAAAGGTAGAAAAACCAGCATTAATCCCATCCATAAAATCCAAAAGTCTTATTCAATAATGATTAAAATCCAAAGTTTGACACAGTGGTACAGAGCATGTCTAGTAGTAAAAGGCAACGTGTTTCTGACCCATGTGGTTGTTCGTAGAGATGGGTGAACCCGCAGATGTTAGGGTTCAGCTGGTCTGGCCGGACTTAAAAAAAAAAGAAAAAAAAAGTCAGATTCAGGTCCGAACTTGAATCTGAACTTGAGCCCGGACCGTAAACCCCATATATGTCTACGGGAACCTAAACATCTATGCTGTACAATGGTTGTAGTAAGAGATAGGAGGTTGCAAAAGGAAGCACACTGGGGATTAAAGCAGGACAATTATACTTGCCGAGTCTCTGCATGGCTGTCGCACTGGTTCCAGGTCCGCTCATTAAACCTTATGAATATGTAGTACTTTCCCTGCCCACTCTCTCTGACAACGTCTGTGATTGGTTGCCCTCCCACTTGCTCTCTGGGTCCCAGAGTGAATGGAGTGTAAAAATAAATACATAATTGGGAAAAAAATGGCGTAGGATCACTGAATTTTGATAGCCAGTGCAGATAACGCAGACAGCTGGAGGCTGCAGTGCCCACCTGTGTGCGTTAGCTTGGCTGTGTGTTAAAATATGAGGGACCCCATGCAGCTTTATTAAATAATTTATAAACAAGAAGGTGTGGGGTCTCCTTTATCTCTCCAAGATAAAGGAGACAATTGGGGACTGGAATTCTCAGGCTGGGGAGGCCAGTGGTTATTGGGCCTTCCTCAGCCTAAAAATAGCAGCCCGCAGTTGCCCCAGAATTGGCGCATCCATTGGATGCGTCAAACATGATGTTTACCTAGCTCATCCTGATTGCCCTGGAGTGGTGGAATTCGGAGTAATATAAGGGGTTAATGACAGGTATGATTTGTCAAAAAGTCACAGCTGTCATCAAGCCCAAGGTTAGTAATGGGGAAGGGGTCTATGAACCCCCCATTACTAATCGTGTATATAAAAAGAAATAAAAACAAAATGCAGAGAAAAATCAGTTTATAACTACAAATAATAGTAATAATAATAATAATAATAATAATAATATTGAACCAATATTAATATTCTATCCGCGCAAACTGGAGTACATATGGGGAGATTTTTTCGGAGAACAGCTCAGCCTTATCTAATTCCAGAAGAAGCTCTACTAGCTCCAGTTTATGACCTCCTTGGATATCAGTTCAGCAGATAATCCAGCACATTTTCTGGTCGAATTCACCTACGCCCTGGGTGGTGACGGTATCCACCTAATTCTGCCCTAGGGGTATTAGCCTCAATTCTCAGCCTGCAATTGCAAGCTTCACGGCAGTGAAGAACAAGAGTGCGTGCTACATATTCAAACCGGAAAGAGAGCGGTGCGGTGAGACTAAACGCCCTGTGGATTCCTGTGATACCGGACAGCTGCCTGTTCATTTCATCTTCTTACCCCAGGTGCAATCCGGTGTGGCATAATGGTACCAGTACACCGTGGAGAGCGGGGTTATGGGATCATAGAAGCAAAAGCACAGAAGGCAACACACTGCCAGGGGTAAGCGCTCCTTTTGATGTGACTGGGTTAAAATGCAATTTGACCAAAGCAAACTGCTATTTGACTGTAGCTAAAAATCAGAAAATTGTTTGGAAGTTTCTTTCTGACCGTAAAGTATCACCACCGGACTTTTTTGTTAATTTTTATTTTTTCATTTCCATTTTTTGGTCAGCTATCGGCCGGAGCAACCTATAAAATACACTAAACCAGTGTCTAGGATTAGGTTGTTGCATGTCCAGTGGGACAGGTGTATATGAAAAAGGAAGTGTTTTCCTCAATTACGGTAATTAAGAAGTTTTTATGTATGCCATTATTTTATGACTTGAAAAGTAGTGTATATGCAAAAAGCACTTTTACTGACCTTTTGACTTATTAAGTTTTAAATGTGTTATTACAGTTAGGAATAATTTCAAAGTGTTGGTTATTTATACAGTACAGACCAAAAGTTTGGACACACCTCATTCAAAGAGTTTTCTTTATTTTCATGACTCTGAAAATTGTAGATTCACATTGAAGGCATCAAAACTATGAATTAACACATGTGGAATGAAATACTTAACAAAAAAAGTGTGAAACACCTGAAAATATGTCTTCTATTCTAGGTTCTTCAGAGTAGCCACCTTTTGCTTTGATTACTGCTTTGCACACTCTTGGCATTCTCTTGATGAGCTTCAAGAGGTAGTCACCGGAAATGGTTTTCACTTCACAGGTGTGCCCTGTCAGGTTTAATAAGTGGGATTTCTTGCCTTATAAATGGGGTTGGGACCATCAGTTGTGTTGTGCAGAAGTCTGGTGGATACACAGCTGATAGTTCTACTGAATAGACTGTTAGAATTTGTATTATGGCAAGAAAAAGCAGCTAAGTAAAGAAAAATGAGTGGCCATCATTACTGTAAGAAATGAAGGTCAGTCAGTCTGAAAAATTGGGGAAACTTTGAAAGTGTCCTCAAGTGCAGTGGCAAAACCAACAAACGCTACAAAGAAACTGTCTCACATGAGGACCGCCTCAGGAAAGGAAGACCAAGAGTCACCTCTGCTGCGGAGGATAAGTTTATCCGAGTCACCAGCCTCAGAAATCGCAGCTCAGATTAGAGACCAGGTCAATGCCACACAGAGTTCTAGCAGCAGACACATCTCTAGAACAACTGTTAAGAGGAGACTTTGTGCAGCAGGCCTTCATGGTAAAGAAGGGAATTTTGTTTACTTACCGTAAATTCCTTTTCTTCTAGCTCCAATTGGGAGACCCAGACAATTGGGGTGTATAGCTACTGCCTCCGGAGGCCACACAAAGTATTACACTTAAAAGTGTAAAGCCCCTCCCCTTCTGCCTGTACACCCCCCGTGGGATCACGGGCTCCTCAGTTTTAGTGCAAAAGCAAGAAGGAGGAAAGCCAATAACTGGTTTAAGAACAATTCAATCCGAAGAAACCTCGGAGAACCGAAACCATTCAACATGAACAACATGTGAACCCGAAAAAGCAAAAATCCCTAAGAAAAACAGGGCGGGTGCTGGGTCTCCCAATTGGAGCTAGAAGAAAAGGAATTTACGGTAAGTAAACAAAATTCCCTTCTTCTTTGTCGCTCCTAATTGGGAGACCCAGACAATTGGGACGTCCAAAAGCAGTCCCTGGGTGGGTAAAATAACCCCTCGTGATAGGACCGTAAAACAGCCCTTTCCTACAGGTGGGCAACCGCCGCCTGAAGGACTTGTCTACCTAGGCTGGCGTCCGCCGAAGCGTAGGTATGCACCTGATAATGCTTGGTAAAAGTGTGCAGACTCGACCAGGTAGCCGCCTGGCACACCTGCTGAGCCGTAGCCTGGTGCCGTAATGCCCAGGACGCACCCACGGCTCTGGTAGAATGGGCCTTCAGCCCCGAGGGAACCGTAAGCCCAGCAGAACGGTAGGCTTCAAGAATTGGTTCCTTGATCCACCGAGCCAGGGTGGATTTGGAAGCTTGCGACCCTTTACGCTGACCAGCGACAAGGACAAAGAGTGCATCCGAGCGGCGCAGGGGCGCCGTGCGGGAAATGTAGATTCTGAGTGCTCTCACCAGATCCAACAAATGCAAATCCTTTTCACATTGATGAACTGGATGAGGACACAAAGAAGGCAAGGAGATATCCTGATTTAGATGAAAGGGGGATACCACCTTAGGGAGAAACTCCGGAATCGGGCGCAGAACCACCTTGTCCTGGTGAATCACCAGGAAGGGAGATTTGCATGATAGCGCTGCTAGCTCGGACACTCTCCGAAGAGACGTGACCGCAACTAGAAAAGCGACTTTCTGTGAAAGGCGAGAAAGGGAAACATCCCTCATAGGCTCGAAAGGCGGCTTCTGGAGAGCAATTAGAACCCTGTTCAGATCCCAGGGCTCTAACGGCCGCTTGTAAGGAGGGACGATATGACAAACCCCTTGCAGGAACGTGCGTACCTGGGGAAGTCGTGCTAGGCGCTTCTGAAAAAATACAGATAGCGCTGAGACTTGTCCCTTGATGGAGCTGAGCGACAAACCTTTTTCCAAACCGGATTGCAGGAAGGAAAGAAAAGTAGGCAATGCAAATGGCCAGGGAGAAACTCCCTGAGCAGAGCACCAAGATAAGAATATCTTCCACGTCCTGTGGTATATCTTGGCGGAGGTTGGTTTTCTAGCCTGTCTCATGGTGGCAATGACCTCCTGAGAAAATCCTGAATACGCTAGGATCCAGGACTCAATGGCCACACAGTCAGGTTCAGGGCCGCAGAATTCCGATGGAAAAACGGCCCTTGAGACAGCAAGTCTGGTCGGTCTGGTAGTGCCCACGGTTGGCCTACCGCGAGGTGCCACAGATCCGGGTACCACGACCTCCTTGGCCAGTCTGGAGCGACGAGAATGGCGCGACGGCAGTCGGACTTGATCTTGCGCAGCACTCTGGGCAACAGTGCCAGAGGTGGGAACACATAAGGAAGCCGGAACTGCGACCAATCTTGAACTAAGGCGTCCGCCGCCAGAGCTCGGTGATCGTGAGACCGTGCCATAAAAACCGGGACCTTGTTGTTGTGCCGAGACGCCATTAGGTCGACGTCCGGCATCCCCCAGCGGCGACAGATCTCCTGAAACACGTCCGGGTGAAGAGACCATTCCCCTGCGTCCATACCCTGGCGACTGAGGAAGTCTGCTTCCCAGTTGTCCATGCCTGGGATGTGAACTGCGGATATGGTGGATGCCGTGTCTTCCACCCACGTCAGAATCCGCCGGACTTCCTGGAAGGCTTGCCGACTGCGTGTTCCTCCTTGGTGGTTGATGTATGCCACCGCTGTGGAGTTGTCCGACTGAATTCGGATCTGCTTGCCTTCCAGCCACTGCTGGAAGGCTTGTAGGGCAAGATACACTGCTCTGATTTCCAGAACATTGATCTGAAGGGTGGACTCTTGCTGAGTCCACGTACCTTGAGCCCTGTGATGGAGAAAAACTGCTCCCCACCCCGAGAGACTCGCGTCTGTCGTGACCACCGCCCAGGATGGGGGTAGGAAGGACTTTCCTTTTGACAATGAGGTGGGAAGAAGCCACCACCGAAGGGATTCCTTGGCCGCCTGAGAAAGGGAGACGTTCCTGTCGAGGGACTTCGACTTCCCGTCCCATTGGCGGAGAATGTCCCATTGTAGTGGACGCAGATGAAACTGCGCGAAAGGGACTGCCTCCATTGCTGCTACCATCTTCCCTAGGAAGTGCATGAGGCGTCTCAAGGGGTGTGACTGGCCTTGAAGGAGAGATTGCACCCCTGTCTGTAGTGAACGCTGTTTGTCCAGCGGAAGCTTCACTATCGCTGAGAGAGTATGAAACTCCATGCCAAGATATGTTAGCGATTGGGTCGGGGTTAGATTTGACTTGGAAAAGTTGATGATCCACCCGAAACTCTGGAGAGTCTCCAGCGCAACGTTCAGGCTGTGTTGGCATGCCTCTTGAGAGGGCGCCTTGACAAGCAGATCGTCTAAGTAAGGGATCACAGAGTGTCCCTGAGAGTGCAGGACTGCAACTACTGCTGCCATGACCTTGGTGAAGACCCGTGGGGCTGTCGCCAGACCGAAAGGCAGGGCTACGAACTGAAGGTGTTCGTCTCCTATAACGAAGCGTAGAAAACGCTGATGCTCTGGAGCAATCGGTACGTGGAGATAAGCATCCTTGATGTCTATTGATGCTAGGAAATCTCCTTGAGACATTGCGGCGATAACGGAGCGGAGGGATTCCATCCGGAACCGTCTGGTTTTCACGTGCTTGTTGAGAAGTTTTAGGTCCAGAACGGGACGGAAGGACCCGTCCTTTTTTGGTACCACAAACAAATTGGAGTAAAAACCGTGACCTTGCTGCTGAAGAGGAACAGGGATCACCACTCCTTCTGCCTTTAGAGTGCACACCGCCTGCAGAAGAGCATCGGCTCGGTCGGGAGGCGGAGACGTTCTGAAGAATCGAGTTGGAGGACGAGAACTGAACTCTATCCTGTACCCGTGTGACAGAATGTCTCTCACCCAACGGTCTTGGACCTGTGGCAGCCAAATGTCGCCAAAGCGGGAGAGCCTGCCACCGACCGAGGATGCGGAGAGAGGAGGCCGAAAGTCATGAGGAAGCCGCCTTGGTAGCGGGTCTTCCGGCTGTCTTTTTTGGGCGTGACTGAGCCCGCCAAGAATCTGAGCTCCTCTGATCCTTTTGAGTCCTCTTGGACGAGGAGAATTGGGACCTGCCCGAGCCTCGAAAGGACCGAAACCCCGACTGTCCCCTCCTCTGTTGGGGTTTGTTTTGTCTGGGCTGAGGTAAGGATGAATCCTTACCCTTGGACTGTTTAATGATTTCATCCAAACGCTCACCAAACAGTCGGTCACCAGAAAATGGCAAACTGGTTAAGCACTTTTTGGAAGCAGAATCTGCCTTCCATTCCCTTAACCACAAGGCTCTGCGTAAAACTACGGAGTTGGCGGACGCTACTGCCGTACGGCTCGTAGAGTCCAGAACAGCATTAATCGCGTAAGACGCAAATGCAGACATTTGAGAGGTTAAGGATGCCACCTGCGGAACAGATGTACGTGTGACCGTGTCAATCTGTGTAAGACCAGCTGAAATAGCTTGGAGTGCCCATACGGCTGCGAATGCAGGAGCAAACGACGCGCCGATAGCTTCATAGATGGATTTCAACCAGAGCTCCATCTGTCTGTCAGTGGCATCTTTAAGTGCAGCCCCATCCTCCACTGCAACTATGGATCTAGCCGCAAGCCTGGAGATTGGAGGATCCACCTTGGGACACTGTGTCCAGCCTTTGACCACGTCAGGGGGAAAGGGATAACGTGCATCCTTAAGCCGTTTGGAGAAATGCTTATCTGGATAAGCGTGGTGTTTCTGGACTGACTCTCTAAAGTCAGAGTGATCCAGAAAAGTACTTAATTTACGCTTGGGATACCTGAAATGGAATTTCTCCTGCTGAGAAGCTGACTCCTCCACCGGAGGAGCTGGGGGAGAAATATCCAACATTCTATTGATGGACGCTATAAGATCATTCACTATGGCGTCACCATCAGGAGTATCCAAATTGAGAGCGGTCTCAGGATCAGAATCCTGATCAGCTACCTCCGCCTCATCACACAGAGAGTCCTCCTGCTGTGACCCTGACCAGTGTGATGAAGTAGAGGGCCGCTCATAGCGAGCTCGCTTAGGCTGTCTGGGACTGTCGTCCGTGTCAGAGCCGTCACCCTGGGATGCATGGGACATCCCCGGAGCCCGGAGCTGTTCCAATTGTGGGGGACCAGGGAGCAGTGATTCAACCGTGCCCATGGTTTGAGTTACTGGTCTAGACTGCAAAGTTTCTAGAATTTTAGTCATAGTCACAGACAATCTATCAGCAAAAACTGCAAACTCTGTCCCCGTCACCTGGACAGTATTTACAGGTGGTTCTCCCTGGGTCACCTCTAGCAGAGGCCCCGGCCGAGCAAGTGCCACAGGAGCCGAGCACTGCACACAATGGGGGTCAGTGGAACCTGCCGGTAGAGTAGCCTCACATGCGGTACAAGCAGCATAGAAAGCCTGTGCCTTGGCACCCTTGCTTTTTGCGGACGACATGCTGTTGTCTCCTCTGAGCAATCTAGGAGGGTATATAGCCAAGAATCACCAGCGACCGTACAGTGCAATGTATAGCATGCAAGCATAAAAATACAATTGTACACTTCGGCACTAGTGGGGTCAGCACCGTAGGTGCCGCTTACCGCCCGCTCAAAAGCGGGTGTGTGGTCGCCAGAATCCCGTGCCTGGGTCTCCCAGAACTTGTGCCGGCGTTCTGTGCAGAGGGGCGGACCGTGGGCGTGCCTCAGACAAAGTGCGGGAAACTGGCGTCCCACTGTGCTCAGTGTGAGGGCTGGAGTATGTAAAGTAGACTCCAGCCCTCGGCGCTGACGTTCTGTACAGCGTCCCGCCCTTCCCCTGACTGGCAGGCCTGGGGGCGGGAACGAAGCGAAACTAGGCCGCAAAAGCCGGGGACTCGAGTAATAAGCGCGGCCGTCAAATATGCACGGCCAGCGCGGAAGTCCCCGGCGCACCACAAGTCCCAGCCGCGCCGCAGTGTAAAACTGCCAGCAGCGGCCGGCGCGGCAGTTCGCAATACATTAACTCCCTCAGCAAGCTGTAGGTAGTGTGGCACAAGCGCGCAGCGCTGTTGTCCCCGGCGCACTAACACACCCAGCCATGCTGTAGTGTGTCTGCGCGCGGTCTGTACGGGGACACAGAGTACCTTGACGTAGCAGGGCCCTGTCCCTGACGATACTCAGCTCCATATCCAGCAGATTCCCCAGGGGCTGTGGATGGAGCCCGGCCTCAGTGCCTGGAGACCGGTAAAATCCCACTTCACCCAGAGCCCTAAGGGGGATGGGGAAGGATGCAGCATGTGGGCTCCAGCCTCCGTACCCGCAATGGGCACCTCAACCTTAACAAACACCGCCGACAAAAGTGGGGTGAGAAGGGAGCATGCTGGGGACCCTAGTATGGGTCCTCTTTTCTTCCATCCGATATAGTCAGCAGCTGCTGCTGACTAAACAGTGGAGCTATGCGTGGATGTCTGACCTCCTTCGCACAAAGCTTGAAAACTGAGGAGCCCGTGATCCCACGGGGGGTGTATAGGCAGAAGGGGAGGGGCTTTACACTTTTAAGTGTAATACTTTGTGTGGCCTCCGGAGGCAGTAGCTATACACCCCAATTGTCTGGGTCTCCCAATTAGGAGCGACAAAGAAATAGCTGCTAGGAAACCACTGCTAAGGACAGGCAACAAGCAGAAGAGACTTGTTTGGGCTAAAGAACACAAGGAATGGATAAAAATGGTACTGTTAAAAACGTCAGCTCGAGACACAAAAAACAAGCCGTTACTGAGCCATAGATCCAAAAAAATGAGAACGCTATGGGTTTTGAAAAATGGTGCAAAACGTGAGCCACTTTTTTTGGACACACTTGTGATTTTTTTTAACCCCCTTAGATACAAGTAGACCTATTCATGTTTGGTGTCTACAAACTCGCACCGACCTGAGGCATCACAATGACATATCAGTTTTACCATATAGTGAACACGGCGAGTAAAATATCCTAAAAACTATTGTACGATCAAACTTTTTTCTTTTGCAATTTTTCCGCACTTGGAATTTTTTTGTAGTTATTCAGTAAACTATATGGTAAAACTTATGGTTTCATTTAAAAGTACAACTCGTCCCGCAAAAAAACAGCCCTTATATAGCAAGATTGATGGAAAAATAAAAAAGTTACGGCTCTCGGAAAAAAAAGAGGGGAAAAAACCCGGAAAAACGCAAAATGCCGAGGGCTGAAGGGGTTTAAAGCATGTAGAAATTTGTACAATTTAAATATACTCACTGTTTTGAAGATTTGTGTTGCCATAATTGGGGTGATTACTAGCTCCAGGGCTGGGAGCTCAGCAGCTGTGAAGGTATAAAGAAAGTACATTTGAACAAAAAAAAATAAATAGAGCAGAATTGTTCGATGTCTTGCAGAGGGATGCAGCAGTCTTGAAATTGTCAAACGTTTGAAGCGTGATCACCGAACAATCAAGCGTTTCATGGCAAATAGCCAACAGGGTCGCAAGAAGCGCGTTGGGAAAAAAGGCGCAAAATAACTGCCCATGAATTGAGGAAAATCAAGCATGAAGCTGCCAAGATGCCATTTGCCACCAGTTTGGCCATATTTCAGAGCTGCAACGTTACTGGAGTATCAAAAAGCACAAGGTGTGCCATACTCAGGGACATGGCAAAGGTAAGGAAGGCTGAAAAACGACCACCTTTGAACAAGAAACATAAGAAAAAACGTCAAGACTGGGCCAAGAAATATCTTAAGACTGATTGTTCAAAGGTTTTATGGACTGATGAAATGAGAGTGACTCTTGATGGGCCAGATGGATGGGCCAGAGGCTGGATCAGTAAAGGGCAGAGAGCTCCACTCCGACTCAGACGCCAGCAAGGTGGAGGTGGGTACTGGTATGGGCTGGTATCATCAAAAATGAACTTGTGGGACCTTTTCGGGTTGGGAATGGAGTGTAGCTCAACTCCCAGACCTACTGCCAGTTTCTGGAAGACAACTTCTTCAAGCAGTGGTACAGGAAGAAGTCGGTATCGTTGAAGAAAAACCTGACTTTCATGCAGGACAATGCTCCATCACATGCATCCAACTACTCCACAGCGTGGCTGGCCAGTAAAGGTCTAAAAGGTGAAAAAATAATGACATGGCCCCCTTGTTCACCTGATCTGAACCCCATAGAGAACCTGTGGTCCCTCATAAAATGTGAGATATACAGGGAGGGAAAACAGTACACCTCTCAGAACAGTGTCTGGAGGCTGTGGTGGCTGCTGCACACAATGTTGATCGTAAACAGATCAAGCAACTGACAGACTCTATGGATGGTAGGCTGTTGAGTGTCATCATAAAGAAAGGTGGCTATATTGGGCACTAATTTTTGGGGGTTTTGTATTTGCAAGTCAGAAATGTTTATTTCTAAATTTTGTGCAGTTATATTGGTTTACCTGGTGGAAATAAACAAGTGAGATGAGAATATATTTGGTTTTATTAAGCTACCTAATAATTCTGCACATGCAAATCTAAAAATAAGGAGCGCTAATAGTGTAATACCAGATGGATAAGTACGGTATATAGGAATATACACTCACCGAATTTAGTTGTGAAAGTCACAACCACTAGTGCGCATGAGATACTGGCGTCTGCTGCAGCCCTACGTGGATGTTCATTCAAAATGGAGTAGAGAAGGGGTTAACGCCGCGCATCAGCCAAAATGAAGATGTGGAGATGTTGATGATGATAAACTATATTTTTATTCCATAGGTCTACACGTTTCGAGGTGAAAACCTCTTCCTCAGGACCAGTACATCAACAGAAGTAACCAGTTACTTCTGTTGATGTACTGGTCCTGAGGAAGAGGTTTTCACCTCGAAACGTGTAGACCTATGGAATAAAAATATAGTTTATCATCATCAACATCTCCACATCTTCATTTTGGCTGATGCGCGGCGTTAACCCCTTCTCTACTCCATTTTGAATAATTCTGCACAGTAATAGTTACCTGCAAAAACAGATATCCTCCTGATAGTCAAATCTAAAAAAAACCCACTCCAACTTCCAAAAATATTAAGCTTTGATATTTATGAGTCTTTTAAGTTGATTGAGAACATAGTTGTTCATCAATAATAAAAAAAATCATCTAAAACATAAGTTGCCTAATAATTCTGCACACGGTGTAGAAGTGCAAGTACATTTGTGTTTTCTACCGTAAATATATATATACTAGAAGGTGGCCCGATTCTACGCATCGGGTATTCTAGAATTTACGTATTGTGTAGTTCATGTATGATTTTTGTTATATATATATATATATATATATATATATATATATATATATATATATATAGATGTTGTTGTGTGTAGTTACCAAGTGTTTGTGTAGGGGCTGTACATGTTCTGGGTGTTGTCTGGGTGTGACGGGGGGTGAGAGCGGTGTTGTATGTGTGTTGCGTGTGTTGCGTTGTTTGTGGAGCGCTGTGTGTCTGTAGCGTTGTGTGTGTGTTGCGCGGTTTGTGTGTGTGTGGTGTGTTTTGGGGGGAGGTGTGTTTTGTGCAATGTGTGTGTTGTGCGGTATGTGCATATATTTGTGTGTGCCGTGGTGTTTGTGTGTTGGGTGTTGTGTGTGTGCAGCGTTGTCTGTGTGTGTGGGTGTCTGTGTAGGGCAGTTGTTTGTGGTTCCCAGTGTGTGTGTGTGTGGTGTGTTGTGCAGTGCGCGCGCGCATGTGTGTGTGTGTGTGTGTGTGTTGGGGGGAGGTGCGCACTCCCAAACGTGCTCCATCCCCCATGCAGCGCACTCCCCATCGTGCTCCATCCCCCATGCAGCGCACTCCCCATCGTGCTCCATCCCCTATGCTGCGCACCCCCCATCGTGCTCCATCTCCCATGCTGCGCACTCCCAAACGTGCTCCATCCGCCATGCTGCGCACTCCCAAACGTGCTCCATCCGCCATACTCCGCACTCCCCATCGTGCTCCATCCCCGATGCTGCGCACCCCCCCATCATGCTCCATCCCCGATGCTGCGCACCCCCCCATCGTGCTCCATCCCCCATGCTGCACCAGCATCAGCCTCTCTGCCCCCAGCATCAGCTTCTCTGCCCCCAGCATCAGCCTCTCTCCTCCCAGCATCAGCCTCTCTCCTCCCAGCATCAGCCTCTCTCATCCTAGCATCAGCCTCTCTCCTCCCAGCATCAGCCTCTCCTCTCTGTCCCCAGCATCAGCCTCTCTCCTCCCAGCCTTCCCCAGCATCAGCCTCTCTCCTCCCAGCCTCCCTCCTCCCACCCTCCCCCAGCATCAGCCTCCCTCTCCCAGCCTCCCCCAGCATCAGCCTCCCCCAGCATCAGCCTCTCTTCTCTCAGCCTACCTCTCCCAGCCTCCCTCCTCCCAGCCTCCCTCAGCATCACCCTCCCTCTCCCAGCCTCCCCAAGCATCAGCCTCCACTAGCATCAGCCTCTCTCCTTCCAGCCTCCCCCAGCATCAGCCTCCGCCAGCATCAGCCTCTCTCCTTCCAGCCTCCTCCAGCATCAGCCTCCCTCTCCCAGCCTTCCCCAGGATCAGCCTCTCTCCTCCCAGCCTCCGTCCTCCCAGCCTTCCCCAGCATCAGCTTTCCCAAGCATCAGCCTCCACCAGCATCAGCCTCTCTCCTTCCAGCCTCCCCCAGCATCAGCCTCTCTCCTTCCAGCCTCCCTCAGCATCAGCCTCCCGTTCCCAGCCTTCCCCAGGATCAGCCTCTCTCCTCCCAGCCTCCTTCCTCCCAGCCTCCCCCTCCCAGCCTCCCTCAGCATCAGCCTTCCCCTCCCAGTCTCCCCCAGCATCAGCCTCCCCAAGCATCAGCCTCCACCAGCATCAGCCTCTCTCCTTCCAGCCTCCCCCAGCATCAGTCTCCCCAAGCATCAGCCTCCACCAGCATCAGCCTCCCTCGTCCCAGCCTCCCCCAGCATCAGCCTCCCCCTCCCAGCCTCCCCCAACATCAGCCTCTCTCCTCCCAGCATCAGCCTCTCTCATCCCAGCATCAGCCTCTCTCCTCCCAGCATCAGCCTCTCCTCTCTGTCCCCAGCATCAGCCTCTCTCCTCCCAGCCTCCCCCAGCATCAGCCTCCCCCAGCATCAGCCTCTCTTCTTCCAGCCTCCCCCAGCATCAGCCTCTCTCCTTCCAGCCTCCCCCAGCATCAGCCTCCCTCTCCCAGCCTTCCCCAGGATCAGCTCCTCTCCTCCCAGCCTCCGTCCTCCCAGCCTTCCCCAGCATCAGCTTTCCCCTCCCAGCCTCCCTCAGCATCAGCCTTCCCCAGCATCAGCCTCTCTCCTCCCAGCCTCAGCCTCTCTCCTTTCAGCCTCCCCCAGCATCAGCCTCTCTCCTTCCAGCCTCCCTCAGCATCAGCCTCCCCTTCCCAGCCTTCCCCAGGATCTGCCTCTCTCCTCCCAGCCTCCCCCTCCCAGCCTCCTTCAGCATCAGCCTTCCCCTCCCAGTCTCCCCCAGCATCAGCCTCCCCCTCCCAGCCTTCCCCATGATCAGCCTCTCTGCTCCCAGCCTCCTCCAGCACGCCGTGCTCCTCTGCCGACACTCACACACCCGATCGCATCCACTCACACACACCCGATCGCATCCACTCACACACACCCGATCGCATCCACTCACACACACCCGATCGCATACACTCACACACACAGACACTGACGATATCGCACATACGCGCTCACACTCACAACATCCGGAGATACCACATGCCTCTGGCCATGTGATCCTCCGTCAGGTCCTGGAAGGTCACAACAGCACAGTATCGAGGCCGAGAAGCAAGCGATATCGCCGGATGCTGTGAGTGTGTGGATGCGATGTGAGGTGTGTGTGAGAGTGAGTGTGATCTGATGTGTGTGTATGTTTGTGTGTGTGCTGTTATGTGTGTGCGTGTGGATCTTCCGCCGCAGCAGGACCTTGATGCGCTTGTAACCATGCGAGCATGGTTACCAACGTATCCACACCACTCCCGTGCGAGCGGGGGCCGGGGGGGGGTGGGGGTGGGGGGGGAGTACAGTACTCACCTCCGTGACAGCCGTGTCAGTTCGGGGAATGCGCGAGGGGGGGGGGGGGGGGGGAGTACAGTACTCACCTCCGTGACAGCCGTGTCAGTTCGGGGTATGCGCGGGGGGAGGGAGGGGGCGGGGCCAGAGCTAGCGTGCATTGCGTGAGGGGGGCGGGGCGTGGCCGAATTGCCAATGCCTGCAGGGTGCCGGGGCGAGAGGCCAATCTGTGGGGGGGGCGGAGCCTGGGCGAGCGGCTGGCCAATCCGTGTGGGGGCGCAGCCTGGGCGAGCGGCCAATCCGTGTGGGGGCGGGGCCATGGCGAGCCCAGCGGCCAATCAGCTTTGTGTCACCGTAAGGACACAATTTTGGAGCATGACAGACAGACAGACAGACAGAATAAGGCAATTATATATATATATATATATATATATATATATATATATATATATATCAGTAAAATTATGGACATCTATTGATTTATTTCTTTGCCTTTGTCGATTGGACATCTGGTGAGAAATTCATGTCAATAGCACCTTTAGAAATATATGGTATTTATTTAGAAAATTGGTGACGTGTTCAATACTTATTTCCTGTGGCGTGTGTATGCAGTATACATATTTAGATCTATATACAGATTTAAATATATGTGTGCGTGTGTATTATATGCATCTCAATAAATTAGAATATCATCCAAAAGTTAATTTATTTCAGTAATTCAATACAAAAAGGGAAATGCATATATTATATATAGAGTCATTATACACAGAGGGATCTATTCCTATATATTATATAGAGTCATTACACACAGAGGGATCTATTCCTATATATTAGTCATTACTCACAAAGGGATCTATTCCTGTATATTATAGAGAGTCATTACACACAGAGGGATCTATTCATATATATTATATAGAGTAATTACACACAGAGTGATCTATTCCTATATATTATATAAAGTCATTATACACAGAGGGATCTATTCCTATATATTATATACAGTCATTACACACAGCGTGATCTATTTCCATATATTATATAGTCATTACACATAGAGGGATGTATTCCTATATATTATATAGTCATTACACACAGAGGGATCTTGTCCTATATATTATATAGAGTCATTACACACAGAGGGATCTATTCCTATATAATATACAAATTGTCTCTCCAGTAAAGGAGACAAACTCTAGCGCAGCGCCACCTATTGTAAGTAGTGATTCTAAAAGTCAAATGTGGATTTTTAACAATCCTTTGCATATGACTTCCAATAGGTGGCACTGCGCTAGAGTTTGTCTCCTTTACTGGAGAGACAATTTGAATATTTCCTAGAGGGGCATTGTAGCTATAAGTCCCCTTACTGGCAGCCAGACTGGCTTGAAAGTCTCCTTAAGGAGTATATAATATACGGTCATTACACACAGAGGCTTCTATGTCACGTGTTTATTTCTGTTAGTGGTGATGATTATGGCTTAAAGCCAATAAAAAGTCAAAAGTCATTATCTCAGAAAATTAGAATATTATATAAGACCAACTGAAAAAATGATGTTAAACTCAGAAATGTTGGCGCCTACTGAAAAGTCTGTACAGTAAATGCCTCCTCTTGCATGAATTACTGCATTATTGCGGCGCAGCCAGGAGCGGTCAGCCTGTGGTACTGCTGAGGTGTTAGGCTATATGAGCGCACAAAAACTGCACCTTGCCCCAGAGTGCCTGGAAAAAACCCTGCATGTAATGATGATGCATTTTTGTCAATTCTGATTTCATGTGTTATTCAGTATAAAATGTGACAAAAACGCAAGAGGACAGAACATGCTGCATTTTTTTGGCAGAGGTTTGTGACAAACTGCAGACAAAAAAACTGCAACGCACAGCACATCTGACTTCTCATAGACTTTGCTGGGAAGTCAAAAGTGAGAACTTTCTGACAACAAAACTGCAGCCAAAAAATGTGACAAAAACTGCAGTGTGCGCATATAGCCTTATGGAAGCCCAGGTTGCGTTGATGGCAGCCTTCAGCTCGTCTGCATCTCTCTCTGCCTCCTTTAGCCTCTGTCTGCTTCCATCTTCCTCCTTTAGCCTATCCCAGCCTCCCTCACCCTCTCCTAACATTTTTATGCCTCTCTCTGCCTCCCCAGCCTTTTTCTGCCTCACCCAGCCTCCATCTGCCTCCCTTGGGCTCTCCCTCTGCTCCCAGCCTCACTTGGACTCTACCTCTCAGCCTCTCCCAACCTCCCTCAGCATTTTTCTGGCCTCCCTTAGCCCCTCTCTGTCGCTCTCAGCCTTTTTCTGCCTCTCCCAGCATCCTTCTCTCAGCCTCCCTTGGTCTCCCTCTCTTCTCATCCTCCATCGGACTCTCCCTCTGCTCCCAGCCTCCCTCAGTCTCTCCTGGCCTCTGTTTGCCCTGCTCTGTCTTTCCTGGCCTTTTTCTGCCTCTCACAGCCTCCTTTTACTTGCCTCCCTTGGTTTCTCCCTGCCTCCCCCGCCTTCTTCCATCCTCCCTCAGTCTCTCCTAACATCTCTTAGCCCTGCTCTGTCTCTGCTGCCCTTTTTCTGCCTCTCACAGCCTCCATTTCTTTGCCTCACTTGGTCTCTTTCTGCCTCTCCCATCCTCCCTAGGACTCTCCCTCTGCTCCAAGCCTCCCTCTTCCTTCCTCTCGCTCAGCCTCTCCCACTGCTCCCAGCCTCCCTCAGTCTCTCCTGGCCTCCCTTTGCCCTGCCTCTCCTGGCCTTTTTCTGCCTCCACCGCCTTCTTTCTGCCTCTCCCATCCTCCCTCAGCCTCTCCATCTGCTCTCAGCCTCCCTCAGTCTCTCCTAACATCCCTTTGCCCTGCTCTGTCACTCCTGACCTTTTTCTGCCTCACAGCCTCTTTTTTTTCTTTGCCTCCCCCACCTTGTTTCGGCCTCTCCCACCCTCCATCGGACTCTCCCTCTGCTCCCAGCCTCCCTCTGCTCCTGTCTTTCACGGCCCTTTTCTGCCTCTCCCAGTCTATCTCCCCGGCTTCTTCTTTCTGCCTCTCCCAGCCTCCTCTCAGCCTCTCCCACCCTCTCCTGGCCTCCGTCTCTCAAGGCCTTTATCTGC
Source organism: Anomaloglossus baeobatrachus (assembly GCF_048569485.1). Taxonomy (NCBI): domain Eukaryota; kingdom Metazoa; phylum Chordata; class Amphibia; order Anura; family Aromobatidae; genus Anomaloglossus; species Anomaloglossus baeobatrachus. Next base: position 57,249,963 of record NC_134357.1, on the reverse strand, counting down.
CTCTCCCAGCCTCCGTTGGTCTCTGGCTCCACCGGCCTCTTCCTTCCTCTCCCAGCCTCAACCTCTGCTCCCAGCCTCCCTCTCAGTCTCTGTCACTGCTCCCCTGAGCGCACTGACACAGACAGCAGCAGCCGCTCGGGAACACCCCCTCCTCCCTCCGTCTCCATGACAACCAAGCGAAAAGGTGAGAGGAAAGGAGGAGTAAGGCGCAGCAGATCACATGTCCAGGAAGCCGCGCTGTCTGACGGGAAATGACGTCTGGAGCTGAGAGAAAGAACCAGAGAGGGAGAAGCTGAGCTCGAAGTGAGAGCGGCGGGGAGAGGTCAGAGGTCAGCGGGGGACCGCAGGGGGAGAAGGTCAGGGGTCAGCGCAGGACCGGAGGCCTAACAGGTGAGAGGCGGGCAGGGAATGGCGGGAGATACTCGGGGTGTATCAGGCTGTGTGTATATGTGTACTGGGGACATGGAGCTCCTCCCCCTCTGTCTGTCCCCTGTATTGCTGCACTGTATGTGTACAGGGGCTGCTCCTACATACTTGTCAGTAGCAGCCATGACAGCAGTGGCTCCGTGGCTCCTCTGCTCCCTGTTCTTCCCTCAGACCCTGTAGTCCCCCCTATGGGGCAGTGAGGGCTGATCCTGTCTGCACTGATGGGGGCGGCCATTGTTTTGGTGTTATTGTATCAGGTGATGATGGTGAGACCTCCTCACCTTGCTCCTGGGGAGCTCCAGTAATTCTCCTCTCTCCTTCTGTGCCGGTCTGTGCTCTATTCAAGAGCCCCCATAATCAGGATCGCTGGGGGTCTCGGCTGTAAATGTCATCCCTTATCCATATGTTATCCATCCCTTATGTCAGTGATGTCATCCCTTATCCATATGTTCTATACGGATAGCTAAAGGCCCTGTCACACACAGAGATAAATCTGCGGCAGATCTGTGGTTGCAGTGAAATTGTGGACAATCAGTGGCAGGTTTGTGGCTGTGTACAAATGGAACAATATGTCCATGATTTCACTGCAACCACAGATCTGCCAAAGATTTATCTGTGTGTGTGACGGGGCCTTTAGATAAGTTGGTATTTCAGGAATAACCCTCCAAGCATATCTAGTGGACAACCCTCTTATTGGAGGGGGAAGCTCCTTTTTATGTAAATAAACCTTACAGGGGTTGTCCATGTGTTTAAGAAATTAACACAATGCAGGAAACACCTGTCTGTCACTTCTTTTTTTTTTTCTTTTCTTATTGCTAGACAACCCCTTTATACCGTAGTTATACAATAATTAAAGGGAACTTGTCAGGTTGTACAAAATCGTCAATGTGGACAACATAGAAAGATGTTGAGCGGGATGATATATAGATTTGTTAGAAAAGATTCAGTATAAGGGCTCTATGACACCGGCGTATACATCGGAGGAGTGCTATGTGATGTTTTATCTGATAGCCCTTGCTCCAGAGTTAGGGCACGTGCGCACGTTGCGGAATATTATGTATTTACGCTGCGTTTAGCACTGCAGCGTAAATGCATGCGTCCTGCGTCCCCTTCACAATCTATGAAGATTGTGCATAATCCGTACGCACATTACTTTTTTGAACGCAGCGATTTGGATGCCAAAATTTTGACCCAAATCCGTGCGTTCAAAAATGCAGCATGTCAATTATTCCGTGCCCTTTGGATGCAACTCCCTCTCTGTCTATGGGAGTATCCAGAGCGCATTAAATCGGCATTTATTCTGCTGAAACACTGCATCCATTACGCAGTGTTTCTGCAGCGATTTGAAGCGCACATATGCTGTCAAATCGCTGCAGAAATTTCAGGCTGTACGTGCACACAAGCCCTTATACTATGGGGCAGTGCTGTGCAGCGCTTTTTTTTTTTCCTCATGCTGACTACTCGTGCTGTGATTGGAAGTGTACATCGGATGACGCACACCCATACAAATCTGTGGGTGCTTGTGAAATATTGGACTGCAGTCGGGTGACATCCAGGTGCGGTCCGATAGACTAGGGAGAAGATAGAGAAATTAACTTCCCATCTTCTCCGCACCTGTGCTCTGATTCTAGCATGCAAGAGAATTGGATCACAGTGAATGACACTTGGTCATGCTCGCAGTAGAGTTTGAGTAGTGTGCCATTAGCATATAGTATCCGATTCACTCACATGAGAGAATATATGGCTGTCTAACCCCAGCCTAACTTGTGTTTTATTCATTGACATCCTTAATGGATAAAGAGATTGATTATCCTTTCTATCTATCTATCTATCTGCATCTGAGTCCAGTGGACTGTCCCGTTACTGATTGACAGCTATCACTGCATGCAGTCAAAAAAGGAAGACTGTCAATCACTGATAGGCCCACCCACTGGGCTACCGGACTCGTATATACAAACACCAGTTATGTAAAAAATTAAAACACAAGTTTTACTGAAACGTTTCCCACAAAAATGCATAGCAATGTGATCATCTCCTTGTGCCCTATAACATTCGACCTACAGGTTCCATTTAAGAACTGTTTTTTGCTTCTGGTCGGTGAATGGGCTTCGTTCTTGTGGTTAAGAACGATCTAACCATTAACGTTCAATAGTTATTCAGCAAAATTCTCAGCGCAGCATGTGAGCTCAGTCGGGTCAATTCACAAACATTAAATTTAAAAACTCTTAGGCCATGTGCACACACTGCATTTTTTATGCATTTTTTTGTGCAGTTTTGTCCAGGGCTGTGGAGTCGGTAAGCCAAACCTTCGACTCCGACTCCGACTCCTCAAATTCTCTTGCACCGACTCCGACTCCGGCTCCGACTCCGACTCCGGCTCCGACTCCGACTCCTACATATATTGCTTATAGTTAGGTGAAAAATTTATTGTAGTACATGAATGTGTGTATGTGAACATCAGACATTTAATAATTTTTATGATACAATAATCAAGATATTTGGATAGAACATAAAATATATTTATTGGAATACAACTTTAGAACACAAAAAACTGTAATAAATTGTAAATATGTAATACACTATGTAATATACAGTAGATTACATATATATCTTGTGTGTGTATATACACTATATATATATATATATATAACATATTTACAATTTATTAGTTTTTTGTGTTCTAAAGTTGTATTCCAATAAATATTTTATGTTCTATCCAATTATCTTGATTATTGTATCATAAAAACAATTAAATGTCTGATGTTCACATTGTACTACAATAAATTTATCACTTAAATATAAGCATTATACTAAATGTTATTATTTAGTAAAATATTCAGCACATTCTGCATTGCACGACTGTCCCCAATTTATTATATATTTTAGGAGTCGGAGTCGGTGCATTTTATACCGACTCCGACTCCACCAAAATGAGCTCCGACTCCGACTCCACGACTCCGACTCCGACTCCACAGCCCTGGTTTTGTCACAAATCTCCATGCCTATCCTTATGCCACCAAAGGTATTGAGAATTCTGAAGTTTTCTGCACATGTTGCTTTTTTTTTTCTGTGCAGATTTGGTGCAAAAAATAATCTGCATGCCAATTCTGGGTGCATTTTTTGCCTGCGTTTTTAAGCCCTTCCACCCATTGACTTCATTATGAAAAACGCATGGCAAAAACACACCACATTTTTGGTGCATTTTTCTGCCAGAAGATGCAGATTTGGAGCAGAAAATTTGTGCACCAGATTCTCCGCTTGTTGTGTATGGGCAGCTCGAAGAAGGCTGCTTATTCCCTTCACCCAAATGAAAGCACGTGTCTGCTGTGCACTTCTTGGTTGTACATGTTTATAGGCAGGTTGGGAGGAATAGATGTCAGAGTCTGATACTTGTCTACTGTATCTTACCCTAGAAGCAATGCCTGGAGAATGCTTTCATTATATGGCATGTGATAGGACGTGGCACGGCTTATTTTCTTTGTGTAAATATGTGTGATTAAACTGTGACTGAATGAAGTGGGAGGTGGAGTACAATCCCAAAAACCTAGAGATGCCGTATTGTGGACCTGGTATACGTCTGTGTACATGAGGCTAAGGCCTAAGTCACACGGCATGAAAATCGGTGCGAGTGGAATGCGATGATATATCGCATTTCACTCGGACCAATATTAGCCTGTGTGACTGTCGGCACACATGAGCGAATATTTTCTCAGCCCTAATCGTACCAAGAAAACAATTGCAGCTGTGACTGTAATGCGATCCTAGATTCTCTCGCACCCATTCAAGTCTAAGGGGCGAGAGAAAAATCGCACTGCACTCGCAGTACACCGGTGTACCGCGAGTGCAGGGCGAGAATGGCAATAGCCGGGTACGGAGGAGAGAGGGAGATAAATCCCTCCCTCCCCTGCTCAGCGTCGGAGACCACCCTCCATAGCACCGGCCCGCCCCCCGCAGCTGAGGTCCGATCGCACAGTCGGACCTCAGTCGCAGGGACACTCGCATGACACTCAGCTCTGCTGTACTGCCAGCGTGAGCCGAGTGTCATGCGAGGGGATCGCAGTAATACCCGTGTGGCCCCAGCCTAAATCACAAACTCGCCTGTCCGATGAGAAAAAAATATATCTGCTGTGGCGATCTGTTCTTTGAAGATTTTGATTATTATTGGAAAAGGCTTTCTTGGCTCTATTTGGAGCATAATCGTAACAATCTGCTTCTGAGAAATTGTACAGACACATGGTTACCACCATTGACATCCAAGGATTATTGAGGCTTTATCTAATCAGTTCATGAAATCTAAATTGAGAATATTAGTGTGTTAGGGACTAGTACTACTGGAGCTAACAGAGTGCTGCACTTAGGTGTCTCCGACTCTCCGCCACCATACACAGCCATCGCTCCATTCTGGGGGAGTGGGGGCATTTCAGAGCCTCATTATTAGGATCGATGTGGGTCCCAGCAGTCAGATCCCCATGATTTGCAAGTTATCACCTCTTTTTTTTTTTTTTTTAGATTTTGGGATTAACGCTTAAGAGGGTTATTTCCAACAAAGCAAGTTATCCCCTAGTCATTATTGACCGCTGGTGGTCCGGCCGCTGGAATAGGGGTTCTGGAATCAGTCACTACAAAAACCCATCTTTGAATGAATGGAGGTGCACATGCTCCATGCTGTCTCTGACAGTCCTGTAGACAATGAATGGAGCGGAGGTCGAGTATGCCCACCTCCATTCTTTTCAAGGTGTGGATTTGCAGATCCCCCGGTGATCAGTAGGGTATCCCATTTCCTTATGACCAGTGATGGGGCTCGACAAAGGTCATTACTTGATTGAGCCTCAAGCAACTGAGTTTGAAAATAGTCAAGTCTCCCATTGACTTCCATTATACTTGGTACTTGAGTTGCATCAGAGGAACCTCATGCTCTTTTGAATAACGAGCAGTGGTGAGCACGCTCGCCCCTCACTACTATCCGCTATACTGCACATTTTTTACAACTCCTATTCAGTAAATGGAGAGAGGTCAGCATACCCAGTCACCTCAGCAATCACAGGTGAGAGCTGGCCGGCCACCCGTGAGTATGTCATAAATGACCCCCTTAATGGTCATTATACAGTTCTCCCCTATGTTAGCCAAGCTGCCTCTAAAAGAGGAGATGTGGATTCCAATTAGCCTAAAGCTAAAAATTGAGACACTACCTGAGCATATCGAAATGACTATTGACTTTGTGGCACCGTTCCCTATCAACTTGTTATCAATTTGGAAAATCTAAGTGAGAAGCCGGAGATTGGTGAACAACCTCAAACTGGGAAGAACATATATACACAGATCTACTTTAGCAGGGACGTAGTAATGTGTCGGTTGGTAGTTTGGCCACTTAGTGGCTAGCCGGGTAGAAATAATTTTTAGCCCTATAACATAGTATTTATTTTTTACAGATCCGAGAGCCAATATGGAGACTGAGAGTGAGCAGAACTCTACTTCCACCAATGGGAGTACAGCATCCAGCGCCAGCTCCCGTCCTCAGATATCGCAGATGTCTCTCTATGAGCGCCAGGCTGTCCAGGTACGTGTCCTGTATGGACTAGGCAGCAGCATAATGTGTAGAAACTGTCCCTTCACATGTCTACGGAGCTGCGTTTCATTTCTGGCACTTGCTGCATTCATGTTATTATTACAGATTAACCAGAGAGCGTTACAGGATCCTGCCTGAGCCCCGAAAACTGTTTGTGTGCGAGGTTCAAGGTCTGTGGGTGGGTGCTAATCTAATTTTTTTTTTTTTTTCTCTCGCAGGCTCTGCAGGCTTTGCATAGACAACCTAATGCTGCGCAGTACTTTCACCAGCTGATGTTGCAGCAGCAGCTGAGTAACGCGCAGCTACATAGTCTTGCTGCAGTTCAGCAGGTAAGTCATATTCTCGTATAGGAATTAGTTTGAAGGCCATGTGCGCACGCTGCGGATTTACCGCAAATTGTACCGCGGATTTGCTGCAGAAAATGTGTCTTAACATTTCTGCAGTCATTCCCCAGCAAAACCTATGGGTATAAAAAATGCTGTGCGCACAGTGCGTTTTATTTTATACCCGCGGATTTACCCGCGAAATTTCCGCTGCGGAATTAATGTGCAGGTTACTTCTTTTCTGCAGGTCCCTGCGGTTTTTCCATTAATTATTGCTAAAAATTCGCAGGGACCAAGAAATTCTGCGACAAAACCGCATGCGGATTTCGTTGCGGTTTTGGTGCGTTTTTTTTTACCGCAGGTGCGGGATTCTTTCAGAGGGTCCGGTTTTTCTGTAAGAAAAAGTCAATTTCTAGTGCGCACATGGCCTAAAGCTTTTTGCTCATGTCTGTTTTATATAGTTACTTTTTTTTTTTTTTTTTAAATAAATATTGTCCAGGTATGTTTATATACACTATAAGGACAAAAGTATTGGGACACCCACAGTTGATTTTCTGAGTTTCAAATCTAAATCCATTAATTTGCAGCTATAAAAGTTTCCACTCCCCTTTTTGAGGGCTTTTTATAAGATTTTTTGGGGCATCTGTGGGATTTATTGTCCATTCATCCAAAAGAATATTTGTGAGTTTATGTTGGGGAAGAAGGCCGGGCTCACAATCTCTGTTCTAGATCATCTGAAAGATGTTCAATGGGATTGAGGTTCGGGGTCTGTGCAGCCAGTCTTGTTTTTCTTCCCAATTGTGTCTCGTTTATGGACCTTGTACATTGGGCAGAAAAGGGTCTCTTCCCCCCCCCCCCCCCCCCACACCCCCTCCCCTCTCTTCCAAACTGTTCTCGCAAATGTGCTCCATAATGTCTTGTGCTGAAGCATTAAATGGAACCTGTCAGGTCCCTTATGCTTTCCAAGCCAGCAGCATTTCTTTCCTAACCAGCCCTGTATGACATCATTTAATTTATAAAAGAACCATTTATTACCTTAGTTTTTCGTTGGCAGCTTAAGGCCTTGACTAGGGGCGTTGTTTCCCCAGACTAGCCGCCCCTCTTTCCATTTTATCACGTCTCTGTGGGCATGATTTCCATGAAGCGGCGTGAAAGGCCACCTCCTGGAAATCTTGTGCATGCGTGCGGTTCTTGGTTCTTTTCAGCAGCGTCCATGTGCATCAGAAGCCTGGTGTATGTGTCCCTGCTTCAGAGAGGCGCACTGCCCATGATCAGAAGTACAAAGCTGTTTTCTCATCGTGTGCAGTGCGCCTCTCTGAAGCTTGGATACGTAGATCTGGCTTAAAAAGCACACTGATGCTGCTGAAAAGAGCAGTGCGCATGCGCAAGATTTCCAGGAGCTGGCTATGACGCCGGTTCATGGAAATCATCTCCACAGTTGCATGATAACATGGAAAGAGGGCCGACTAGTCTCGGGAAACAGCGCCCCTGCGACTAGTCAAGGCCATAATTTGCATACAAAAAACACAGGTAATAAATGATGATGTTATACAGGGCTGGTTAGGGAGGGAATTTTGACTTGTAAATGAGAATGCTGCTAGCTTGGAGGGCATAAGGGACCTGACCGGTTCCCTTCCAGCTTGGAGGGCATAAGGGACCTGACCGGTTCCCTTCCAGCTTGGAGGGCATAAGGGACCTGACCGGTTCCCTTCCAGCTTGGAGGGCATAAGGGACCTGACCGGTTCCCTTTAAGATTTCCCTTTACTGGAGCTAAGGGGCCGTAGCTGACCCTCAAAAAACAAGCCCACAGCATTCTCTCTCCTCCAAATGTCACTGTCAGTTAGTACAATGCAGTTCGATATCTCTCTGCATTTACATGTACCTGGTCTGACATATGTCACTTCTGACAATTGGCTTTTTCTGGCGTCAGGGGACCATTGCTTGTTTTGTGCCTACTATTGTCCTCATTCTACTCAGCTGATCATGTAAACTTGTATTATCCTGTAGCCTTCACCTATTATTATTTTGTCGTAATAGGCAACGATTGCTGCCACCCGCCAAGCTGCCTCTCCTAACACCGTGTCCAACCAGCAGACGAGCACCACGCAAGGATCGGTAAGTAGTAAATATTGGCAGAGGTTCTTGACGAGCTCACATGCGGCTCTATGGATCTGCAGTTTCTTGACGTCGTTGGTGAGGTCACTTTCCCTGTTTCCTCAGCAGGTGAATCTGTCGACCAGCTCGTCAGCCCAGCTCCTGAGTCGGGCCCAGAATGTCACTGCACCCAGTGCTACAACGCTCACTCAGTCAGTTTTGCTCAGCAACGCGAGTTCCCCACCGCTCAGCCAGTCACAGACACAAATGTACCTCCGGGTAAGTAAGACATAGGGCTTAATCACAGGGGGAGGGGGGGTGGTGGGGAGGGGGGCATGGGGATAACAGCAGCCATTATCCTAAAATGCAGCATCACAGTTAGCAGCTCTATTGTGTCCCACAGGGAGGACGGGGCAAACCTTATTACCATTATTTACATCTTATTACCATTATTTACATCTAGGAGGTCCCTTTCTGAGCTCGGCTAAGTTCACATTTCCATTTTTTACTATTTTCTTTTTCTTGTCAGCAGCAACCGCAGCTTGGAAATCTTCTACAAGTCAACCGATCTCTGAATCGAGGTGTCCCTCTGAACTCCCAGCTTATCCTAATGCCAAATGGCTCTGTGGCTACAGTTCAGCAGGAAGTGGCCTCCCCCCAGAACCAGGGCATGCATCAAGACTCTGACCAGGTAAGTGGTGAAATAGCTTTCGATACCTTTTTTTTTTTTTTTCCTCCTAAGGTGACATTGATCAGATGTTAACCCCTTATTGACTGGTTTTGGTGTATGGAGAGAACTGAGGCCTCTAATAGCAGTGATTGAAGCTAGCCAGGGGGCTGGGGACCTACTGAAGGCCACTGTCACTGCCATCTTGGTTCTCCCATGAAGCCCAACGTCCTTCATTTGTACTGTATAATGCAGTATGGAAGGATTGCACTATATAGAAGTAGTGATGCAAGTTCTAGTCCCGTGGTTGGTGTAGAGCTAAAAAATGGTTTCAATAACATTGAAAAAAAATAAAAACTAAAAAATATTAAAGTTTAAAGGTGACTTTCCAGTTTCAGACAAACCTGTGACCCCCCCTCCTCTTTTGCTGCAGTTTTAAAGGAAACACACAGGGCTTTCTTCATCGTTCCTTATGGGAGACCCAGACCATGGGTGTATAGCTTCTGCCTCCGGAGGACACACAAAGTACTACACTAAAAGTGTAGCTCCTCCCTCCGAGCATATACACCACCTGGATGACAAATCTAACCAGTTTCAATGCTTTGTGTTCAGGAGGTCACACACACACATGCATTCTCTGATTTTTGATTTTTTTGATTTCAAAGATTTGGAAGAAAAGCGGGTCCAGTCTGGACTCCCGGCATGTCCCTTCTCACCCCACTGTGTCGGCGGTGCTGTTAAGGTTGACTCTACAAGGCTGGAGCCTTCACATGCCGCGCTCCTTCACCATCCCCTGAGGCTCTGGCTTGAAGTGGGAGCCATCACGGTTCTCTCTGCTTTGCAGGAGACCGGTCTCCATCCGCAGCCCTGTCAGGATCCTGCCGGACGGAGCGCTCAACCCCCCCCCCCCCCCAGGGACATGGCCCTGCGTCTCATAAGCTAAGTATTGAGAAATTATTCAGGGGTCCCTTGTACATTTATTGAGGGGGGAGTGTGTTTGTTAACCTTGCTGTGATTTCCGGCCGGTTCTCTGGGTTTTTCCTGAGAACCGCGCCGAGGGTGCCTGCTCGTCGGCCGCATGTAAAAATCTAGGCCCCGGCTTCAGTTGCGGCCTAGTTTCGTTTTCAGTTCCCCTGCATGTCAGTCATGCAGGGGAACAGTGCGGCGCCGCCCACCGGCCGTTCAGCAGAGGGGAGGACACTCCTCTCTGAGGAGATGTTTCCCTGCCCTGTATCTCTCCTTGGCCCTCCGGTTCCCGCTCTTGGGCTAATCCCCGCCCCCCCTCCTCACTCCAGCGCCATTTTATCAGCGTTCTCACACTGATCGGCGCTGGCTGCTGCAGCTGCTGCATCCACTGGGGGTCCGAGCTGTGGAATCCGGAGGGCACACAAAAACCGGTCTGGTAAGCCACAACCTCTGGTTGTGGGCTTTATTATACACTCTCAGGGGGTCATTCTAAAGGAGTGTATTCTTTACTGCAGAGCCTCCACCTCAGCAGCATGTCTGTCACTAGGAGCAAGAAGGCTGCTAAGCTGTACGCTATATGCACTGCATGTCAGCTCATTCTGCCTGAACCGAGCACATATCCACATTGTGATGCCTGCTCTAACATGGTGGTGCCTCAGCCTGGAGCCTCCTCAGGGGTCCCTCAGGCTGCTCCGGCACCGGTGGCTGAACCCCCGGCTTGGGTAGCATCTTTTTCCAGAGCTATCTCCCAGTCTTTTGCCGACTCCATGGGACAGCTGTCCCGGACTCTGCTGACCATGCATCAGCCCCCTTCTCAGGGCGCCTCTGCCGCTCCGACTCGCTCTGCAGAGCTAACAGAGCATGTTTTAGGACCCCGTCCTCCTAAACAGAGACGCAGGGACTCTTCTCCTTCCTCGTCCCACGGCTCTGATTCACGAGCTGAATTGCAGGGCGAGGAGGATACTTTTACTGTGGGCTCAGACGCTACCTCTATGTACCCCATTGATTTATCTGAGGGTGATGCGGATGTTAGTGACTTGATTGCATCCATTAACTCCGTTCTGAACCTCAATCCACCAGCGTCAGAGGAACAAGCCTCTCTGGTAGAAAAACACCAGTTTACCTCACCTAAGAGAGCAAGGAGTATGTTTTTTAACCACTCCAGTTTTCAGGCCACTGTTACCAAGCCCAGAGCCTGTCCTGACAAACGCTTCCCAAAGCGTAGTTCTGATGACCGTTTTCCCTTTCCTCCAGAAGTGGTCAAGGAGTGGGCTCACTCACCAAAGGTAGACCCTCCGGTGTCTAGAATCTCGGCCCGGACAGTCGTATCTGTGGCCGATGGCACCTCTCTTAAGGATCCCACTGACCGCCAGGTTGACCTTCTGGCCAAATCTGTATATGAGGCGGCAGGAGCCTCGTTCTCCCCGTCCTTTGCAGCAGTGTGGGCTCTTAAGGCAGTCTCTGCTTCTCTGGCGGAGATACATTCCCTCGCCAGGGACTCTATACCCGAGATGGTTGCCTTAACTTCCCAGGCTTCGGCTTTTTCATCCTATGCCATGTCTGCCATTCTGGAGGCTTCTCACCGCACGGCGGTGGCTTCCGCTAATTCCCTCGCGATCCGCAGGATCTTGTGGCTTCGAGAGTGGAAAGCAGACGCTTCTTCCAAGAAGTATCTTGCTGGGCTCCCCTTTGCTGGGTCCCGGCTGTTCGGTGAACAACTGGATGAAATTATTAAGGAAGCTACTGGCGGGAAGAGTACTTCCTTGCCACAAACTAAAACCAGGAAACCTGTCCAGGGCAGGAACCAGTCGAGGTTTCGTTCCTTTCGTTCCTCTAACTGGTCATCCTCTAAGCCCTCAGCTTCGTCCACTAACTCAGCCAAGGATCGCAAACCCAGCTGGCGCGCGAAGCCGCGTCCTCAGAAGAACGGAGGAGCCGCTGCCACTAAGGCAGCCTCCTCTTGACTATCTGGCTGCGCCAGCAATGTCCTTGGTCGGTGGCAGGCTCTCCCACTTTGGCGACGTGTGGTTTCAGCACGTCTCCGATTAGTGGGTGCGGGATATCATCTCCCACGGCTACAGGATAGAATTTTCTTCCAGCCCGCCAAACAGATTTTTTCTGTCCACTCCCCCCTGCTCCAAAGCCGCCGCCTTCTCACAGGCCGTGGCATCCTTGCAGGCCAACGGAGTAATTGTTCCGGTTCCCGCCCGGGAACGGTTCAGAGGTTTCTACTCAAACCTCTTCCTAGTCCCCAAGAAGGATGGTTCCTTCCGGCTCCAGACTGGCCCAGGCGAGCTTGGTACCCAGACCTGCTCCGTCTGTCCGTAGAAATGCCGTGGCATCTCCCGGACCGCCCAGACCTTCTCTCTCAAGGTCCGTTTTTCCGCCCGAATTCTGCGGCTCTCAGATTGACGGCGTGGCTCTTGAGTCCTGGATCCTGACGGCTTCAGGCATTCCTTCCGAGGTCATCTCCACTATGACTCAGGCTCGGAAGTCTTCCTCGGCCAGGATTTACCACAGGACTTGGAGGATTTTCCTGTCCTGGTGTCGCTCTTCCGGCCATGCTCCTTGGCCGTTTTCTTTGCCGACCATCCTGTCCTTTCTACAGTCCGGTCTGCAGCTAGGTCTATCCCTCAATTCCCTCAAGGGACAGGTCTCGGCTCTGTCGGTATTGTTCCAGCGGCATATCGCCCGACTGGCCCAGGTGCGCACCTTCATGCAGGGCGCATCTCACATCATTCCTCCTTACCGGCGGCCTTTGGATCCCTGGGACCTTAATCTGGTCCTCACGGCCTTACAGAAACCCCCCTTTGAGCCTCCTAGGGAGGTTCCTTTGTTTCGACTTTCACAGAAAGTGGTCTTTCTGGTGGCCATAACTTCTCTCAGGAGAGTCTCTGATTTGGCTGCGCTCTCTTCGGAGTCACCTTTTTTTGGTTTTTCACCAAGACAAGGTGGTTCTTCGGCCGACTCCGGACTTTCTCCCTAAGGTGGTGTCTCTTTTCCACCTTAACCAGGACATTTCATTGCCTTCCCTTTGTCCGGCCCCTGTGCATCGCTTTGAGAAAGCGTTGCATACTTTGGATTTGGTGCGGGCGCTCCGAATCTATGTGTCACGCACCGCCGCTCTTAGGCGGTGCACCTCTCTTTTTGTGCTCACCACAGGTCAGCGCAAGGGTCTCTCGGCTTCTAAACCGACCCTAGCTCGTTGGATTAGGTTGGCCATATCCGATGCCTACCAATGTTCTCAGGTGCCCCCACCGCCGGGGATCAAAGCGCACTCGACCAGGGCTGTCGGTGCCTCTTGGGCTTTTCGGCACCAGGCTACGGCTCAGCAAGTCTGTCAGGCTGCCACTTGGGCTAGCCTGCACACCTTTTCGAAGCACTACCAAGTGCATGCTCATGGTTCGGCAGACGCGAGCTTGGGCAGACGCATCCTTCAGGCGGCTGTCGCCCATTTGTGAAGTTAGGTTTTGCCTACTTCTCAGTTCTGTTTATTTCCCACCCATGGACTGCTTTGAGACGTCCCATGGTCTGGGTCTCCCATAAGGAAAGATGAAGAAAAAGAGAATTTTGTTACTTACCGTAAATTCTTTTTCTTATAGTTCCGACATGGGAGACCCAGCACCCTCCCTGTTGCCTGTTGGCAGTTCTTGTTCCGTGTGTTTTCACCGGCTGTTGTTGTAGACAGAGGTTCCGGTTATTCCGGGTTTTACTCTATCTCTACTTATGGGTGGATGTCCTCCTTCAGCTTTTGCACTAAACTGGTTAGATTTGTCATCCAGGGGGTGTATATGCTCGGAGGGAGGAGCTACACTTTTAGTGTAGTACTTTGTGTGTCCTCCGGAGGCAGAAGCTATACACCCATGGTCTGGGTCTCCCATGTCGGAACTATAAGAAAAAGAATTTACGGTAAGTAACAAAATTCTCTTTTTTAACAACCTCCCCAGGTCTTGCATGGAGTCTCTGTCCTGGTTTCTGATGTCTGTTACTGTCTGCAGTGCTGATATTGTTCACAACGTTGAAGTGGCTCACGCAGTCAACTTGGGCACAGCTTGACGTCAGCGTTGCAGACATTTTCAGACACCAGGAGCCGCAGAGACTCAGCATTAGTCCTGGGGAGGATGACTACAGTAAGTTTGTTACTTTAAAATAAATCGCATCCAATCTATCAAAACATGAGTGATTTCAGGCAACCTGTCGGGTGCAATATGCAACCAGAAACAGAGGCCGCTCTGGGTGTATATTGCTAATCTCTGCCTAACCGTCCCTGTATACACTAGCATAGATAAAGAGATCTTTAGAAAAAGTATTTCTAAAGGTCGTTTATTATATGCTAATGAGACCAGGGACTAGTCGCAAGGGCGTGAGTTCCCTTGGCTAGTCGGCCCCCTTAGCATGTTAGCACGCACCTGTGGGCGTACGAACATGCTAATGAATGCACAGCCCGCCATCAAGACAGAGGTACGTGTGGCGGAGGATGGTTGTGTACTGTGCATGATCCGGAGTTCCCGGGACTTCTGGCTATGCACGCTATACCTCATTGAAGCTGAGAAGCTTACACCCGACATCAATTTAGTGCGCATGATTGGAAGTCTCAGATACTCCGGATCTTACACAGTGCGCACCCATCCTCCACCGCCCGCCATCAAGACAAGTGCGGTGTTGGTGCGCATTTATTAGTATGTTGGTCCGCCCACAGTGGTGTTCTAACATGCTAAGGGGGCCGACTAGCCAAGGGAACTAATGCCCTTGCAACCAGTCGCTGGCCTCATTCGAATATCATAAACGATCTTTAGAAATACTTTTTCTTTATCGTTCCTTTGGGAGACCCAGACCATGGGTGTTTAGCTTCTGCCTCCGGAGGACACACAAAGTACTACACTTAAAAGTGTAGCTCCTCCCTCGGAGCTTATACACCCCCTGGTGAGCCAGTCCCAGCCAGTTTATCACTTTGTGTTCAGGAGGCATACATCCACACATGCATTCTCATATGATTTTTTCCTTTTTGGAATGAGATTGAAGAAGTGCGGGTCCACGTCTGGACCCACGGCATGTCCCTTCTCACCCCACTGTGTCGGTGGTGTTGTAAGGTTGATTTCCAAGGCTGGAGCCTTACATGCCGTGCTCCTTCACCATCCCTCCTGGGCTCTGGCTTGAAGTGGGAGCCAGCACGGTCCTTCAGGACCCTGCTGGACCGGAGCACTCATCCCCAGGGACCTGGCCCTGCGTCTCAGCAGCCAAGTACCTGAGACGTTTATATATTGGGGGTCCCTGTGCTTTATTGTTTGGGGAGAGTGTGCTTACTGTATTTATTGGCATTTCCGGCGGGTTCTCTAGCTGTCGCCCGAGAACCGCCCTGATGGTGCCTGCGCGTCGGCCTCGCCGCTCAAATTTAGGCCCCGGCTTTGCCGGAGGCCTAGTTTCTGTTCACTGCCCTCGCATGTCACTCATGCAGAGGGACAGGCTCGACTCCTGCCGGCGGCCGTCCTGCACAAGGGAGGGACGCTCCCCACTGCTGTGCGTGTCTCCTCCCCTGTAGGTCTCTATGGCCCTCCAGATCCCGCTCTCCTCCAGGAACGCCCCAAGTCCCGCCCCCTCTCTTCGCTCCGGCGGCCATTTTCTCAGACAGGGTTCACTCTGCGCTGGCCTGCACTCTGCATCCCTGCTGAGGTGCTGTGCATTGGGGGTCCGGGCTTCGGGATCTGGAGGGCACACAACACCGCTTCCAGCGGTCTGGTAAGCCACAACCGGTCTCTGGTTGTGGACCTCTGTATATACTCTCTGGGGTTCATTCTCTTGCAGAGCCCCCACTCCAGCAGCATGTCTCACACGAGGAGCAAGGCTCCAAAGCTTTATACTGTATGCGCTGCATGTAAGCTCCTGCTGCCTGAACCGAGCACCTATCCACATTGTGATGTCTGCTCTAACTTGGCGGTGCCACAGCCTGGAGTCTCACCCCCAGTGGTCTCTCAGGCTGCTCCTGCACCTGTGGCTGAACCCCCGGCTTGGGTAGAATCCTTTTCTAGGTCTATCTCCCAGTCTTTTGCTGAGTCCATGGGACTTCTGTCCAGGACTTTGATGAATATGCATCAGCCCCCCTCTCAGGGTGCCTCTACTGCTAAGGGTCCCTTAGGATCTCTATCTTCTGACCTCCGTCCACCGGAGCTCACAGAGGATTCATCATCAGGGCCCAGACCCCGTCCTCCTAAGAGGAGACGCAGGGTTTCCTCTCCCTCCTCATCCCGCGGCTCTGATTCAAGAGCTGACTCGCAGGATGAGGAGGATGCCTTTACAGGGGGTTCGGAGGCTAATTCCATGTACCCCATTGATCTTTCCGAGGGTGACTCAGATCTTAGTGACTTGATTGCTTCCATTAATTCTGTACTGGATCTCAATCCGCCAGTATCAGAGGAGCAACCCTCTCTGGCAGAAAAGCACCAGTTTACCTCGCCTAAGAGAGTAAAGAGTGTGTTCTTTAACCACTCCAGTTTTCAGGCCGCTGTGACGAAACCCAGAGCCTGTCCTGACAAACGCTTCCCAAAGCGTGGTTCTGATGACCGTTTCCCCTTTCCACCTGAGGTGGTCAAGGAGTGGGCTCATTCCCCAAAGGTAGACCCTCCGGTGTCTAGGCTCTCAGCCCGGACCGTTGTGTCGGTGGCTGATGGCACCTCCCTTAAGGATTCCACTGACCGTCAGATTGACCTTCTGGCCAAATCCGTGTATGAAGCGGCGGGGGCCGCGTTTTCCCCAACTTTTGCAGCAGTGTGGGCTCTCAAAGCCATCTCTGCTTCTCTAGAGGAGATGCATTCCCTCACCAGGGAATCTATGCCCGAGATGGTTGCCTTAACTTCTCAAGCTTCAGCTTTTTCATCTTATGCCATGTCTGCCATGCTGGAGGCTTCTCACCGCACTGCGGTGCCTTCGGCTAATTCCCTCGTTATCCATAGGATCTTGTGGCTTCGAGAGTGGAAGGCAGATGCTTCTTCTAAGAAGTACCTTGCTGGGCTCCCTTTTGCTGGGTCCCGGCTGTTCGGAGAACAGCTGGATGAAATTATTAAAGAAGCTACTGGCGGAAAGAGTACTTCCATGCCACAAACCAAAACCAGGAAACCTGCCCAGGGTAGGAATCAGTCGAGGTTTCGTTTTTTTCGTTCCTCCAACTGGTCGTCCTCTAAGCCCTCCGCCTCGTCCACTAACTCAGCCAAGGACCAGAAATCCAAACCAAAAACGCGTCCACAGAAGACCGCAGGAGGTGCTGCCACTAAGGCAGCCTCCTCGTGACTCTCTGCCCGCTCCGGCAACGTCCTTAGTCTGTGGCAGGCTCTCCCACTTTGGCGACGCTTGGTTTCAACACGTCTCCGATCAGTGGGTGAGAGATATCATCTCCCACGGCTACAGGATAGAATTCTCTTCCAGCCCGCCAAACAGATTTTTTCTCTCAACTCCCCCTTGCTCCAAGGCCGCCGCCTTCTCACAGGCCGTGGCAGCCTTGCAGGCCAACGGAGTAATTGTACCAGTTCCCGCCCGGGAACGGTTCAGAGGTTTCTACTCAAATCTCTTCCTAGTTCCCAAAAAGGACGGTACCTTCCGGCCCATCCTGGATCTCAAGCTTCTCAACAAGCATGTTCAGGTGCGGCACTTTCGCATGGAGTCTCTGCGATCAGTCATTGCCTCAATGACCCAAGGGGATTTCCTGGCGTCCATCGACATCAGAGATGCCTATCTGCATGTGCCAATTGCAGTTTCACACCAGCGTTGGCTACGTTTTGCAATAGGAGACGATCATTTCCAATTCGTGGCTCTCCCCTTCGGGTTAGCCACGGCCACTCGGGTATTCACCAAGGTCATGGCAGCAGTGATTGCGGTTCTGCACCTCCAGGGGTTGGCAGTGATTCCTTACCTGGACGACCTTCTAGTCAAGGCTTCATCCAGCGCAGACTGTCAGTGGAGTGTCTCGCTCACTCTCGCCACTCTAGCCCAATTCGGGTGGCTTGTCAATCTTCCCAAATCCACTCTGACTCCGACCCAGAGTCTCACGTACCTAGGGATGCAGTTCAAGACTTTGCCGGCACTTGTGAAGTTGCCCTTAGTCAAACAGCAGTCACTCCAGCTAGCGGTGCGCTCTCTGCTGAGGCCCCGCCGTTATACCCTCAGGCGTCTGATGCAGGTGCTGGGTCATATGGTGGCGTCCATGGAGGCTGTTCCCTTTGCCCAGTTCCATCTGCGCCCCCTGCAGCTGGACATTCTCCGCTGTTGGGACAAGCGGCCTTCCTCCTTACACAGGTTAGTGGCTCTGTCGCCACGGACCAGGAGCTCTCTTCAGTGGTGTCTTCGGCCCCTCTCCCTGTCCCAAGGGCGCTCCTTCCTGGCCCCGTCCTGGGTGATTCTCACCACGGATGCCAGTCTATCCGGCTGGGGAGCGGTATGTCTCCACCACAGAGCGCAGGGCACTTGGACTCCGTCCGAGTCAGCCCTTTCAATCAATGTGCTGGAGACCAGAGCCGTGCTTCTAGCTCTCCTAGCTTTTCACCACCTGTTGGCGGGCAGGCACATTCGAGTCCAGTCAGACAACGCGACAGCGGTTGCCTACATCAATCACCAAGGCGGGACACGCAGCCGCCTGGCAATGATGGAGGTACAACGCATCCGTCAATGGGTGGAGGACTCCAGGTCCACCATATCTGCAGTCCACATCCCAGGCGTAGAAAACTGGGAGGCAGATTATCTCAGCCGTCAAAGCGTGGAAGGTGGCGAGTGGTCCCTGCACCCGGCAGTGTTTCAGTCAATCTGCCGCAAATGGGGCACTCCGGACGTGGACCTAATGGCATCCCGTCACAACAACAAAGTTCCTGTTTACGTGGCTCGCTCCCACGATCCTCAGGCCTTCGCCGCGGACACTCTGGTTCAAGACTGGTCCCAGTTTCGCCTGTCCTACGTGTTTCCCCCTCTAGCTCTCTTGCCCAGAGTCCTGCGCAAGATCAGAATGGAGGGCCGTCGAGTCATTCTCATTGCACCGGACTGGCCCAGGCGAGCTTGGTATCCGGACCTGCTCCATCTGTCCGTAGAGATGCCGTGGCATCTCCCGGACCGTCCAGACCTACTTTCGCAAGGTCCGTTTTTCCGCCTGAATTCTGCGGCTCTCAAATTGACGGCGTGGCTCTTGAGTCCTGGATTTTGACGGCTTCTGGTATTCCTCCTGAAGTCATCTCCACTATGACTCGGGCCCGTAAGTCTTCCTCCGTCAAGATCTATCACAGGACTTGGAAAATTTTCCTGTCCTGGTGTCGCTCTACAGACCATCCTCCTTGGCCATTCTCCTTGCCGACCCTTCTGTCTTTTCTACAGTCCGGTCTGCAGCTAGGACTGTCCCTCAACTCTCTCAAGGGACAAGTCTCAGGTCTGTCAGTTCTGTTCCAGCGGCGTCTCGCTCGGCTGGCTCAGGTCCGCACCTTCATGCAAGGCGCGTCTCACATCATTCCGCCTTATCGGCGGCCCTTGGATCCCTGGGACCTTAACTTGGTCCTCACGGTATTGCAGAAACCCCCTTTTGAGCCTCTTAGGGAGGTTTCTTTGTATCGTCTGTCATGATGTATGTAGTTTTCTCCATCCCATATTTTTGTATAAGATGCCATGTGATGTATTTTACCTTCTCTCTGTATTTGCTGTAGTACTATGTCTTGGGATGTAAGTGACCATACCTTCCCCCAGCCTGTATCATATTGCAATCAGGCTTCAGCAGTAGCTATTGTCATTGATTTGGTGGGGGTTGCATATATATATTGTTCTTCTCAGCATGGGACTTCTCCAATCTACAAATTGGTAAACAGAACAGAGCCAGCAGTCTGACTTCCATTCATGCATCAAATGGCCAGGGGGAGGTGTGCCCACCTAAGGGGCTGATCCCAGGAGAGAAGAACATGTTAGTTCAGTTAGTTGGGAGCTGAGTTTTGTAGAGGAAGGGAGCGAGATCTGATTCTGCGGACAGATCTCGCCGTCCAGTGGATTGTGTGGGATTTCTGGGACTCTGAAGAGGACTATTTCGTCGTGATCTGGCACTTTGGATTATCGGGAGGTGCCCCCGAATCTGTTTTAGTTGGACTTGTCAAGTGCTGTTCCTGTATTCCTGTTAGTAAACCTGTTGGATCATCCTCGGCCTGTTGTCTCTCTTTGCTCTGATGTACACCCCGTCACATCGTCTTTCTCAGAAGGTGGCCTTTCTGGTTGCCATAACTTCCCTCAGGAGAGTCTCTGATTTGGCTGCGCTCTCTTCGGAGTCAACTTTTTTAGTTTTTCATCAAGACAAGGTGGTTCTCCGTCCGACCCCGGACTTTCTTCCTAAGGTGGTCTCTCCTTTCCACCTTAACCAGGACATTACCCTACCTTCCTTCTGTCCGGCTCCTGTTCATCGCTTTGAAAAAGCGCTGCATACTCTAGATCTGGTGCGTGCTCTCCCGATCTATGTGTCTCGCACCGCTGCGCTTAGGCGGTGCACCTCTCTTTTTGTGCTAACCACAGGTCGGCGCAAGGGCCTCCCTGCTTCTAAGCCGACCTTAGCTCGTTGGATTAGATCGACCATTTCGGACGCCTACCAGTGTTCTCAGGTGCCTCCCCCGCCGGGGATCAAGGCACACTCGACCAGAGCTGTCGGTGCCTCTTGGGCTTTTAGGCACCAGGCTACGGCTCAACAAGTCTGTCAGGCTGCCACTTGGACTAGCCTGCATACCTTCTCGAAGCACTACCAAGTGCATGCTCATGCTTCGGCAGATGCGAGCTTGGGCAGACGCATCCTTCAGGCGGCTGTCGCCCACTTGAGAAGTTAGGTTCTGCCTACTTCTTAGTTTTTCTGTTTATTCCCACCCAGGGACTGCTTTGGAACGTCCCATGGTCTGGGTCTCCCAAAGGAACGATAAAGAAAAAGAGAATTTTGTTTACTTACCGTAAATTCTTTTTCTTATAGTTCCGTATTGGGAGACCCAGCTCCCTCCCTGTTGCCTGTTGGCAATTTCTTGTTCCGCGTGTTATCACCGGCTGTTGTCGTGGACAGAGTCTCCGGTTGTTCCGGCTCTTGCTCTGTTCTACTTGTGGGTGGCTATTCTCCTTCAGCTTTTGCACTAAACTGGCTTGGACTGGCTCACCAGGGGGTGTATAAGCTCAGAGGGAGGAGCTACACTTTTAAGTGTAGTACTTTGTGTGTCCTCCGGAGGCAGCAGCTAAACACCCATGGTCTGGGTCTCCCAATACGGAACTATAAGAAAAAGATTTTACGGTAAGTAAACAAAATTCTCTTTTTCTAAAGATCTCTATTTATGCTAATGTATACAGAAACTACTAGGCAGTGATTAGCAATATTTCCCCGGAACTGCTTTTATTTATGGGTGCATATTGCACCTAACAGGTTGCCTTTAATCATTCTCATATTTTAATAGCTTGGACGTTTCTGAACACAGTGATGCCACATATGTATTTTTTTTATTATCTTTATTTTTAACGGGCAAAAGGGGGATGATTTAAACGTTAATGTTTTTTTCTTTTTTTTTTTTTCTCAACATTTTTTAAAACTTTTTTTTTTTTTTTTTTAAAAAACTTTTCCGTTTTTAATAGTCCCCTTAAAGGACTATAACGTGCTATGGATTGATCACTTATGCTATATTCAGCAGTGCCATAGCATTGCTGAATATAACCAAAATCACAGTCTCCACTGAAGCCCAGCCAACAGGCAGGTTTCAAAGGAGCGCTGCCATGACAAGCACAGAGATCTTCAGCAGACCCCCAGCTGTCATAGCAATCCATTGGCGATTTGCAGTCACATCACAGGCTCGCTGATGGGAGCCGAAAATTGCGCGACCGTACATGTACGGCTGATGTCATGAAGAATTAAATGTCGTGAAGGTTAATAATTACACCTTGTGAGTACACACACAAAAAAAATTAGTTATGTCTCTTAGAAGGGTAGGTAAAAAAAAAAAGCTAAGCCTAGTCACTTAAGAGTTAATAAAAATACAGGAGTAGCATTAACTAAAAAAAAACATAGTCCCACATAGTTTCCCAAAACCACATTTTGCCAAGTGTACAATGGCTGCAGCCCTCGGACATTGGTCTTACACAACCGAACTTTGGCTGTAGTGATCTCGGTATATGACTCCCTGTTCCCCTTAGTGATGTGCACTACTGAATTGGACAAAGTTGCAAATGTAATTTTTTTTTTTTCTTTTCTATTTAGGTTCAGAACTTGGCGGTTCGAGGTCAGCAGACTACTCAACCGACGTCCTCAGCTGCAGGGCCTACCATTGCTCATGCGGCTCCTCCATTGTCCAAACCAGCCACTCACTCAATGCCCTCTTCTTCTGCACCTTCACAACTGCCATCTTCTCCAGCAACACAGACTGTAAAGAGTCCGATGGGTCCAGCAGGGGGCACCGTGAGTCAGGGGAGTCAGACGGAGACAGAGGTGAGAAAAGCAGAAGGAGACGCCGTGCAGCAAAGTGTCGGGATCAACTTGACCAGAGCTGCCACACCAGCGCCCAACCAGACCCTCATCAGCTCCGGTGAGTTCAAATGCAAATCTGTGAATTGTCGAAAATCTTCCCCATTCCTACACCTCGTCCTTTTAGAAAGGTTTGATTTAAATACATATATTTACCAGATATATTAAAGGTAAGACTGTGGGACCGATTCATGATTTTTATATTTTTTTTTCCCTTTTTTCCTTGTGCTATTCATTGGCACTTCTTTTGCTCCAAATCCTTCAAATTGACACTCGTGGTTCATCTATATTATATATGAACCGTTGTGATTACTCGTGGTTGGTTTCTCGCTAATCCCGCCCTCCCCGCACATTCCAAATGCGGCATTGCTACATCCACACCCCAAATCCCTCCTGACCCCACACATAAACTTCACGTCATCCAGCACCATGACAACCAGCACGGCAAAATCCTGCATACACTGAGGAACTGATCATGTGACCACTGACTCCTCCCCTCCATGCGACATCATCACAGGTCCTGTAAGCACAGAGACAAATCCTGTTGTGTACATTGCACACTCGGGGGAGAGCTATATACCCTTGGGAGGTGGGGGGGGAAGAGAGCTGTATACCCTTGGGAGGGGGGGGGGGAGAGAGCTGTATACCCTTGGAAGGGGGGGGGAAGAAAGCTGTATACCCTGGGGGGGGAAGAGAGCTGTATACCCTTGGGAGGGGGGGGGGGGAAGAGAGCTGTATACCCTTGGGAGGGGGGGGGAAGAGAGCTGTATACCCTTGGGAGGGGGGGGGGGAAGAGAGCTGTATACCCTTGGGAGGGGGGGGGGGAGAGCTGTATACCCTTGGGAGGGGGGGGGGGAGAGCTGTATACCCTTGGGAGGGGGGAAGAGCTGTATACCCTTGGGAGGGGGGGGGAGAGCTGTATACCCTTGGGAGGGGGGGGGAGAGCTGTATACCCTTGGGGGGGGGGGGAGAGCTGTGTACCCTTGGGAGGGGGGGGGAAGAGAGCTGTATACCCTTGGGAGGGGGGGGAAGAGAGCTGTATACCCTTGGCAGGGGGGGGAAGAGAGCTGTATACCCTTGGGAGGGGGGGATGAGAGCTGTATACCCTTGGGGGGGAGAGCTGTATACCCTTGGGAGGGGGGGGGAAAGAGAGCTGTATACCCTTGGGACGGGGGGGGGAAGAGAGCTGTATACCCTTGGGAGGGGGGGGATGAGAGCTGTATACCCTTGAGAGGGGGGGGGGAGAGAGCCGTATACCCTTGGGGGGAGAGCTGTATACCCTTGGGAGGGGGGGGAAGAGAGCTGTATACCCTTGGGAGGGGGGGGAAGAGAGCTGTATACCCTTGGGAGGGGGGGAAGAGAGCTGTATACCCTTGGGAGGGGGGGAAGAGAGCTGTATACCCTTGGGAGGGGGGGGGAAGAGAGCTGTATACCCTTGGGAGGGGGGGAAGAGAGCTGTATACCCATGGGGGGGGGGGGGAGAGAGCTGTATACCCTTGGGAGGGGGGGGAGAGAGAGCTGTATACCCTTGGGGGGAGAGCTGTATACCCTTGGGAGGGGGGGGGGGGAGAGAGCTGTATACCCTTGGGAGTGGGGGGAGAGAGCTCTATACCCTTGGGGAGAGAGCTGTATACCCTTGGGGGGAGAGCTGTATACCCTTGGGAGGGGGGGGAAGAGAGCTGTATACCCTTGGGAGGGGGGGAAGAGAGCTGTATACCCTTGGGAGGGGGGGGAGAGAGCTGTATACCCTTCAGAGGGGGGGGGACAGCTGTCTGTATACCCTTGGGGGGAGAGCTGTATACCCTTGGGGGGGGGGGGAGAGCTGTATACCCTTGGGGGGAGAGTTGTATACCCTTGGGGGGAGAGTTGTATACCCTTGGGAGGAGGAGCTGTATACCCTTGGGAGGGGGAGCTGTATACCCTTGGGAGGGGGAGCTGTATACCCTTGGGAGGGGGAGCTGTATACCCATGGGAGGGGGAGCTGTATACCCTTGGGGGGGGGGGAAGAGCTGTATACCCTTGGGGGGGGGGAAGAGCTGTATACCCTTGGGGGGGGGAAGAGCTGTATACCCTTGGGGGGGGGGAAGAGCTGTATACCCTTGGGGGGAGCTGTATACCCTTGGGGGGGGAGCTGTATACCCTTGGGGGGGGGAGCTGTATACCCTTGGGGGGGGGGAGCTGTATACCCTTGGGGGGGGGGGAGCTGTATACCCTTGGGGGGGGGGGAGCTGTATACCCTTGGGGGGGGGGGGGAGCTGTATACCCTTGGGGGGGGGGAAAGAGCTGTATACCCTTGGGAGGGGGAGCTGTATACCCTTGGGAGGGGGAGCTGTATACCCTTGGGAGGGGGAGCTGTATACCCTTGGGAGGGGGAGCTGTATACCCTTGGGAGGGGGAGCTGTATACCCTTGGGAGGGGGAGCTGTATACCCTTGGGAGGGGGAGCTGTATACCCTTGGGAGGGGGAGCTGTATACCCTTGGGAGGGGGAGCTGTATACCCTTGGGAGGGGGAGCTGTATACCCTTGGGAGGGGGAGCTGTATACCCTTGGGAGGGGGAGCTGTATACCCTTGGGAGGGGGAGCTGTATACCCTTGGGAGGGGGAGCTGTATATACCCTTGGGAGGGGGAGCTGTATACCCTTGGGAGGGGGAGCTGTATACCCTTGGGAGGGGGAGCTGTATACCCTTGGGAGGGGGAGCTGTATACCCTTGGGAGGGGGAGCTGTATACCCTTGGGAGGGGGAGCTGTATACCCTTGGGAGGGGGAGCTGTATACCCATGGGAGGGGGAGCTGTATACCCATGGGGGGGGGGGGAGCTGTATACCCATGGGGGGGGGGAGCTGTATACCCTTGGGGGGGGGGCTGTATACCCTTGGGGGGGGGAGCTGTATACCCTTGGGGGGGGGAGCTGTATACCCTTGGGGGGGGGGGGGGAGAGCTGTATATCCTTGGTGGGAGGGAGCGAGCTGTATACCATTTTTGGGGGGGGGGAAGAGCTGTATACCATTTGGGGGGGGAAGAGCTGTATACCCTGGGGGGGGGGGGAAGAGCTGTATACCCTTGGGGGTAGAGCTGTATTCCCTTGGGGGGGGAGAGGGGGGGGAGAGCTGTATAACCTTGGGGGTAGAGCTGCATACCCTTGGGAGGGGGGAAGGAGAGCTGTATACCCTTGGGGGGGGGAGAGAGCTGTATACCCTTGGGAGGGGGGGGAGCTGTATACCCTTGGGAGGGGGGTGGGAGAGCGGTATACTCTTGGGAGGGGGGGGAGGGAGCGGTATACCCTTGGGGGGAGGGGCACAGCTGCATACCTTTTTGGGGGAGCGTTAGCTGGCTGAGAACAGCTGGTGGATTTATAAAGTCACTAGTTCCCTTGAGTACCTGTACTGGAGTACATTTGCTCAAAATTTGTGCGACTTTTTTTTTCATTTTTTTTTTTTTTTAATTCTATTTATTTTTTTAAACTGCAGTTAATAAATGGCCCAAAAAAACAAACCCTGACCAGAAAAACAAAGCTGAAAAGGCAAAAAATGCGTAAAGCTGTAAAATAGACTTAAAAAAGATCTATACGCAAGAAACGCCAAAAACTAGACAAAAAAGGGTTCAAATGCAAAAATGAATCTGGTTATATTTCTTTTTTTGTCTCTGAAATGCTGTTGTTTCCACTCTCACAACATAAGTGTTGCTGGTCTGTTCTGCTCAATTTTCCCACTTTATTATATTTTTGGAATTTAAACTTATTCAATATATATCTTTGTGTTCTCTCCCTTTCTTATCTCTCCATTAGCTACTTACAC
Source organism: Anomaloglossus baeobatrachus (assembly GCF_048569485.1). Lineage (NCBI taxonomy): Eukaryota > Metazoa > Chordata > Amphibia > Anura > Aromobatidae > Anomaloglossus > Anomaloglossus baeobatrachus. The sequence continues at coordinate 57,223,642 of NC_134357.1, read as the reverse complement.
TCATATTCAGCCTCATTCAGTCCTACAACAGAAGCAGGTGGTTTTCCAGCAGCAGATTGCCATCCACCAGCACCGTCAGTCGCAGCTCGTCCATGCCTCAGCCCATCTACAGCTGGCACAGCAGCCGCAGGCCACCTCTCAGCAAGGCTTGCAGGCGGCTCCTGCACAACAGACCCTGGTGGTACAACCGATGCTGCAGAGTCCTGAGGCGACCCTGCCAACTAAAGCTCCGGTGCCCATTCAACCCAAACAACCGGGCAAAGGGGTTCCACCTTTAAATCTACAAGGACACTTGGCAGCCAAACCTACACAAAGTGCTAGACCGCTTCCTACACCCCCTCCTAACCAACCTCACATTCCCGTTCAACTCGTGGGTGCAAGACAGCAGGGTCCTGCCCAAGCTATGGCCCTTGGCGCTCCCCAGGTTCCATCACAGGGGTCTTCCTTAACACAGATAACGATGCCTCAGTCTCCTGCCCCGGTTCCCAGTACCGTGTCGGGGAATGTGCAAGAAGCCCAAGCTGCATTTTACGGAGTCCTGCAGGTTAGTCTTGGTAGGAGTGAAAATGCTATGATTCTTTTTCTTTTTTGCTTATAAATCTTTACGATTTGGTCCTTGGTTTCATAGAGCAAGATGTCTGGAGCTGCGAAGAGAAAGTCAGAGGAAGACCGGGAAGAATCGCTAACACTGCCGGTAAAAACATCGCCCCCTGCCGACTCACCACCTACAGTGGAGGAGAGCAGCACCCCAGCCGGTGGGTGGACGTCACCTCATGATGTCCTATCCTATTTCTGTACATCACAGCTCTGCAAATTTTCTGGGTTTTTTTATTTTATTTTTATTTAGTTCTGGGAATGGTTTATAGTGTGTGTGTGTGTGTGTGTGTGTGTTTGATTTTTTTTTTTTTAATTTTTCATTTTATTTGCTTCCCACAGATAAGTCAGAGGCTGCCTCTCAAGTCTCTCCAGCTCTCGCTGTGTCCGCTCCTCCATGTGCCCCCACGATCTCGGTCACTTCTCGTCAGCACAGTGACACCAAGCCCCCACAAGCCATTGTGAAGCCGCAGATCCTGACCCATATTATAGAAGGCTTTGTCATCCAGGAGGGAGCCGAACCCTTTCCTGTAAGCACCATTAGAAGTGTCTGCAAATTAAATCCTTCCTTATTGTTTCCTAAGTTACTGTCTCTCCTTCTAGGTTGGCAGTCCTCAGGTACCAAAGGACCCAGAAAAGACACCCGCAGCGGTGACAGCTGTGCCTCCTTTAGAGAGTCCTTTCCCGCATCCTCCATTGGATCAGACTGTTGGCAGTATGTGTCTTTCTCTTTTTCTTGGTCTGTTGTTCACATGTAATTACTGCAGCGGACAAAACTTTCAAGATACTACAAGGAGAGTTTACTTCACACAGTTGATTAATTTGAAGTCTGTTTGCAGGCTACAACATAAAAAATTCTATTTCTCTGTCACTTTATCGGTGGGCACAGGAAACCAGGGGTGTACACTGCTTCCATAAACAGGCTGACATTAAAGGGTGCTTTACATGCTACAACATCGCTAGTGATCTCGTTAGCGATGAGACACGCCAGGTCGCACATAAGATGTGCCGAGATCTCACATAGGTCATTATTGTAGCGCCGGTCACATGTGCGATCTCGGCAAATCTTATCTGCGATCTGGCGTGTTACATCGCTAACTATGTCGCAGCGTGTAATGCACCCTTTAGGCCACTTGCATAAGTTGGATATTTGGTGAATTTTTTTTTTAAAGGGATCCTGTCATCACTTTTTTGGCGTATAAGCTGCGGCCACCACCACCGGACTCTTATATACAGTCCCACTAGGGGGCTATATGGATCAAGAATCCGATTGCTCTGCCATATCTGCTGATCATGGCTACACAGCTGTAAACAGCAGATATGCTAATTTTCTGCCTCACTTAGCTCTGGGCCGAGTGAAACCAAAAGTAATTTATGTGAGCTACAGGAGTCATCACATGACCCTGTGCTACCATGACAACCACCGGAAGTCACGTGATCACGTCACATGACTTGCGGTATTGGCCGGTTAGTAAATGTTTACCGCCGATGCCGTTATAATAGCGCTGTCACATATTGACAGCGCCGTTTAAGGGGTTAAACGTCACGAGCAGATAAGGTTTCTGCTCGTGCCTAGCAGGCACACATCTCAGCTGTGAAAATCAGCTGAGATGTGCACCGATCGCGGCATGCTGCCGGCAGCAGACCGCATGCAGTAATACTATGACTGGCCAGGACGTAATATTACTGCCCGCGGTTGTTAAGGGGTTAATAAGTTCAGGGATGTACTGTAGTAGACTCTACCTGAAAAGCGCTATCGTCGATTTAATCTTTGTAAATGTATGACCATTCTGTTTTTCCTTTGCCTGCTGCAGATCTCATTGCTATCTGGCCCTATTCTCCCTACTCTCAAGGTTCACACTTCTACCATTCTCTGATCCAGTGTCTCTAAAGGAACCTACCGATTGACAAGTGGAATCCATGGCGAAATCGGCACTTTTATGCTGCAGGATCAACCTTGTATACAGCCCACTGGCGCTACCTAGGACGCCAAGGCGGTCACTGCCTGTGCAAACATTTTTCGTCATGGCATCCTATGTACCTCTTTTATGCCTCTTGAAGTAGCTAGCTGCTTTTCCGAATCTTTCAGCAATGAGGTGGCTCTCTGCCATATCCCTTGGCCCAAAGCGTGGAAAGCATACCATTTATCCAAGAGGTCCCTTTTGAACCTTCCCTTCTGTGGCTTTCATCTTTACAGGGAGAAGCTGGCTTACGTTTTTTGGACACTACAGGTGAAGAGTATTCTATTCTCACAAGAAAGACTTTCTCTACGTCAGACCGAAAGCCCCAGTTTTGAGTCTTTCGCCACGTCTCAGCTATCCACCAAGTAAGACCTCCCGTCCCTTAAAAAAAGGAAAGACTATCCTTCAAACCAACAGGACGTGTGATGCCCCACAATCAATTCCTCTTGGTCAGAGGCCATCTTCTCCAGATATAACTTAGATTTTTTGAATTCGCTATCAGGCATTTGTCTGATTCCATCACAGGAATGGTTAAAAATGTATCAACCTCTTTTGTCAAAGAAGTTGTTGCTCAACAAGTGTGTTAGTCATTGCCACACATTGTTGGAGTCTCCACTCTGCTGTTGTCGCCAAGTAACCCAGAGAATTTATTTCCTTGGCTTGCATTCAGGATGCCTATCTCCACATCCCTCTTTTCCCAGCTTATCCAAAGTTGCTCTATTTGTCAATTTGTTTCAGTTTGTGGTCCCCTCTGTGGACTGGCAATGGCTCCCCAGTCATGACTGCCATCATGACCCGTCTGTCAGGGAAATAGGGGTCATTCACTGCCTGAACGACATCCTTGTCCAAGGCTCCCTCCTATACCGAAACCCTACAGTCAGCAGATCACACTGGATATGTCTTGCTTTGGATGCCTTGTCAATCAGTCAAAGTAATCTCTGATCCCACCTCAGCACATAATCTTCTTGGGAAGGCTGTAAATATTCAAGCAAAAGTTTTTCCTTCCAAGGATGTTGGTCTTTCAAACTGGCATCCAAACTCTCAGCTGCATTTCTACTTCTTCCACTCCGATTCTACTTCCAGTCCTAGGTAAGATGCTGGCGACAATCGAGGCGATCCCATTTGCCCAGTTCCCCACGAGGCAACTGCGTCCTCTTTGGGACAAGTCTGTTCTTTTCTTGGATAGACATCCTGGCCCTTTTCTGTTCTCCTTCAGGTTGTGGCTATCTCTGTTCCTCCTTACCAGCCTCCCTTGAATCCCTGGTATTTTCACCTGGTCCTGTGCACATTAGTGTTCTCCTTTTCAACTAATCCATAGCATTTTCCCGCTCCGGCTTTCTTGGAAGGTGGCATTCTTGATTGCTTTCTTCCATCAGGCAGATTTCAGATCTTGTGGCTCCTTGCCGCTCTCCCTTTTTTCTCTTATCTGCACAAGGAGATGTTGCTTCCAGTTCCTTCCCAAGGTGGTTTTCTTCTTCTGCTTTAATGAATAATCGTTCTTCCTTCCATCTGCCCTTCTAGAGAAACCCTTACACGGTTAGGATCTGGTCAGAGCGGTGTGTCACTACCTGAACGTGACCACTTCCTTCAAATGTTCAGATTCTCTGTTCATCATTTCAGAAGGACGTTGCCGAGATCGCTCTATTTTAAGGCGACCATTGCCCACTCGATTTATTCTGCCATCCTGAAAGCTTTTGAAGCCAAGTTATGGTCAAGGCTCATTTCACTCTGGCAATGGGGTCTTTCTTGCATTCTTTGCCATCAGGCATTAACCTTGCACCTTGTAAGGTTGATACATGGTCCTCTGTCTTTTCTTTCTCAAAGTTCTACAGGGTTTTCACTTTCTTTATCGTTCCTTTGGGAGACCCAGACCATGGGTGTTTAGCTTCTGCCTCCGGAGGACACACAAAGTACTACACTTAAAAGTGTAGCTCCTCCCTCTGAGCTTATACACCCCCTGGTAGCCAGTCCTAGCCAGTTTATCGCTTTGTGTTCAGGAGGTCATACATCCACACATGCATTCTCATCTGATTTGTTTGACTTTTGGAAAGAGTTTGAAGAAAAGCGGGTCCATGTCTGGACTCCCGGCATGTCCCTTCTCACCCCACTGTGTCGGCAGTGTTGTTAAGGTTGATTTACAAGGCTGAAGCCTTACATGCCGCGCTCCTTCACTATCCCTTCTGGGCTCTGGCTTAAAGTGGGAGCCAGCACGGTCTCCATGCCTGGCAGGAGTCCGGTCTCCATCCACAGCCCCTTGAGGATTCTGTTGGACCGGAGCGCTCATCCCCAGGCACATGGCCCTGCGTCTCAGCAGCTAAGTACCTGAGACGTTTATGTTGGGGGTCCCGGTTCTTTATTGTAAGGGGAGAGTATGCTGTATGTGATTGTTTTTAACTTTTCCGGCGGGTTCTCTAGCTTTTGCCCGAGAACCGCGCCGATGGTGCCTGCTTGTCGGCCTTGCCGCTTAAATTTAGGCCGGCCTAGTTTTGTTTTCTTGCCCTCGCATGTCACTCATGCAGAGGGACAGGTTTGACTCCTCCCGGCGGCCGTTCTACACAGGGGAGGGACACTCCCCACTGCTGGGGCGTCCCTCCTTCCCTGCAGGTCTCTATAGCCCTCCAGTTCCCGCTCTTTTATAGTAACGCCCCTAGGCCCGCCCCCTCTCTTCGCTCCGGCGGCCATTTCTCAGGCAGAGTTCACTCTGCTCTGGGACATCCTGCATTCTGCATCTCTGCTGAGGTGCTGCACACTGGGGGACCGGGCTTCGGGATCTGGAGGGCACACAACACCGCGCTCAGCGGTCTGGTAAGCCACAGCCGGTCTCCGGTTGTGGACCTCTGTATATTCTCCCTGGGGTTCATTCTCTGCAAAGCCCCCACTCCAGCAGCATGTCTCACACATGGAGCAAGGCTCCAAAGCTTTATTCTGCATGCACTGCATGTAAGCTCCTGCTGCCTGAGCCGAGCATTTATCCACACTGTGATGGTTGCTCTAACTTGGCGGTGCCACAGCCTGGGGTCTCACTCCCAGTGGTCTCTCAGGCTGCTGCTGCACCTGTGACTGAATCCCCGGCCTGGGTAGAGTCCTTTTCTAGGTCCATATCCCAGTCATTTGCTGAGTCCATGGGACTTTTGTCCAGGACTTTGCTGAATATGCATCAGCCCCCCTCACAGGGTGCCTCTAATATTCTTGACAGAGGACTCCTATCCTCTGACCTCCGTCCATCGGAGCTCACGGAGGATTCATCATCTGATCCCAGACCCCGTCCTTCTAAGAGAAGGCGCAGGGTTTCCTCCCCCTCCCCATCCCACGGCTCTGTCTCAAGAGCTGACTCTCAAGATGAGGAGGATGCCCTCACTGGGGGCTCGGAGGCTATGTATCCCATCGAGTTCTCTGAGGGTGACTCAGATCTTAGTGATTTGATTGCTTCTATTAATTCTGTGCTGGATCTCAATCCGCCAGTGTCAGGGGAGCAACTCTCTTTGGCAGAAAAACATCAGTTTACCTCGCCTAAGAGAGTGAAGAGTGTGTTCTTTAACCACTCCAGTTTTCAGACCGCTGTGACCAAACCCAGGGCCTGCCCTGACAAACGCTTTCCAAAGCGTGGTTCTGATGACCGGTTTCCATTTCCACCTGAGGTGGTCAAGGAGTGGTCTCACTCCCCAAAGGTAGACCCCCCGGTGTCTAGGCTCTCAGCCCGGACCGTTGTGTCGGTGGCTGACGGCACCTCACTTAAGGATTCCACTGACCGTCAGATTGACCTTCTTGCCAAATCTGTGTATGAAGCTGCGGGGGCCGCGTTTTCCCCGACTTTTGCAGCAGTGTGGGCTCTCAAAGCCATCTCTGCTTCTCTAGAGGAGATGCATTCCCTCACCAAGGAATCTATGCCTGAGATGGTTACCTTAACTGCTCAGGCTTCAGCTTTTTCATCTTATGCCATGTCTGCCATGCTAGAGGCTGCTCACCGCACTGCGGTGGCTTCAGCTAATTCTCTTGTTATCCACAGGCTTTTGTGGCTTTGAGAGTGGAAGGCAGATGCTTCTTCCAAGAAGTTTCTTGCTTGGCTCCCTTTTGCTGGTTCACGGCTGTTTGGTGAACAGCTGGATGAAATCATTAAAGAGGCTACTGGCGGGAAGAGTACTTCCATGCCACAAACCAAGACCAGGAAACCCGCCCAGGGTAGGAATCAATCGAGGTTTCGTTCCTTTCGTTCCTCCAACTGGTCATCCTCTAAGCCTTCCGCCTCGTCCGCTAACTCAGCCAAGGATCAAAAATACAACTGGCGCCCAAAAGCGCGTCCGCAGAAGACCGCAGGAGGTTCTGCCACTAAGGCAGCTTCCTTATGACTCTCGGCCCGCTCCAGCCACGTCCTTAGTCGGTGGCAGGCTCTCCCACTTTGGCGACGCTTGGTTAAAGCAAGTCTCCGATCAGTGGGTGAGAGACATCATATCTCACGGCTACAGGATAGAATTCTCTTCCAGCCCTCCAAACAGATTTTTTTCTCTCAACTCCCCCCTGCTCCAAGGCCGCCGCCTTCTCGCAGGCCGAGGCGTCCTTGCAGGCAAACGGAGTGATTGTCCCAGTTCCCGCTCAGGAACGGTTCAGAGGTTTTTACTCAAATCTCTTCCTAGTTCCAAAAAAGGACGGTACCTTCCGGCCCATCCTGGATCTCAAGCTTCTCAACAAGCATGTCCGGGTGCGGCATCTGCGATCAGTCATTGCCTCTATGACCCAAGGGGAGTTCCTGGCGTCCATCGACATCAGAGATGCCTATCTACATGTGCCAATCGCCGTGTCACATCAGCGTTGGTTACGTTTTGCGATAGGAGAGGATCATTTCCAATTCGTGGCTCTCCCCTTCGGGTTAGCCACGGCCCCTCGGGTATTCACCAAGGTCATGGCGGCAGTGATTGCGGTCCTGCACCTCCAGGGGTTAGCAGTGCTTCCTTATCTGGACGACCGTCTGGTCAAGGGTACATCCAGCGCAGACTGTCAGCGGAGTGTTTCGCTCACTCTCGCCACCCTAGCCCAATTCGGGTGGATTGTCAATCTTCCCAAATCCACTCTGACTCCGACCCAGAGTCTCACGTACCTAGGGATGCAGTTCGAGACTTTGCCGGCACTTGTGAAGTTGCCCTTAATCAAACAGCAGTCTCTCCGGCTAGCGGTGCGCTCTCTCCTGAGCGTTATTCCCTCAGGCGCCTGCTGCAGGTGCTGGGTCAAATGGTGGCTTCCATGGAGGCGGTTCCCTTTGCCCAGTTCCATCTGCGTCCTCTGCAGCTGGACATTCTCCGCTGTTGGGACAAGCGTCCTTCCTCCTTACAGAGGTTAGTGGCTCTGTCGCCACGGACCAGGAACTCTCTTCAGTGGTGGCTTCGACCCCTCTCCCTGTCCCAAGGGCGCTCCTTCCTGACTCCGTCCTGGGTGATTCTCACCACGGATGCCAGCCTATCCGGCTGGGGAGCGGTACATCTCCACCACAGAGCACAGGGCATTTGGACTCCGTCCGAGTCAGCCCTTTCAATCAATGTGCTGGAAACCAGAGCTGTGCTTCTAGCTCTCCTAGCTTTTCACCACCTGTTGGCGGGCAGGCACATTCGAGTCCAGTCAGACAACGCGACAGTGGTTGCCTACATCAATCACCAAGGCGTGACACGCAGCCGCCTGGCAATGTTGGAGGTCCAATGCATTCTTCAATGGGCGGAGGACTCCAAGTCCACCATATCCGCAGTCCACATCCCTGGCGTAGAAAACTGGGAGGCAGATTATCTCAGCCGTCAATCCGTGGACGGTGGCGAGTGGTCTCTGCACCCGGCAGTGTTTCAGTCAATCTGCCGCAAATGGGGCACTCCGGACGTGGACCTAATGGCATCCCGTCACAACAACAAAGTTCCTGTTTACGTGGCTCGCTCCCACGATCCTCAGGCCTTCGCCGCGGACGCTCTGGTTCAAGACTGGTCCAGGTTTCGCCTGTCCTACGTGTTTCCCCCTCTAACTCTCTTGCCCAGAGTCCTGCGCAAGATCAGAATGGAGGGCCGTCGAGTCATTCTCATTGCACCGGACTGGCCCAGGCGAGCTTGGTATCCGGACCTGCTCCAACTGTCCGTGGAGATGCCGTGGCATCTTCCAGACCGTCCAGACCTGCTCTCGCAGGGTCCGTTTTTCCGCCCGAATTCTGCGGCACTCAAATTGACGGCGTGGCTTTTGAGTCCTGGATTTTGACGGCTTCTGGTATTCCTCCTGAAGTCATCTCCACTATGACTCGGGCCCGTAAGTCTTCCTCCGTCAAGATCTATCACAGGACTTGGAAAATTTTCCTGTCCTGGTGTCGCTCTTCCGGCCATTCTCCGTGGCCATTCTCGTTGCCGACCCTTCTGTCTTTTTTACAGTCCGGTCTGCAGCTGGGACTGTCCCTCAACTCTCTCAAGGGACAAGTCTCAGCTCTATCAGTGCTGTTCCAGCGGCGTCTCGCCCGGCTGGCTCAGATCCGCACTTTCATGCAAGGTGCGTCTCACATCATTCCGCCTTATCGGCGGCCCTTGGATCCCTGGGACCTTAACTTGGTCCTCACGGTATTGCAGAAACCCCCCTTTGAGCCTCTTAGGGAGGTTTCTTCTTTATCGTCTTTCTCAAAAGGTGGCCTTTCTAGTTGCCATAACTTCTCTCAGGAGAGTCTCTGATTTGGCTGCGCTCTCCTCGGAGTCACCTTTTTTGTTTTTTCACCAAGACAAGGTAGTTCTCCGTCCGACCCTGGGCTTTCTTCCTAAGGTGGTCTCTCCCTTCCACCTTAACCAGGATATTTCCTTGCCTTCCTTCTGTCCGGCCCCTGTTCGCTTTGAAAAAGCGCTGCATACTCTAGATCTGGTGCGTGCTCTCCGGATTTATGTGGCTCGCACCGCTGCGCTTAGGCGGTGCACCTCTCTTTTTGTGCTAACCACAGGGCGGCGCAAGGGCCTCCCTGCTTCTAAGCCGACCTTAGCCCGTTGGATTAGATCGACCATTTTGGACGCCTACCAGAGTACTCAGGTGCCTCCCCCGCCGGGGATCAAAGCACACTCGACCAGAGCTGTCTGTGCCTCTTGGGCTTTTAGGCACCAGGCTACGGCTCAACAAGTCTGTCAGGCTGCCACTTGGACTAGCCTGCATACCTTTTCGAAGCACTACCAAGTGCATGCTCATGCTTCGGCAGATGCGAGCTTGGGCAGACGCATCCTTCAGGCGGCTGTCGCCCACTTGTGAAGTTAGGCTCCGCCTACTTCTTAGTTTTTTCTGTTTATTCCCACCCAGGGACAGCTTTGGAACGTCCCATGGTCTGGGTCTTCCAAAGGAACGATAAAGAAAAAGAGAATTTTGTTACTTACCGTAAATTCTTTTTCTTATAGTTTCGTATTGGGAGACCCAGCTCCCTCCCTGTTGCCTGTTGGCAATTTTCTTGTTCCATGTGTTATCACCGGCTGTTGTCGTGGACAGAGTCTTCGGTTGTTCCGGTTCTTACTCGGTTCTACTTGTGGGTGGCTATTCTCCTTCAGCTTTTGCACTAAACTGGCTAGGACTGGCTACCAGGGGGTGTATAAGCTCAGAGGGAGGAGCTAAACTTTTAAGTGTAGTACTTTGTGTGTCCTCCGGAGGCAGAAGCTAAACACCCATGGTCTGGGTCTCCCAATACGGAACTATAAGAAAAAGAATTTACGGTAAGTAACAAAATTCTCTTTTTTTGCCTCAATGAATACGAGTCTGGGCATAAAACTGCTACAAGCGGAGTTATCTCTTGAATGATTTACCTTACACATTTATACATATATCCCACCCTAAGGGACTGCTTTGGGATGTCACATGGTTTTCTGTATCCCCCCCCCCAATGAAGCATCCGAGAGATTTTCCCCATGCTGTAAAATCTTTCTCGTAGTCTTCATTTAGGAACTCAGTTATTTTTGCCTTGGGTGCTTTTGTGTGTATTAATAAAGCATATTTTCTTCGGCGCTCTATTGGGAGACCCAGACGATTGGGTGTATAGCTACTGCCTCCGGAGGCCACACAAAGCATTACACTAAAAAGTGTAAGGCCCCTCCCCTTCTGGCTATACACCCCCCGTGGGATCACGGGCTGCTCAGTTTTCAAGCTTTGTGCGAAGGAGGCACACATCCATGCATAAGCACCACTGTTTAGTCAGCAGTAGCTGCTGACTCTATCGGATGGAAGAAAAGAGGGCCCATACTAGGGCCCCCAGCATGCTCCCTTCTCACCCCACTTGTGGTTTGTAAGGTTGAGGTACCTATTGCTGGTACGGAGGCTGGAGCCCACATGCTGTTTTCCTTCCCCATCCCCCTGAGGGGCTCTGAGGAAGTGGGATCTTTCCGGCCACCAAGCCCTGAGGCCGGGCTCCATCCACAGACCCATAGAACCTGCTGGATGTGGAGCGGGAGTGCCGTTCAGGGACAAGGCCCTGCAACTTTCAGGTACTCTGTGTCCCCGTATGGCAGGCCACGCACACTCCAGGCTTGCTGGGTGTGCTAGTGCGCCGGGGACTGTAGCGCTGTGCGCTGGGCTTATAGTCCCTGCAGATTACTGGGGGACTTTACGTGTGGGGACCGCCGCGCCGACCGCCCCTGGAGCGGCGGCGCAGCTGCGACTTGTAGTGCGCCGGGGACGCGCTGACCGCGCTTTTACGGCGGCGGCGCTTCTAACTTTAGTCCCCGGCTTTTGCGGCCTAGCGCCGCTTCGTTCCCGCCCCCTCCCTGTCACTCAGGGAAAGGGAGAGACGCTGTTCTATAGCAGCGCCGAGGGCTGGAGCCTTATTTGCATCTCCAGCCCCCTTCACTAGACACAGTGGGCGCCGGGTTCCCGCTCTTGGTCTCGGGCACGCCCTCGGCCCGCCCCTCTCCTCTGGACGCCGGCAGCCATTCCGGCACGCAGAGCGGGAAAACGGAGACAAGCGCTGAGCTACCAGCACAGGATTCCGGCGCCACACACCCGCTTTGTGCGGGCGGTAAGCGGCAACTAAAGTGCTGACCCACTAATGCCGAAGTGTCCTGTTGTACTTTTGTACGGTCGCTATTCAGGATGCAGACCTAGAAACAGCAGCAAAAGATCAGGGGTGCTAAAGCACAGACTCTATATGCTGCTTGTCTTGCATGTGCTGCAGTGTCATGTGTCCTTTATGCTTGTATGCTTTACATTGCACTGTAAGGGCTATTCTTGGCTGTCTACCCGCCTAGATGGCTAGACAGCGGCAGCAAACAGCAAGGGTGCTAAGGCACAAGCTTTCAATGCTGCTTGGATTGCATGTACTGCAGAGTTTATTTTCATGCTTGTACATTCACTGCATGTCGCTATTCTTGGCTAATGCTCCTTGATGACTAGACAACAGCAGCAGAAAAGCAAGGGTGCTAAGGCACAAGCTTTCAATGCTGCTTGGATTGCATGTGCTGCAGTGGTTATTTTCATGCTTGTATGCTATACATTCACTGTATGTCGCTTTTCTTGGCTAATGCTCCTGAATAACTAGACAACGGCAGCAGAAAAGCAAAGGTGCCAAGGCACAGGCTTTCTATGCTCCTTGTACTGCATGTGCTGAAGTGTTTATTGTACTTCATGCTTGTATGCTATACATTGCACTGTACGGTCGCTATTCTTGGCTAATGCTCCTAGATGGCTAGACAGCAACAAAAAAAAAAAAAAAAAAAAAAAAGCATGGGTGCTAAGGCACAGGCTTTCTATGCTGCTTGTACTGCATGCGATACTGTTCCAGGACCCCCAGTGTGCAATTACTCAACGGGGTCTCTGCTACAGGTAGCCAAAAGACCCACCTGTGATCCCTGTCCAGGGACAGGGACGGAGTTGCAGTTTCCGCTGATATATTGTCTGTGACTATGACTAACATCTTACAGACTTTGCAGTCCAGACAGACCTTGGGCAATGTTGATTCAATGCCCCTGGCCACCCTGATTTCGAAACAAATCATGGCTCCAGGAGGGTCCCATGCATCCCAGGGTGCAGGCTCTGACACGGACGACAGTCCCAGACGGCCTAAGCGAGCTCCCTAAGAACGGCCCTCGACTTCATCACAGTACTCTCTGTATGATGATGCAGACGTAGCTGTTCAGGACTCTGATCCTGAGACCGCTCTCAATCCGGATACACCGGATGGTGACGCTATAGTGAATAATCTTATAGCGTCCATCAATGGAAGGTTGGGTATTTCTCCCTCAACTCCTCCAGTGGAGGGGTCAGCTTCACAGCAGAAGAAATCCCTATTTCGGTATCTCAAGCGTATATTGAGTACTTTTCTGGTCACTCTGACTCCAGAGAAGCAGTCCAGGAACACCACGCTTATCCCGATAAGCGTTTCTCCAACCGTATTGAGGATACGCGTTGTCTCTTCCCCCCTGACGTGCTCAAGCGCTCCAAGGGTGGATCCCCCAATCTCCAGACTTGCGGCTAGATCTATAGTTGCAGTGGAAGATGGGACTTCACTTAAAGATGCCATTGACAGACAGATAGCCCTCTGGTTGAAATCTGTCTATGAAGCTATCGGCGGGTCGGTTGCCCCGGCATTCGCAGCCATAGAGGCACTCCAAGCTATTTCAGCTAGTATTGCGCAGAGGGACGCGGTCACATGTACATCTTGGCCGAAGTAGCGTCCTTCACCTCGCAATGTCGGCATTGCGACTCAAGCTGTTTATGCTGTCCTGGACTCTACGAGCCGTACGTCAGTGGCGTCCGCCAACTCCGTGTTGTTACGCTCCTAGTGTTAAGGGATTGGAGCAGATGCTGCTTCCACAAAAGTGCTTAACCAGATTGCCTTTATCTGGTGACAGACTGTTTCGTGAGCGGTTGGATTAAATCATTCAACTGTCCAAGGGTACGGATTCTTCCTTACCCCAGCTATCAAACAAGACCCATCAGGAGAAGGGACAGTCGAGGTTTCGGTCCTTCCCAGGCTCGGGCACGTCCCAATTGCCCTCGTCCAACAGGACTCAAAAGGCTCAGAGGGGCGCAGGTTCCTGGCGGGCTCAATCACGCCCGGAGAAGGCAGCCGGAGGAACCGCTACCAAGGCGGTTTCCTCATGACTTTCAGCCCTCTCTCTCCGCGTCCGTGGTCGGTGGCAGACTCCCCCGCTTTAGCGACATTTAACTGCCACAGGTCAATGGCCGGTGGGTGAGAGACAGTTTGTCGCAAAAACTTCCTCACCGGCCGAGCCGAGGCTCTTCTGCAGGCAGTAGGAGTCGTAATCCCGGTTCCTCCTCAGGAACAAGAGACACTTTTTACTCCGATCTGGTCGGGGTGACAAAATAGGACGACTCCTTCCGTTCCGTTCTGGACCTTAAACTGCTCAACGAGCACGTGAAAACCAGGCGGTTCCGGATGGAATCCCTCCGCTCCGTCATTGCCTCAATGTCTCAAGGAGATTTCCTAGCATCAATAGACATCAGGATGCTTATCTCCACGTGCCGATTGCTCCAGAGCACCGGCGTTTGCTACGATTCGTTATTGAAGACGAGCATCTTCGGTTCGTAGCCCTACCCTTCGGTCTGGCGACAGCCCCACGGGTTTTCACCAAGTTCATGGCAGCAGTGGGACCACTCCCGCACTCTCAGGGTCACCCTGTGATCCCTTACTTAGACCATCTACTTGTCAAGGCACTCTTTTAAGAGGCATGCCAACACACCCTGAATATGGCGCTGGAGACTTCCCAGAGTTTCGGGTGGGTCCTCAACTTTTCAAAGTTAAACCCAATCGCTGGCATATCGTAGCTTGGGGTTTCACACTCTCTCAGCGATGGTGAAGCTTCCACTGGACAAACAGCGGTCACTACAGACGGGGGTGCAGTCTCTCCTTCAAGGAGACACCTCATCCAGAGGCAGTCCCTTTCACGCAGTTTCATCTGCGTCCACTTCAATAGAACATTCTTCGCTAATGGGAGGGGAAGTCGATGTCCCTACACAGGAACGTTCCCCTTTCTCAGACGATCAAGGACTCTCTTCAGAGGAGTCCACTCTTCAGATCAATTGTCTGGAGCTCTGGGCAGTGTATATTGCCCTGCAAGACTTCCTGCAGTGGCTGGAAGGCAAACAGATCCGAATTCAGTCGGACAATCCACAGCGGTGGCATACATCAACCACCAAGGCGGACTACGCAGTCGGCGAGCCTCCCAGGAAGTCCGCCGGATTCTGCTAGGGGTGGAAGACAGAGCATACACCATATCCGCAGTTCACATCCCGGGCGTAGAAAACTGGGAAGCAGACTTCCTCAGTCACCAGAGCGTGGACGCAGGAGAATGGTCTCTGCACCCGGACGGGTTTCACGAATCGGCACAACAGCAAGGTCCTGGTTTTCATGACGATCAAAGAGCTCTGGCGACAGGCATCTCACGGTCGGTCAACCGTGGGCACTACCAGACCGGCCAGACTTACTGTCCCAAGGGCCGTTTTTCCATCTGAATTCTACGGCCCTGAACCTACTGTGTGGCCATTGCGTCCTAGATCCTAGTGTCCTCAGGATTATCCCAAGGGGTCGTTGCCACCATGAGACAGGCTATGAAGCCCACGTCTGCTAAGATCTACCACGGAAGTGGAAGATTTTCTTTTACTGGTGCTCTGTACAAGGAGTGTCCCCCTGGCCATTGGCATTGCCTACTTTTCTTTCCTTCCTGCAATCTGGGTTGGAAAAGGGCTTGTCGCTCGGCTCCCTTAAAGGGCAAGTCTCGGCGCTATTGGTGTTTTTTCAGAAGCGTCTAGCACGACGTCCGCAGGTACGCACGTTCCTGCGGGGGGTCTGTCATATCGTCCCCCTGTACGAGCGGCCGTTAGATCCATGGGATCTGAACAGGGTACTAGTTGCTCTCCAGAAGCCGCCTTTCGAGTCTCTGACGGATGTTTCACTCTCTCGACTATCACAGAAAGTGGCCTTTCTGGTAGCGATCACGTCTCTTCGGAGAGTGTCTGAGCTAGCAGCGCTGTCATCCAAGGCTCCCTTCCTGGTGGTCCACCAGGACAAGGTAGTGCTGCGCCCCATTCAGGAGTTTCTCCCTAAGGTAGTATCCTCGTTTCATATTAATCAGGATATCTCCTTACCTTCCTTTTTGTCCTCATCCGGTTCACCGGTATGAAAAGGATTTACATTTGTTAGATCTGGTGAGAGCACTCAGAATCTACATTTCCCGCACGGCGCCCCTGCGCCGCTCTGATGCACTCTTTGTCCTTGTCGCTGGCCAGCGCAAGGGGTCGCAGGCTTCTAAAGCCACCCTGGCTCGATGGATCAAAGAACCAATTCTGGAAGCCTACCGTTCTGCGGGGCTTCCGGTTCCTTCAGGGCTGTAGGCCCATTCAACCAGAGCCGTGGGTGCGTCCTGGGCATTACGACACCAGGCTTCGGCTCAACAAGTGTGCCAGGCAGCTACCTGGTCGAGTTTGCACGCTTTCACCAAACATTATCAGGTGCATACCTATGCTTCGGCGGACGCCAGCCTAGGTAGAAGAGTCCTGCAGGCGGCAGTGGCCTCCTCGTAGAGGAGGGCTGTCTTGCAGCTCTAACATGAGGTATTTTGTTACCCACCCAGGGACAGCTTTTGGACGTCCCAATCGTCTGGGTCTCCCAATAGAGCGCCGAAGAAGAAGGGAATTTTGTTACTTACCGTAAATTCCTTTTCTTCTAGCTCTTATTGGGAGACCCAGCACCCGCCCTGTTGTCCTTCGGGATTTTTGGTTTGTTTGCGGGTACACATGTTGTTCATGTTGAACGGTTTTCAGTTCTCCGATGTTACTCGGAGTGAATTTGTTTAAACCAGTTATTGGCTTTCCTCCTTCTTGCTTTAGCACTAAAACTGAGCAGCCCGTGATCCCACGGGGGGTGTATAGCCAGAAGGGGAGGGGCCTTACACTTTTTAGTGTAATGCTTTGTGTGGCCTCCGGAGGCAGTAGCTATACACCCAATCGTCTGGGTCTCCCAATAAGAGCTAGAAGAAAAGGAATTTACGGTAAGTAACAAAATTCCCTTCTTTGTTTTATACTTCTGTGTTTTTCACTAATTGGTTAGCTTGGTTGTCAGTAAACTGTTTAGGAGGAGACTGCTATTTTCTTGTTGTATTTCTTCCTATCTGCCTCGGTTTCCAGTGTTCACAAGTGAATGTTACAAAAAAGAGATTTTACAGAAAGTAAAAAATTCCTCTTAGACGCTCAAGGTTAAAACTTTTTCCCACATAGGAAAGTGATGGCATGTTCATGAGCACCCCCACCGATAATAGTTATCACAAATAGCACACATGTCTATAAGTGCCTTCAAGTACAATTGACATTCCTAAACTGGCATCAATAGTGGTCATGGATCCCACAGAGAGAGCACATCCTAACCCCTTCACGACCTTGGACATACCTGTATATCTAAGGAGGCGGCTGTCCCTTTAATGTGGGCTTTCTTTGTCGCTCCATTGGGAGACCCAGACAATTGGGGTGTATAGCTTCTGCCTCCGGAGGCCACACAAAGTATTACACTTTAAAAAGTGTAACGCCTCCCCTCTACCTATACACCCTCCCGTGGATCACGGGCTCCTCAGTTTTATGCTTTGTGTGGAAGGAGGCACACATCCACTCATGCATTCTCATACTTAGTTATGTCGGTTGGAAGAAAAGAGGGCCCCCACGGGGCCCCCGGCATGCTCCCTTCTCACCCCACTATGTCGGCGGTGTTGTTAAGGTTGAGGTACCCATTGCGGGTACGGAGGCTGGAGCCACATGCCGTCTCCTTCACCATCCCTTATGCGGCTCTGGGAGAAGTGGGATCCTGAGCGTTCATCCATTTACTGGGACCGTGCTCCATCCGCAGCCCCTGTGGGAACCTGCCGGACCGGAGCCTCTTCAACCTCAGGGACCGGGCCCTGCAACTCAAAGGTACTCTGTGTCCCCATAGGGGACTGTGCAGGAGCGCACCTTCTTCCCGGAAACCGCGGCAGCTGCTGAATTGAGGAGGCCGGTGGACTTCCGCGCCGACCGTGCCTGCTTGTCTGGTGCGGTCTCAAATTTAGTCCCCGGCTTCATCGCGGCCTAGTCGCAAAAATCCCGCCCCCGGGCCTGCCTGTCAGGGGTAAGGGCGGGATTACCAACCTGACGTCGGATGTGAGGGCTGGAGCATCCTGCATGTTTCCTCCCCCCTCACTGATCACAGTGGGGACCCCAGATTCCCGCACTTTACTGGCGCCGCCCACGGCTCCACTCCTCCCCTGAGAGCTCCGGCAGCCATTTTTTTGGCATTCTGCCGGTGGAGGATTCTCAGTGAACAGCTCTGCAGCTCCGGGGGATCCAAGGCAGGGAATCTGGAGGACACACTCCGCTCGTTAGCGGTCGGTAAGCCACACCGGTCACGCGGTGCTGGTCCCCCTAGGGTGCGGAATAGATACGTGTGTGTGTATATGTGTGTGTATATATATATATATATATCTCTGTTCGGTCGGGCTGTGAACCCCTTGCCCATATACCCTCAGTGATCTCTCTCCTAGGAGACAACAGCATGTCGTCCACAAGGAGCAAAGCTGCTAAGGCACAGGGTTTTTTTGCGGCCTGTACCTCTTGTGGGGCTATGTTACCTGCGGGTTCCACCTACCCTCACTGTGAGCACTGCTCGACCCCTGTTTCGCTTGCTCAGCCGGAGCCTCGGACACTGGTGGGCCCCTCGGCTCATGTAGACCCCCCTGCTCCCCCTGACCAGGCTGCAGGGACAGAGTTCGCCTCTTTTGCTGAGAAACTCTCTAACTCACTTTCTCAATCCATTGCACAGTCTATGGACAAATGGTCTTCTAAGCTGCTAGAGGCTTTACAGTCCAGACCGGACCTTTCACAGGCCCCGGCCCCTGTTAGCTCGTCGCCTCCAGGCCCATCTCGGTCCGCGCCGCAGCGCGCTCCCAGGTTGGCCCCACGGTCTCAGGCTGAGGACTCCTGCCCGGACCGCAGTCCTAGATCGGCTAAGCGGGCTCGCTGGGACTCTTCCCCGACTTCCTCTTGCTGCTCGGGATCCCAGCTTGAGGACTCTCTGGAGGACGAGGCGGACATCGCAGCTCAGGGCTCTGACCCTGACGTCGCCCTTAACCTTGATACACCTGAGGGGGACGCCTTAGTAAATGATCTTATCTCGTCCATCAACCAGGTGTTGGATCTCTCTCCCCCGCCCCCTCCTGTAGAGGAGTCGGCGTCTCAGCAGGAGAAACACCAGTTTCGGTTCCCCAAACGTACACGCAATACGTTTTTTGATCACTCTAACTTCAGGGATGCTGTCCAGAAGCCCAGAGCGGTCCCGGACAAGCGCTTTGCTAAACGCCTCACTGACACGCGTTACCCCTTCCCATCTGAAGTTGTTAAGGGTTGGGCTCACTGTCCCAAGGTGGATCCTCCAGTCTCCAGATTGGCGGCTAGATCCGTGGTGTAGATGGCTCATCCCTAAAGGATGCCACTGACAGACAGAGCTCCTGGTGAAGTCCATCTATGAGGCCACGGGCGCGTCTTTTGCCCCGGCATTTGCAGCCATGTGGGCACTCCAAGGTATCTTGGCTTGTCTGACTGAGATTAATGCTGTCACACGCAATTCTGCTCCGCAGGTTGCGTCTTTGACCTCTCAGGCGTCAGCCTTTTCGTCCTACGCCATGAACGCCGTCCTGGACTCGGCTAGCCGTACGGCTGTAGCATCCGCTAACTCTGTGGCAGTCCGCAGGGCCATGTGGCTGCGCGAATGGAAGGCAGACTCGGCTTCAAAGAGGTTCTTAACCGGTTTGCCGTTTTCTGGCGACCGTTTGTTTGGCGAACGATTGGATGAGATTATTAAGGAATCCAAAGGAAAGGATTCCTCCTTACCCCAGGCCAAACCTAAGAGACCTCAACAGAGGAAAATTCAACCGAGATTTCAGTCCTTTCGTCCCTCCGCCAAGTCCCAATCCTCTTCGTCCAACAGGCCGGAGAAGGGCCAGAGGAACTCCTATGCGTGGCGATCCAAGTCTCGCCCACAAAAGGCCGCAGGAGGCACTGCCTCCAAGACGGCTTCCTCATGACTCTCGGCCTCCCCTGGCCGCATCCTCGGTCGGTGGCAGGCTCTCCCGCTTTGGCGACGCCTGGTGGCCACATGTTCAAGACCGATGGGTGAGAGACATTCTGTCTCATGGTTACAGGATAGAGTTCAGCTCTCGTCCTGCGGCTCGTTTCTTCAGAACCTCTCCGCCCCCCGCTCAGGCCGACGCACTTTTTCAGGCAGTGGCCGCTCTAAAGATGGAAGGAGTTGTGATCCCCGTTCCCCTTCAGGAACTTCAGCTACTCAACAGACATGTGAGAACCAGACGGTTCCGGATGGAATCTCTCCGCTCGGTCATCGCCTCGATGTCACAAGGAGACTTCCTAGCATCGATCGACATCAAGGATGCTTATCTCCATGTACCGATCGCGCCCGAGCATCAACGTTTCCTCCGTTTCGCCATCGGGGACGAACACCTCCAGTTCGTGGCATTGCCTTTCGGCTTGGCGACAGCCCCACGGGTTTTCACCAAAGTCATGGCATCCGTTGTGGCAGTCCTGCATTCTCAGGGCCACTCGGTGATTCCCTACTTGGACGATCTCCTAGTCAGGGCCCCGTCTCGGGTGGCGTGTCAACAAAGCCTATCTGTCGCTCTGGCGACTCTCCAGCGGTTCGGGTGGATCATCAACTTCCCGAAATCCAAGTTGACACCGACCCAATCACTGACGTACCTTGGGATGGTGTTTCATACCCAGCAAGCGTTAGTCAAGCTTCCGAGCGACAAACAGATTTCTCTGCAGGCAGGGGTGCAATCCCTTCTTCGCAGTCCGTCACACCCCTTAAGGCGCCTCATGCACTTCCTGGGGAAGATGGTGGCAGCTATAGAGGCAGTCCCGTTCGCGCAATTCCATCTTCGGCCACTCCAATGGGACATTCTCCGCAAATGGGACAGGAGTACGGCTTCCCTCGACAGGAAAGTCTCTTTCCCTTGCAACCAAGACGTCACTTCAGTGGTGGCTCCTTCCCAATTCTCTGGCGCAGGGAAAATCCTTCCTACCCCCAACCTGGGCTGTGGTCACCACGGACGCGAGCCTGTCAGGTTGGGGAGCGGTTTTTCTCCACCACAGGGCTCAGGGAACCTGGACTCCGATAGTCATCCCTTCAGATCAATATTCTGGAGATAAGAGCAGTGTATCTAGCCCTATTGGCTTTTCATCAGTGGCTGGAGGGCAGGCAGATCCATATCCAGTCGGACAACGCCACTGCCGTCGCATACATCAACCACCAAGGCGGCACTCGCAGTCGTCAAGCCTTCCAGGAAGTCCGACGGATTCTGCAGTGGGTGGAGGCCACAGCCTCCACCATCTCCGCAGTTCACATCCCGGGCGTAGAAAACTGGGAAGCAGATTTTCTCAGTCGTCAGGGCATAGACGCGGGGGAATGGTCTCTGCACCCAGACGTGTTTCGAGAGATCTGTCGCCGCTGGGGAACGCCGGACGTCGATCTCATGGCGTCACGGCACAACAACAAAGTCCCGGCATTCATGGCACGGTCTCAGGATCACATAGCTCTGGCGGCGGACGCGTTAGTTCAGGATTGGTCGCAGTTTTGACTGCCTTATGTGTTTCCTCCTCTGGCGATGCTGCCCAGAGTGCTACGCAAGATCAGGTCGGACTGCCGTCGCGCCATTCTCGTCGCTCCAGACTGGCCGAGGCGGTCGTGGTACCCGGATCTGTGGCATCTCATGGTGGGTCAACCGTGGGCGCTTCCAGACCGCCCAGACTTGCTGTCACAAGGCCCGTTTTTCCATCTGAATTCTGTGGCCCTCAACCTGACTGTGTGGCCATTGAGTCCTGGCTCCTAGCGTCTTCAGGGTTATCTCAGGATGTCATTGCCACCATGAGACAGGCCAGGAAGCCTACGTCCGCCAAGATCTATTATAGGTCTTGGCAAATCTTCCTATCCTGGTGCGCTAATAACGGTTTTCCTCCATGGCCGTTTGCCTTACCCACTTTTCTTTCATTCCTTCAATCCGGAATGGACAAGGCTCTCTCAAGGGCCAAGTATCGGCGCTCTCCGTGTTTTTTCAAAAGCGTCTAGCCAGGCTTCCGCAGGTCCGCACGTTCCTGCAGGGAGTTTGCCACATAGTCCCACCTTACAAGCGTCCGCTGGAACCCTGGGATCTTAACAGGGTGCTAACGGCTCTTCAGAAACCACCTTTCGAGCCGCTGCGGGATGTCTCTCTATCACGTCTTTCGCAGAAGGTGGCCTTCCTAGTGGCAGTCACATCACTTCGGAGAGTGTCTGAGCTAGCAGCGCTGTCATGCAAAGCCCCCTTCCTGGTTTTTCACCAGGATAAGGTGGTTCTGCATCCGGTCGCGGAATTTCTCCATAAGGTGGTATCCCCTTTTCATCTCAATCAGGATATCTCCTTGCCTTCATTTTGCCCTAATCCAATTCACCAGTGTGAAAAGGATTTGCACTCTTTGGATCTTGTGAGAGCACTCCGGCTCTACGTGTCTCGCACGGCGCCCCTGCGTCGTTCAGATGCGCTCCTTGTCCTTGTCGCTGGCCAGCGTAAGGGCTCGCAGGCTTCCAAGTCAACCTTGGCTCGGTGGATCAAGGAACCGATTCTCGAAGCCTACCGTTCTTCTGGGCTTCCGCTTCCTTCAGGGCTGAAAGCCCATTCTACCAGAGCCGTGGGTGCGTCCTGGGCATTGCAGCACCGGGCGACGGCTCAGCAGGTGTGTCAGGCAGCTACGTGGTCGAGTCTGCACACTTTCACGAAACACTATCAAGTGCATACCTATGCTTCGGCAGACGCCAGTCTAGGTAGGCGAGTCCTTCAGGCGGCGGTTGCCCACCTGTAAGAGGGGGCCGTTTTTCGGCTCTTTTCTTTTTCGCTCCTAATTGGGAGACCCAGACAGTGGGTGTATAGCTACTGCCTCTGGAGGCCGCACAAAGAACTACACTTAAAAGTGTAAGGCCCCTCCCCTTCTGGCTATACACCCTCCCGTAGGAGTACGGATTCCTCAGTTTTAGCTTTGTGCGAAGGAGGTCAGACACGCACGCATAGCTCCATTGTTTTTAGTCAGCAGCAGCTGCTGACTATGTCGGATGGAAGAAAAGAGGGCCCATACAGGGCTCCCAGCATGCTCCCTTCTCACCCCACTGTATGTCGGAGGTGTTTGTAAGGTTGAGGTACCCATTGCGGGTACGGCGGCAGGAGCCCACATGCTGATTCCTTCCCCATCCCTTTTTACAGGGCTCTGGGTGAAGTGGGATTTACTGGTCTCCAGGCACTGAGACCATGCTCCATCTACAGCCCCTGGAGAAGATGCTGGATGGAGCGGAGTACATCAGGGACATGGCCCTGCTTCCTCAAGGTACTCTGTGTCCCCGTGCATTTGGCGCTCACACCGCAGCATGCTGGGTGTTGTAGTGCGCCGGGGGACATCAGCGCTGCGGCGCTTGTGCCATGGCCTCATTCAGCTTCGCTGAAGCAGGCACACTGTTGGGAATCGGCCGCGCCGGCCGCTGGGACTGCGGCGCGGCTGGCACTTGTGGTGCGCCGGGGACTTCAGCGCGGGCCGCGCTTTTACGGCGGCCGCGCTGATAACTCGAGTCCCCGGCTTTTGCGGCCTGCTTCCGTTCGTTCCCGCCCCCAGACCTGCCAGTCAGGAGAGGGGCGGGACGCTGGTCAGTGCATCAGCGCCGAGGGCTGGAGTCGTTTTTACATACTCCAGCCCTCACAATAGGCACAGAGGGGACACTGTTTCCCGCACTTTTGTTTGGGAACTCCCACGGACCGCCCCTCTCCACAGACGCCGGCAGCCATTCCTGCTGACACGCTGAGCTGCAGAGGGGAGCCGGGGAGACCCAGACAAGGAATTCTGCGCCTCTTACTCGCTATTCAGCGGGCGGTAAGCAGCCCTCAGGGCTCACCCCCTCTTGTGCCAGTAGTATTCTTAGTATTTTGTTTCTACAAATACTTTGTATTGCATAGCGCTGGTCGCCCTTTGGCTATAGACTCTCTCACATTGCAGAGAGACAGCAGCATGTCGTCCGTAAAACGCAAGGGTGCCAAGGCACAGACATTATATGCTTCCTGCACCGCATGTGGGACTTTTCTACCGGCAGGCTCCACGGACCCCCATTGTGTGCAGTGCTCGGCCCCTGCGGCGCTTGCACAGTCGGGACCTCTGCTGGACGTGACCCAGGGTGTACCACCTGTGAATGCTGTCCAGGTGACAGGAACTGAGTTTGCAGCTTTTGCTGACAGAATGTCTCTCACTATGTCACAGATTCTTGACACATTGCGAGCTAGGCCTGTACTTCAGGCCACGGACACGGTGCAATCATTGCCCCCTGGTCCCCCTCAGCTGAATTACCTCCAAGCTCCGGGACGGGCACATACACCTCAGGGTGAAGACTCTGACTCGGACGATGGCCCCGGGCAGCCTAAGCGGGCTCGCTATGACGGGCCTTCACATTCATCTCAATGGTCAGGATCCCAGCGAGATGAATCTATGGGTGATGAGGCGGACGTAACTGATCAGGATTCTGATCCTGGGACCGCTCTCAATCTAGATACACCAGATGGTGACGCCATAGTTAATGATCTTATATTTAACATCAATAAGATGTTAAATATTTCCCCACCAGCTCCTCTTGTAGAGGAGTCAGCTTCGCAGCACGAGAGAATCCATTTCAGATACCCTAAGCGTACATTAAGCACTTTTCTGGACCACGCTGACTTTAGAGACGCAATCCAGAAACCCCACGCTTATCCGGAAAGGCGTTTTTCTAAACGGCTTAAAGATACACGCTATCCTTTTCCCCCTGAGGTGGTCAAGGGTTGGACCCAGTGTCCAAAAGTGGATCCTCCAATTTCCAGGCTTGCAGCTAGATCCTTGGTTGCAGTTGAAGATGGAGCGGCACTTAAAGATGCCACTGACAGGCAGATGGAGCTCTGGCTGAAATCCATCTATGAAGCGATTGGAGCGTCGTTAGCGCCATCTTTTGCGGCCGTATGGGCACTCCAAGCTATCTCAGCCGGGCTTGCGCAAGTCGACTCAGTCACACGTGCATTTGCCCCGCAGGTAGCACCATTGACCTCGCAAATGGCGGCATTCGCGTCGTACGCGATTAATGCTGTTCTTGACGCTACAAGCCGCACGGCAGTGGCGTCAGCCAACTCCGTTGTTTTGCGAAGGGCCCTGTGGTTGAGACATTGGAAAGCAGATTCTCATTCCAAGAAGTGCTTAACCAATTTGCCTTTTTCTCGTGACCGATTGTTTGGAGAGCGTTTGGATGAAATCATCAAACACTCCAAGGGTAAGGACTCATCCTTACCGCAACACAGACAAAACAAACCCCAACAGAGGAGGGGTCAGTCTGGTTATCGGTCCTTTCGAGGACCGGGCAGGTCCCAATTCGCCTCGTCAAAAAAGACTCAAAAAGACCAGAGACGCTCAGATTCTTGGAGGTCTCAGTCACGCCCAAAAAGGACAGCCGGAGGAACCGTTGCCAAGACGGCGTCCTCCTGACTTGCAGTCTCCGATTCCCACACCCGCGGTCGGTGGGAGGCTTTCCCACTTTGGCGACATTTGGCTGTCACGCGTCAAAGACCGTTGGGTGAGGGATATTCTGTCTCACGGGTACAGGATAGAGTTCAGTTCTCGTCCGCCAACTCGTTTCTTCAGAACTTCTCCACCACCAGACCGAGCCGATGCTCTGTTGCAGGCGGTGGCCGCTCTAAAGGCGGAAGGAGTGGTGACCTCCGTCCCTCTTCAGGAACAAGGTCACGGTTTTTACTCCAATCTGTTTGTGGTCCCAAAAAAGGACGGATCGTATCGACCCGTCCTGGATCTAAAGTTGCTCAACAGACACGTAAAAGTCAGGAGGTTCCGGATGGAATCCCTACGCTCCGTCATAGCCTCAATGTCTCAAGGAGATTTTCTAGCATCAATAGATATCAAAGATGCGTATCTCCACGTGCTGATTGCACCAGAGCATCAGCGTTTTCTACGCTTCGTCATACACGACGAACACCTGCAGTTCGTAGCGTTGCCTTTCG
Organism: Anomaloglossus baeobatrachus; assembly: GCF_048569485.1. Lineage (NCBI taxonomy): Eukaryota > Metazoa > Chordata > Amphibia > Anura > Aromobatidae > Anomaloglossus > Anomaloglossus baeobatrachus. Next base: position 57,198,021 of record NC_134357.1, on the reverse strand, counting down.
GTCTGGCAACAGCCCCCCGGGTCTTCACCAAAGTCATGGCAGCAGTAGTAGCTGTTCTGCACTCGCAGGGTCACTCGGTCATCCCGTATCTAGACGACCTGCTGATAAAGGCACCCTCTCAAGAGGCATGCCAGCACAGTCTGAAAGTGGCACTAGACACTCTCCAGAGTTTCGGGTGGATTATCAACTTTCCAAAGTCTCATCTAACCCCGACCCAATCTCTGACTTATCTTGGCATGGAGTTTCATACTCTCTCAGCGATAGTGAAGCTTCCACTGGACAAGCAGTGTTCGCTACGGACTGGAGTGCAATCTCTCCTTCAGAGCCAGTCGCACTCACTGAGGCGCCTCATGCATTTCCTAGGAAAGATGGTAGCAGCAATGGAGGCAGTCCCGTTCGCGCAGTTTCATCTGCGCCCTCTACAATGGGACATTCTACGCCAATGGGATGGGAAATCGACGTCCCTCGACAGGACTGTCTCCCTCTCTCAGACTGCCAAGGACTCTCTGCGTTGGTGGCTTCTCCCCACCTCATTGTCACAGGGAAAGTCGTTCCTTCCCCCGTCCTGGGCAGTGGTCACGACGGATGCGAGCCTATCAGGGTGGGGAGCGGTTTTTCTCCACCACAGGGCTCAAGGGACGTGGACTCAGGAAGAGTCCACCCTGCAGATCAATGTTCTGGAAATCAGAGCAATCTATCTTGCCCTGCGAGCCTTCCAACAATGGCTGGAAGGCAAGCAGATTCGGATTCAGTCGGACAATTCCACGGCGGTGGCGTACATCAACCACCAAGGGGGAACACGCAGTCGCCAAGCTTTTCAAGAAGTCCAGCGGATTTTGACGTGGGTGGAAAGCAGAGCGTCCACCATATCCGCAGTTCACATCCCAGGCGTGGAAAACTGGGAAGCAGACTTTCTCAGTCGCCAGGGCATGGACGCAGGAGAATGGTCCCTTCACCCGGACGTGTTTCAGCAGATCTGTTGCCGCTGGGGGACGCCGGACGTCGATCTGATGGCGTCACGGCACAACAACAAGGTCCCAGTTTTCATGGCACGGTCTCACGATCACCGAGCACTGGCGGCAGACGCCTTGGTTCAGGATTGGTCGCAATTCCGACTCCCCTATGTGTTCCCACCTCTAGCATTGTTACCCAGAGTTCTCCGGAAAATCAGGTCCGACTGCCATCGAGCCATACTCGTCGCTCCAGACTGGCCAAGAAGGTCGTGGTACCCGGATCTGTGGCATCTCACGGTAGGCCAACCGTGGACACTACCAGACCGTCCAGATTTGCTGTCTCAAGGGCCGTTTTTCCATCTGAATTCTGCGGCCCTGAACCTGACTGTGTGGCCATTGAGTCCTGGATCCTAGCGGCCTCAGGTTTATCTCATGAAGTTGTTGCCACAATGAGACAGGCTAGAAAACCATCCTCAGCTAAGATCTATCACAGGACGTGGAAGATATTCTTAGCGTGGTGCTCGGCTCAAGGGTTTTCTCCCTGGCCATTTGCATTGCCAATTTTTCTTTCCTTCCTGCAGTCTGGGTTGGAAAAAGGTTTGTCGCTTAGCTCTCTTAAGGGTCAAGTCTCCGCGCTATCCGTATTCTTTCAGAAGCGCTTGGCACGGCTTTCTAAAGTACGCACGTTTCTCCAAGGAGTTTGTCATATCGTTCCTCCTTACAGACGGCCATTGGAACCCTGGGATCTGAACAAGGTTCTCATTGCTCTCCAGAAGCCGCCTTTCGAGCCTTTGAAAGAGGTTTCCCTTTCTCGGCTTTCACAAAAAGTAGTTTTTCTTGTGGCGGTCACGTCTCTTCGAAGAGTGTCCGAGCTAGCGGCGTTATCTTGCAAATCTCCCTTCCTGGTGTTTCACCAAGACAAGGTAGTACTGCGTCCAATTCCAGAGTTTTCTCCCAAGGTGGTTTCTTCCTTTCATCTCACTCAGGATTTACATTTCTCGCACGGCGTCTCTACGCCGTTCTGATGCGCTCTTTGTCCTAGTCGCTGGTCAGCATAAGGGATCGCAAGCTTCCAAATCCACCCTGGCGCGGTGGATCAAGGAACCAATTCTTCACACATACCGTTCTGCTGGGCTTCCGATTCCATCTGGACTGAAGGCCCATTCTACCAGAGCCGTGGGTGCGTCCTGGGCATTGCGGCATCAGGCTACGGCTCAGCAAGTGTGCCAGGCGGCTACCTGGTCGAGTCTGCACACGTTTACCAAACACTATCAAGTGCATACCTACGCTTCGGCAGATGCCAGCCTAGGTAGACAGGTCCTTCAGGCGGCGGTGGCCCACCTGTAGGAAGAGGCTGTCTGACAGCCCGTTCATGTGGTATCTTTTTACCCACCCAGGGACTGCTTTTGGACGTCCCACTGTCTGGGTCTCCCAATTAGGAGCGAAAAAGAAGAAGGGAATTTTGTTTACTTACCGTAAATTCCTTTTCTTCTAGCTCCAATTGGGAGACCCAGCACCCGCCCTATTTGTTCTTAGGGTTTCGTTTTTCGGGTGCACATGTTGTTCATGTTGTTTCTTAAGTTCTCCGATCTTGTTATCGGATTGAATTTGTTTTTGAAACTGTTATTGGCTTTCCTCCTTCTTGCTTTGGTACTAAAACTGAGGAATCCGTACTCCTACGGGAGGGTGTATAGCCAGAAGGGGAGGGGCCTTACACTTTTAAGTGTAGTTCTTTGTGCGGCCTCCAGAGGCAGTAGCTATACACCCACTGTCTGGGTCTCCCAATTGGAGCTAGAAGAAAAGGAATTTACGGTAAGTAAACAAAATTCCCTTCTTTTTTATTGAGGTATTCTTTTACCCACCCAGGGACTGCTCTTGGACGTCCCAATTGTCTGGGTCTCCCAATGGAGCGACAAAGAAGAAGGGAATTTTGTTTACTTACCGTAAATTCCTTTTCTTCTAGCTCCTATTGGGAGACCCAGCACCCGCCCCTGTACCCTTCGGGCTGGTTGTTCTTTTGTGTACACATGTTGTTCATGTTGAATTGTTCTTTTGGTTCATGGTTTCAGTTCTCCGAACATCCTTCGGATTGCATTTACCCTAGACCAATTTATAAGTTTTCTCCTTCCTGCTTTTGCACCAAAACTGAGGAGCCCGTCATCCACGGGAGGGTGTATAGGCAGAGGGGAGGGGTTACACTTTTTAAAGTGTAATACTTTGTGTGGCCTCCGGAGGCAGAAGCTATACACCCCAATTGTCTGGGTCTCCCAATAGGAGCTAGAAGAAAAGGAATTTACGGTAAGTAAACAAAATTCCCTTCTTTCCTTCCATATGTCGGCTGATCTGATCAGCTGACATATGCAATTAACAGGCAAGGGTGGATCTCTGATCCACCCGCACCTGTTAACTACTTAAATTCTGCTGTCAATCTCTGACATTGGGATTTAAAGCTCTCCGGCGGGGAGTGCGCTATTCAATACCGTTATCTCGCTGCCCCATGACATGATCACGGGGCGTCAATGGGCTGCTATCACAGCCGGGGGTCAGCTGATGGCCCCTGTCGCTATCATGACGTAGTTCTTATGAACAATAACCGAGCGCTGGCATACAAAGGAGATCAGCATTAGGACTGTCCAGAGGGATGTTGAAGCACCACTCTGTAAAGCAAAAGCGATGGGACAGTGCAGGCTTCAAATCACCTAAGGGCTCTAGTAAAATCAATAAAAAGTGGAAAAGTTTAAAAAACTTAAGTTCAAATCACCCTCCTTTTTGCCCATTAAAAATAAAACAAATTAAAAATTAATACAAATATTTGGTATCTCCACGTTCAGAAATGCCCGATCTATCGAAATATTAAATTGACTAATCTGATCGGTAAAGGGCTTATCGAGAAAAAAAATAAAAATTCCAGAATTTGTTTTTTGTATTTTTTTTTTTTTTTGTCCCCACAACATTTACAATAAAATGCAATAACAGGAGATCAAAACATCACATCTACACAAAAATGGTATAATTAAAAACGTCCGCTCAGGACGGAAAAAAAAAAAAAAGCTTTTTGTTAGACAAATTTCTGAATTATTTTTTTTTTTCACCAATTAAATAAAATACAACTGTACCTGTTTGGTATCTATGAACTTTTGCTGACCTGGGGCATCCTATTGCCCAGTTGGTTTTACCATGTAGTAATCATGGTAAATAAAAAAAAACAAATAATTTGTGGAGCTTCACTTTTTTTTTTTGCAATTTCACTGTACTTGGAATTTTTTTCCCCATTTTTTTTTTTCCAGTTCACTATATGGTAAAATGAATGGTGTCATTCAAAAGTACAACTTGTCCTGCAAAAATCAAGCCTTCATATGGCTATATTAAAGGAGAAATAAAGACATTATGGCTCTTGGAAGAAGGAGAGGAAAACGGAAAATTACCAGATAATGAAGGGGTTCTAAACATTTGGATGGTTGTTTCTTGGGCCCTTTGACAATAAATTGATTGCAATTGTCCTCATGTTGGGACGCTCAGTAATTAGCTGTACTCTGTGGGGAAATGTGAAGTGGTTGATTTTTTTCACAGCATTACACTATGCAAATATAAATCGATAGCTTGTCTTGGTTACACAGGATAAGACGAGTCCTCTAGAACAATAACGTCTGATGTAACAGGTCTTCACTTGGACCAAAAGATGAGGATCCTGAACATGGAATTAACCCAGAATTCCCGAATAGCTTTTATGAACATGTTTGGGTTATTTTTCCACCCATAGAACCCCTTTAACCCCTTCTCACCATGGCAAATATCTGTTGCGTTTCCGTTTTTTCCTCCCCTTCTTCAAAGAGCCATAACTTTTTTTTACTTTTCTATTGACATAGCCATACGAGGACCTGCTTTATCTGTGACAAGTTGTACTTTTGCATGACCCGACCCATTCAATTTTTCATGTGATATATTGCAAAGGTGGGAAAAATTCCCAAGTATAGTGAGATGGCAAAAAAAGTGCAATTCCGTTAATTTTTGTTTGGTTTTTTTTTTTGTTTTTTTTTTTTACAGCGTTCATCTTCATGTAAAAAGGATTCTCTTGGTTGGTACAATTATGGCAATGCCAAAGATGCATATTTTGTTTTTTACTTGATGTGCATGTATTGCCATTTTCTTTATTGTTCCTTTGGGAGACCCAAACCTCGGGTGTATAGCTTCTGCCTCCAGAGGACACACAAAGTACTACACCTAAAAGGTGTAGCTCCTCCCTCTGAGCCTGTACACCCCCTGGCCAACCAGTCATAACCAGTTTTTCGCTTTGTGTTCAGGAGGCATACATCCACACATGCATTCTCATGATTTTTTCTTTTTTTCCCTTTTTTTGGAAGAAGATTGAAGAAATGCGGGTCCACGTCTGGACCCACGGCATGTCCCTTCTCACCCCACTGTGTCGGTGGTGTTGTAAGGTTGATTATCCAAGGCTGGAGCCTTACATGCCGTGCTCCTTCACCATCCCTTCTGGGCTCTGGATTGAAGTGGGAGCCAGCACGGTCTCCATGCCTGGCAGGAGACCAGTCTCCATCCACAGCCCCTTGAGGACCCTGTTGGAGCGGAGCACTCACCCCCAGGGACCGGGCCCTGCGTCTCAGCAGCTAAGTACCTTGAGACGTTTATATTTTGGGGGTCCCTGTTCTTTATGTGTGGGTAGAGTGTGTTTACTGTGTCTTTACTGTGCTTTTTGACATTTCCGGCGGGTCCTCTGGCTCTTCGCCCGAGAACCGCGCCGATGGTGCCTGAGTGTCGGCCGCGCTGCTCAAATTTAGGCCCCGGCTTCGCCGGAGGCCTAGTTTCGATTTCCTGCCCTCGCATGTCACTCATGCAGAGGGACAGGCATGGCCCCTCCCGGCGGCCGTCCTGCACAGGGGAGGGACTCTCCCCACTGCTTGGGTGCGACTCCCCCTCTGCAGGCCTCTATAGCCTTCCAGATCCGCCCTTTCATAAAGGGACGCCTCTGTCCCGCTCCGGCGGCCATTTTCTTCAATATTCTCCCTGGGAATCACTCCCTTTTTATAGAAGCCGTTTTTCCTCCACTCAGGCAGCATGTCTCACACAAGGAGGAAGGCTCCAAAGCTTTATGCTGTATGTGCTGCATGTAAGCTTCCGCTGCCTGAAGCAAGCACCTATCCACATTGTGAGGTTTGCTCTAACTTGGAGGTGCCACGGCCTGAGGTCTCGGCTCCAGTGGTCTCTCAGGCTGCTCCTGCACCTGTGACTGAACCCCCGGCCTTGGTAGAGTCTTTTTCTAGGTCTATCTCCCAGTCATTTGCTGAGTCCATGGGACTTCTGTCCAGGACTTTGATGAATATGCATCAGCCCCCTTCACAGGGTGCCTCTAATGCTCTTGCTAAGTGACCTTTAGGACTGGAGCTCACAGAGGATTCATTATCAGGGCACGGACCCCGTCCGTCTAAGAGGAGCCGCGGGGTTCCCTCTCCCTCCTCATCCCGTGGCTCTGATTCAAGGGCTGAGGACTCGCAGGACGAGGAGGATGCCTATACAGGGGGCTCGGAGGCTAACTCCATGTGCCCCATTGACCCTTCCGAGGGTGACTCAGACATTAGTGACTTGATTGCTTCCATTAATTCTGTACTGGATCTCAATCCGCCAGTATCAGAAGAGCAGCCCTCTCTGGCAGAAAAGCACCAGTTTACCTCGCCGAAGAGAGTAAAGAGTGTGTTCTTTAACCACTCCAGTTTTCAGGCCGCTGTGACCAAACCCAGGGCCTGTCCTGACAAACGCTTGGTCGTGGTTCTGATGACCGTTTTCCTTTTCCACCTGAGGTGGTCAAGGAGTGGGTTCACTCCCCAAAGGTAGACCCCCCGGTGTCTAGGCTCTCAGCCCGGACCGTTGTGTCGGTGGCTGATGGCACTTCCCTTAAGGATGCCGCTGATCGTCAGATTGACCTTCTGGCCAAATCCGTGTATGAAGTGCCGGGGGCCGCGTTTTCCCCAGCTTTTGCAGCAGTGTGGGCCCTCAAAGCAATCTCTGCTAGTCTGGAGGAGATGCATTCCCCCACCAGGGAATCTATGCCCGAGATGGTTGCCTTAACCTCTCAAGCTTCAGCTTTTTCTTCTTATGCCATGTCTGCCATGCTAGAGGCTTCTCACCGCACTGTGGTGGCTTCGGCTAATTCACTCATTATCCGCAGGATCTTGTGGCTTCAAGAGTGGAAGGCGGATGCTTCTTCAAAGAAGTACCTTGCTGGGCTCCCTTTTGCTGGTTCCCGGCTGTTCGGTGAACAGCTGGATGAAATTATTAAAGAGGCTACTGGCGGGAAGAGTACTTCCATGCCACAAACCAAGACCAGGAAACCTGCCCAGGGTAGGTTTCAGTCGAGGGTTCGATCCTTTCGTTCCTCCAACTGGTCGTCCTCTAAGCCCTCCGCCTCGTCCGCTACCTCAGCCAAGGACCAGAAATCCAGCTGGCGCTCCAGGGCGCGTCCGCAGAAGACAGCAGGAGGTTCTGCCACTAAGGCAGCCTCCTCGTGACTCTGTCCGATCCAGCAACGTCCTTGGTCGGTGGCAGGCTCTCCCACTTTGGCGACGCTTGGTTTCAACTCGTCTCCGATCAGTGGGTGAGAGATATCATCTCCCACGGCTACAGGATAGAATTTTCTTCCAGTCCGCCAAACAGATTTTTTTCTCTCAACTCCCCCCTGCTCCAGGGCCGCCGCCTTTTCACAGGCCGTGGCAGCCTTGCAGGCCAACGGAGTAATTGTGCCAGTTCCCGCCCGGGAACGGTTCAGAGGTTTCTACTCAAATCTCTTCCCAGTTCCCAAAAAGGACGGTACCTTCAGGCCCATTCTGGATCTCAAGCTTCTCAACAAGCATGTTCGGGTGCGGCACTTTCGCATGGAGTCCCTGCGTTCAGTCATTGCCTCGATGTCCCAAGGGGATTTCCTGGCGTTCATCGACATCAGAGATGCCTATCTGCATGTGCCCATTGCAGTTTCTCCCCAGCGTTGGCTACGCTTTGCAATAGGAGACGATCATTTCCAATTCGTGGCTCTCCCCTTCGGGTTAGCCACGGCCCCTCGGGTTTTCACCAAGGTCATGGCAGCCGAGATTGCGGTTCTGCACCTTCAGGGGTTGGCAGTGCTCCCTTACCTGGACGACCTTCTAGTCAAAGCGCCATCCAGGGCAGACTGTCAGCGGAGTGTCTCGCTCACTCTCAGCACTCTAGCCCAATTCGGGTGGCTTGTCAATCTTCCCAAGTCCACTCTGACTCCGACCGAGTCTCACGTACCTAGGGATGCAGTTCGAGACTTTGCCGGCACTTGTGAAGTTGCCCTTAGACAAGCAGCTGTCACTCCAGTTGGCGGTGCGCTCTCTCCTGAGGCTCCGCCGTCATACTCTCAGGCGTCTGATGCAAGTGCTGGGTCAAATGGTGGCGTCCATGGAGGCTGTTCCCTTTGCCCAGTTCCATCTGCGCCCCCTGCAGCTGGACATTCTCCGCTGTTGGGACAAGCGGCCTTCCTCCTTAAACAAGTCAGTGGCTCTGTCGCCACGGACCAAGAGCTCTCTTCAGCGGTGGCTTCGGCCCCTCTCCCTGTCCCAAGGGCGCTCCTTCCTGGCCCCGTCCTGGGTGATTCTCACCACGGATGCCAGTCTATCCGGCTGGGGAGCGGTATGTCTCCACCACAGAGCACAGGGCACTTGGACTCCGTCCGAGTCAGCCCTTTCAATCAATGTGCTGGAAATCAGAGCCGTACTTCTGGCTCTCCTAGCATTTCACCACCTGTTGGCGGGCAGGCACATTCGAGTCCAGTCAGACAACGCGACAGCAGTTGCCTACATCAATCACCAAGGCGGGACACGCAGCCGCCTGGCAATGTTGGAGGTACAACGCATCCTTCAATGGGCGGAGGACTCGAAGTCCACCATATCCGCAGTCCACATCCCAGACGTGGAAAACTGGAAGGCAGATTATCTCAGCCGTCAAAGCGTGGACGGTGGCGAGTGGTCCCTGCACCCGGCAGTGTTTCAGTCAATCTGCCGCAAATGGGGCACTCCGGACGTGGACCTAATGGCATCCCGTCACAACAACAAGGTTCCTGTTTACGTGGCTCGCTCCCACGATCCTCAGGCATTCGCCGCGGGCGCTCTGGTTCAGGACTGGTCCCAGTTGCGTCTGTCCTACGTGTTTCCCCCTCTAGCCCTCTTGCCCAGAGTCCTGCGCAAGATCAGGATGGAGGGTCGTCGAGTCATCCTCATTGCACCGGACTGGCCCAGGCGAGCTTGGTATCCGGATCTGCTCCAACTATCCGTAGAGATGCCGTGGCCTCTCCCGGACCGTCCAGACCTACTCTCGCAAGGTCCGTTCTTCCGCCCGAATTCTGTGGCCCTCAAATTGACGGCGTGGCTCTTGAGTCCTGGATTTTGACGGCTTCTGGTATTCCTCCTGAAGTCATCTCCATATGACTCGGGCCCGTAAGTCTTCGTCCGCTAAGATCTACCACAGGACTTGGAAAATTTTCCTGTCCTGGTGTCATTCTACCGGCCATCCTCCTTGGCCGTTCTCCTTGCCGACCCTTCTGTCTTTTCTACAGTCCGGTCTGCAGCTAGGACTGTCCCTCAACTCTCTCAAGGGACAGGTCTCGGCCCTGTCAGTCCTGTTCCAGCGGCGTCTCGCTCGGCTGGCTCAGTTCCGCACCTTCATGCAGGGCGCGTCTCACATCATCCCGCCTTACCGGCGGCCCTTGGACCCCTGGGACCTTAACTTTGTTCTCACGGTCTTGCAAAAACCCCCCTTTGAGCCCCTTCGGGAGGTTTCTTTGTACCGTCTCTCACAGAAAGTGGCCTTTCTGGTTGCTATAACTTCTCTCAGGAGAGTTTCTGATTTGGCTGCGCTCTCCTCGGAGTCACCCTTTTTAGTCTTTCATCAAGACAAGGTGGTCCTCCGTCCGACTCCGGACTTTCTTCCTAAGGTGGTCTCCCCCTTCCACCTTAACCAGGACATTACCTTACCTTCCTTCTGTCCGGCCCCTGTTCATCGCTTTGAAAAAGCTCTACATACTCTAGATCTGGTGCGTGCTCTCTGGATCTATGTGTCTCGCACCGCTGCGCTTAGGCGGTGCACCTCTCTTTTTGTGCTAACCACAGGTCGGCGCAAGGGCCTCCCTGCTTCTAAGCCGACCTTAGTCCATTGGATTCGGTCGGCCGTTTCGGACGCCTACCAAATTTCGCAGGCTCCTCCCCCGCAGGGGATCAAAGCGCACTCGACCAGGGCTGTCGGTGCCTCTTGGGCTTTTCGGCACCAGGCTACGGCTCAGCAAGTCTGTCAGGCTTCCACTTGGGCTAGCCTGCATACCTTCTCGAAGCACTATCAAGTGCATGCTCATGCTTCGGCAGATGCGAGCTTGGGCAGACGCATCCTTCAGGCGGCGGTCGCCCATTTGTGAAGTTAGGTCCTGCCTACTTCTTAGTTTTATGTTTATTTCCCACCCAGGGACTGCTTTGGAACGTCCCAAGGTTTGGGTCTCCCAAAGGAACGATAAAGAAAAAGAGAATTTTGTTTACTTACCGTAAATTCTTTTTCTTATAGTTCCGTCTTGGGAGACCCAGCACCCTCCCTGTTGCCTGTTGGCAATTTCCTTGTTCCGTGTGTTTTCACATGCTGTTGTCGTGGACTGAGTCTCCGGTTGTTCCGGCTCTTGCTCTGTTCTACTTGTGGGTGGCTATTCTCCTTCAGCTTTTGCACTAAACTGGTTATGACTGGTTGGCCAGGGGGTGTATAGGCTCAGAGGGAGGAGCTACACCTTTTAGGTGTAGTACTTTGTGTGTCCTCCGGAGGCAGAAGCTATACACCCGAGGTTTGGGTCTCCCAAGAAGGAACTATAAGAAAAAGAATTTACGGTAAGTAAACAAAATTCTCTTTTTTCTAAGTCGTAAAGTTTTAAATTTGCAGGAGATGGCGCTGCGGGAGGGCTTGTGTTTTGTGCACTCAGGTGATGTTTTTATTGATACCATTTGTAGGGTGAATACGAACTTTTGATCGCCTTTTTATTATGTTTTCTTTGTCGCTCCATTGGGAGACCCAGACAATTGGGTGTATAGCTACTGCCTCCGGAGGCCACACAAAGTATTACACTTTAAAAGTGTAACCCCCTCCCCTCTGCCTATACACCCTCCCGTGCATCACGGGCCCATCAGTTTTTTGCTTTGTGTTGAAGGAGGCACACATGCACACAATGCTCCACATTTTAGTCAGCAGCAGCTGCTGACTATTTCGGATGGAAGAAAAGAGGGCCCCTAAGGGCCCCCGGCATGCTCCCTTCTCACCCCACTGAGTCGGCGGTGTTGTTAAGGTTGAGGTACCCATTGCGGGTACAGAGGCTGGAGCCCACATGCCGTTTTCCTTCCCCATTCCTTAGGGGCTCTGGGTGAAGTGGGATCCTAACCGGTCATCCAGGCACTGGGACCGGGCTCCCTCCGCAGCCCCTGGTGGTATCTGCCGGACAGGAGACTGAGTATCCTCAGGGACAAGGCCCTGCAACTACAGGTACTCTGTATCCCTTTTGGGACGGTGCATGGAGCACCTGGGCCTCAGACGCTGCAGCGCCTGCAGTGTTGTTTTTTTGTCCGGGACTACCGCGCCGGCCGTGCCTGCTTGCCGGCCGCGGTTTCTACTTTAGTCCCCGGCTTTTGCGGCCTAGTACATTAAACGCCCGCCCCCGGGCCTGCCAGTCAGGGGCAAGGGCGGGACGGTCGGCGTGACGCCGACAGTGAGGGCTGGAGCACACATTGCTGTCCTCCTCCCCCCTCACTAATCCCTATGGGGCACCAGTTCCCGCACTTTTGTAAGTGACGCCCACGGCTCCCTCCTCCCCTGTGAACGCCGACAGCCATGTTTTAACACATCCTGCCGGTGGAGGACTTCTGGCTGCAGCTCTGGGAGACCCGAGGCAGGGAATCTGGTGGCCACACCCGCTGGAGCGGTTGGTAAGCCACACCGGTTACCGGTGCTGGTGCCCCTATGGTGCTGAACTGTATATAGATACATTATATTTGTATACTTTTTCCGGTTCAGCTATACTGTTCACTTGTGGCTATATACCCTCAGTGTTCACGCTCCTGGGAGACAACAGCATGTCGTTCACAAGGAGCAAGGGGGCCAAGGCACAGGGTTATTTTGCTACCTGTAACTCTTGTGCGGCTCTGTTACCTGCAGGTTCCACCTACCCTCACTGTGAGAAACCAAGGAAAAAAATTGTGAAAACATACCCTGCTGTAACTAAATAAAAGCATAGTGCATATAAAGATAGGGTACTTAGTAAACACTGTTTTTGATCAAAAAAAGCATAAAGCTATCCCACCAAACGTCAAGGTCACTGTGAGCAATGCTCGGCCCCTGTGGCACTCGCTCAGCCGGAGCCTGAGGCACTAGGGGGTCCCTCGGCCCAGGTAGAACTGCCGGCACCCCCTGTCCAGATGGCAGGGACAGAGTTTGCTGTTTTAGCCGACAAACTCTCTGAGTCGCTTTCTCATTCCATGACTCAGTCTATGGATAAATGGTCTGCTAAGTTTCTAGAGGTTTTGCAGTCCAGACCGGCCCTTACACAGGCCCCGGGCACTGCGGGATCACCCCCAGGCACCTCTCGGTCTGCGACTAAGCGTGTCCCTGGTGTGGCCTCTAGTTATTATGTGCAGGACTCCGGCACGGACCGCAGTCCCAGACCAGCTAAGCGGGCTCGCTTAGAATCTTTCCCCGACTTCATCACGCAGTTCGGGGTCTCAGCTTGAGGACTCTAGAGGAGGAGGCGGAGGTCGCAGCTCAGGATTCTGACCCTGATGTTGCTCTCAATCTGGATACACCTGAAGGGGACGCCATAGTAAATGACCTTATAGCGTCCATCAACCAGGTGCTAGATCTGTCTCCCCCAACTCCGCCTACAGAGGATTCGGCTTCACAACAGGAGAAACACCAGTTTAGGTTTCCTAAACGTACCCGGAGTGCTTTCTTTGATCACTCTAACTTTAGAGATGCTGTCCAGAAGCACAGGGCTTTCCCGGACAAGCGATTTACTAAACGCCTTAATGACACACGTTACCCCTTCCCCGCTGACGTGGTTAAGGGTTGGGCTCAGTGTCCCAAGGTGGATCCTCCAGTCTCTAGACTGGCGGCCAGATCCGTAGTAGCAGTGGCTGACGGTGCATCGCTCAAGGATGCCACGGACAGGCACATAGAGCTCCTACTGAAATCCATCTATGAAGCCATAGGCGCGTCTTTTGCCCCAGCCTTTGCAGCTGTGTGGGCACTCCAGGCTATCTCAGCTTGTCTGTCTGAGATTAATGCGGTCACCCGTACCGCTGCGCCACAAGTAACATCTTTGACTTCTCAGGCGTCAGTATTTGCATCCTACGCCATGAATGCTGTCCTGGACTCGGCTAGCCGTACAGGGGTAGCATCCGCCAATTCTGTGGCAGTACGCAGAGCCATATGGCTACGCGAATGGAAGGCAGACTCTGCTTCCAAAAAGTTCTTAACCGGTTTGCCTTTTTCGGGCGACCGACTGTTTGGCGAGCGATTGGACGAAATTATTAAGCAATCCAAGGGAAAGGATTCGTCCTTACCCCAACCCAAACCAAACAGACCTCAGCAACGGAAAGTTCAAGCGAGGTTTCGGTCCTTTCGGCCCTCAGCCAGATCCCAACCCTCCTCGTCCAACAGGCCACAGAAGAGCCAGAGGAACTCTTCTGCATGGCGGTCTAAGTCACGTCCTCCAAAGACCACCGGAGGCACCGTCTCCAAGGCGGCCTCCTCATGACTTTCGGCCGCCCCAAACCGCATCCTCGGTCGGTGGCAGGCTCTCCCGCTTTTGCGACGCCTGGTGGCCACATGTCCAAGACCGATGGGTGAGAGACACTCTGTCTCACGGTTACAGGATAGAGTTCAGCTCTCGTCCTCCGACTCGTTTTTTCAGAACATCTCCGCCCCCCGAGCGGACCGTTGCGCTTTTTCAGGCGGTGGACACTCTAAAAACAGAAGGAGTGGTGATCCCCGTTCCCCTTCAGGAACGCGGTCTCGGTTTTTACTCCAATCTGTTCGTGGTGCCAAAAAAAAAAAGGACGGCTCATTCCGTCCCGTTTTGGACCTCAAATTGCTCAACAGACATGTGACAACCAGGCGGTTTCGCATGGAATCCCTCCGATCTGTCATCGCTTCGATGTCCCAAGGAGACTTCCTAGCATCAATCGACATCAAAGATGCCTATCTCCATGTGCCGATCGCTCAAGAGCATCAACGCTTCCTGCGTTTCGCCATCGGGGACGAACACCTTCAGTTTGTGGCACTGCCTTTCGGCCTGGCGACAGCCCCACGGGTCTTCACCAAGGTCATGGCATCCGTCGTAGCGATCCTACACTCTCAGGGCCACTCGGTGATCCCTTACCTAGACGATCTCCTAGTCAAGGCACCCTCACGGGTGGCTTGACAACACAGTCTGACCGTTGCTCTGGAGACTCTCCAGAGGTTCGGGTGGATCATCAATTTTCCAAAGTCAAAATTGTCTCCGACCCAGTCACTGACGTACCTCGGGATGGAGTTTCATACTCTCTCAGCGATGGTCAAGCTGCCGCTGGACAAACAGCGGTCGCTGCAGACAGGGGTGCAATCCCTTCTTCGGGCCCAGTCGCACCCCTTGAGGCGCCTCATGCACTTCCTGGGGAAGATGGTGGCAGCAATGGAGGCAGTTCCATTTGCGCAATTTCATCTGCGTCCTCTCCAATGGGACATTCTCCGCAAATGGGACAAGAGGCCGACGTCCTTAGACAGGAACGTCTCTCTGTCTCTGGAAGCCAAGACCTCGCTTCAGTGGTGGCTTCTCCCCACTTCTCTGTCGAAAGGAAAATCCTTTCTGCCCCCATCCTGGGCTGTGGTCACGACGGACGCGAGCCTGTCAGGATGGGGAGCGGTTTTTCTCCACCACAAGGCTCAGGGAACCTGGACTCCGACAGTCCTCCCTTCAAATCAATGTTCTGGAGATAAGGGCAGTGTATCTAGCCCTCAAGGCGTTCCATCGGTGGCTCGAGGGCAGGCAGATCCGCATACAGACGGACAACGCCACGGCGGTTGCGTACATCAACCACCAGGGAGGCACTCGCAGTCGTCAAGCCTTCCAAGAAGTCCGGCGGATTCTGCTGTGGGCGGAGGCCACAGCCTCCACCATCTCCGCGGTTCACATTCCGGGCGTAGAAAACTGGGAAGCAGACTTCCTCAGTCGCCAGGGCATGGACGCGGGGGAATGGTCTCTCCACCCGGACGTGTTTCAAGAGATCTGTTGCCGCTGGGGAACGCCGGACGTCGATCTCATGGCGTCTCGGCACAACAACAAGGTCCCGGCATTCATGGCACGGTCTCAGGACCACAGATCTCTGGCGGCGGACGCCTTAGTTCAGGATTGGTCGCAGTTTCAACTGCCTTATGTATTCCCTCCTCTGGCAATGCTGCCCAGAGTGTTGCGCAAGATCAGGTCCGAATGCCGCCGCGCCATCCTCGTCGCTCCAGATTGGCCGAGGCGGTCGTGGTACCCGGATCTGTGGCATCTCACGGTGGGGCAACCGTGGGCGCTCCCAGACCGACCAGACTTGCTATCTCAAGGGCCATTTTTCCATCTGAATTCTGCGGCCCTCAACCTGACTGTGTGGCCATTGAGTCCTGGCTCTTAACGTCCTCAGGGTTGTCTCAAGACGTCATTGCCACTATGAGACAGGCCAGGAAACCAACGTCAGCCAAGATCTATTACAGAACTTGGAGGATCTTCTTAGCCTGGTGCTCCGAGAGGGGGTTCATCCCCTGGCCGTTTGCCTTACCCAGGTTTCTTTCCTTCCTTCATTCGGGTTTGGACAAGGGTTTGTCTCTCGGCTCTCTCAAAGATCAAGTCTCGGCGCTTTCTGTGTTTTTTCAAAAGCGTCTAGCCAGGCTTCCGCAGGTCCGCACGTTCCTGCAGGGAGTTTGCCACATAGTCCCACCTTACAAGCGTCCGCTGGAACCCTGGGATCTCAACATGGTTCTACGGGCTCTTCAAAAACCACCTTTTGAGCCGCTGCGGGATGTCTCTCTATCGCGTCTTTCGCAGAAGGTGGCATTTCTAGTGGCGGTTACTTCACTCCGTAGAGTGTCAGAGCTTGCAGCGCTGTCTTGCAAAGGCCCTTTCCTGGTATTTCACCAGGATAAGGTGGTTCTGCGTCCGGTCCCGGATTTTCTCCCTAAGGTGGTGTCCACTTTTCATCTCAATCAGGATATCTCCTTACCTTCATTTTGCCCTCATCCGACCTCATCTAAAGGGTCGCAGGCTTCCAAGTCAACCTTGGCTCGGTGGATCAAGGAACCGATTTTTGAACCCTACAGTTCTTCTGGGCTTCCGATTCCTTCAGGGCCGAAAGCCCACTCTACCAGAGCCGTGGGTGCGTCCTGGGCATTGCGGCACCAGGCTACGGCTCAGCAGGTGTGTCAGGCGGCTACCTGGTCGAGTCTGCACACTTTCACGAAACACTATCAGGTGCATGCCTATGCTTCGGCAGATGCCAGCCTAGGTAGGCGAGTCCTTCAGGCGGCGGTTGCCCACCTGTAAGAGGGGGCCGTTGTTTCGGCTCTTTTTATCGAGGTATTCTTTTACCCACCCAGGGACTGCTTTTGGACGTCCCAATTGTCTGGGTCTCCCAATGGAGCGACAAAGAAGAAGGGAATTTTGTTTACTTACCGTAAATTCCTTTTCTTCTAGCTCCTATTGGGAGACCCAGCACCCGCCCCTGTTCCCTTCGGGCTGTTTGTTCTTTTGTGT
Organism: Anomaloglossus baeobatrachus; assembly: GCF_048569485.1. Taxonomy (NCBI): domain Eukaryota; kingdom Metazoa; phylum Chordata; class Amphibia; order Anura; family Aromobatidae; genus Anomaloglossus; species Anomaloglossus baeobatrachus. The sequence continues at coordinate 57,181,254 of NC_134357.1, read as the reverse complement.
ACACATGTTGTTCATGTTGAATTGTTCTTTTGGTTCATGGTTTCAGTTCTCCGAACATCCTTAGGATTGAATTTACCTTAGACCAATTTATAAGTTTCCTCCTTCCTGCTTTGGCACCAAAACTGATGGGCCCGTGATGCACGGGAGGGTGTATAGGCAGAGGGGAGGGGTTACACTTTTTAAAGTGTAATACTTTGTGTGGCCTCTGGAGGCAGTAGCTATACACCCAATTGTCTGGGTCTCCCAATAGGAGCTAGAAGAAAAGGAATTTACGGTAAGTAAACAAAATTCCCTTCTTTGGGGAGGGGGGGTTGCACTGTTGTGGTGGCTGTAAAACCACAGTTCGGTTTTTTGATTTTCTTCAACTTTTTTTTTTTTTCATATTTTTTTAAACCTTTTTTTATTGTTATTTAGTCCACTTAGGGGGCACTTGAACCTGTTACCATCCAATTGCTTGTGATAGATAGATAGATAGATATCTATCTATCAATACCACAGTATTGCTGTATATAGCAAAAATCACTGTCTCCTATGAACATCAGCCACTGGCTGACTTTCAAAGGAGTACTGTCTTGACAGACATGGGAGTCTTCAGCAGACACGGTCACCGCAAGCCATCAATAGATGGTTAGAATGGTGCGCCTACCCCACTGGCACTCTCAAAATCCTGCTGTCACAGATTGACAGGCATTTAACACTTTAACATCCTGCTGTAAGAGGCTGATGATGGCTGAATAACAGCCGTCATCTGCCGGGAGAGATGCAGGCTCAGTTCTGTAATCAGATGTACCGTATTCGTTAAGATGCAGAAGAATTTGGAGCACATTTCAGCAGCCTGTGCACCGTGGACTGGAGAACATTTCCTGTTTTATTTAGTGCACTTTTGTTGTGTAAATTACTGTGAATCTCCCTGACATTTCACATGGTGAAAAAAAACAACCTGTGGATATAAAAAGCGCATATAGTGTCTTACCAGGATAACAGTAAGGCCTAAGTCACACGGCGAGAAAATCTGTGCGAGTGGAGTGCAAAAAAACATCGCATTCCCCTCGGACCAATTTTAGCCTATGTGTCAGCGCACATGAGCGATTATTTTCTCAGCCCTAATCGGACCGAGAAAACAATCGCAGCATACTGCGATTGTAAGCTGAGACTTTCTCTTGCACCCATTCAAGTGAATGGGGTGAGAGAAAAATCGCACCGCACTCGCGGTACACCGGTGTACTGCCAGTGCAGTGCGATAATGGCAATAGCCGGCTATGGAGGAGAGAGGGAGAGAAATCCCTCCCTCCCCTCCTCCGTGCCAGCCCGCCCCCCACAGCTGAGGTCTGCTCGCAGGATCGGACCTCCGATGCAGGCACACTCGTATGACACTCGGCTCCTGCTGTGCTGCCAGTATGAGCCGAGTCTCATGTGAGCATCGCAGTAGTGCCCTGTGTGGCCCCAGCCTAAGGGTTAATGAAAACCACTCACCTGAGATGGTTGTGTGACACACAACCAGTATTAAAGCATGTATCAGCTGCTGCAGACTCCACGTGCCAAAGGCAGAAACAAGAAAAAAACAAGGATAAAAAGTGGAAAAACATCCGCGCTGCTGTGCCAATAAAGAGTTAATTCCAAGTAAGAGCAATGTAGGGTGGTTTATTCAATGCGTTTCGGAGATAACCCCTCTCCATCAGGAAATCCACCATTTTTGGTGGATTTCCTGATGGAGTGGGGCTATCTCTGAAACTCGTAGAATAAACCACCCTGCATTGCTCTTACTTGGAATTAACTCTTTATTGGCACAGCAGCGCGGACATTTTTCCATTTCACATGGTGAAGCAGACCTAAAAATTGCTAATATTTTTTCCGCAACCTCGAATTGTGCAAACATTTGCGACTGTTCAGCTCCAGTTTACCGGTAGACAAGGACTCGATGAATCTGCTCCTAAATCTTTTCTCCGTTAGTGTTCCACAGGCGATAGTGTAATTTTTTATTCTTCGTCTGGAACTATTTCTTCACAATCTGTTAAATTTTCTTTAATCATTTAAACTATTTTTTGCACCTTTTTAGATTTTGGAAACTCCAAACTGTTGAAGTGTGAATATTGTGGGAAGGTCGCCCCAGCAGACCAATTTCGTGGCACAAAGAGGTTCTGCTCTATGGCTTGTGCCAAAAGGTAAATATGAAAGTAGAAGTATTGGTATGTGAACTTCTTCTTTAGAAATTGGCCAATGCCTTTAAAATTGCCTAATTGGGATCTTCTAAATGCAGCTCTGCAAAAGATCAGCTGATTGCCTGGATGATTATAACGCCTGGAAATTTGTGGTGTTTTTTTATTTTTTTCTCCTTTTTTAAATTATGAGCAAATGAAGCTCTAAGTAGTTTTGGATGGAGAAAAAGCTTGCATAATGCACCTCGGCTTCACTTATTGTCTATGGGACTGCTGGAGAAAATAGAGTAAATCATTCGACTATTGCCGGTAGTCACATGTACAATGGAGGGATCCGTGGTCAAGCATATGCACACCTTCACACCATTCAAGATGGGGCTATCCATAGCCGGGATCCAGAAAGGAGTAAGCCTTTAACGGGGATGATTTATTTTACAGAGCCAAATCGGGGTTAGGATTTCTGCACATTTCTATATGTTTCCCTGTTAGATATAATGTAAGCTGCAGCCACAAATTACGTCTTAAAAGGAAGAAGCTAAACCAGCTCCAAGAAGCCGGAGGGGTGAGAGTGCGCAGACGTGGCCCACGGAGGAACAGCTCAGAGATCGCTCGAGCCAAGATCCAGGGGAAGAGAATGCGGGTAGCAGAGGTGCGTGGAGCCTGATTCTTCGCCCTTCTTAGATATACAATGGTTTGAAGCATAAACTACATCAGTAAAGTCCCTAATGATCCCATTGTAGTCTACAAAATGGGAGTATATTGACTTTTACTACTGACTGGAAGAGAAACCCAATGGGAGAATGGCTTCCCTGCAGTCCTATCCTTGCCCCGAGCTCCTTATATTGATTTTTGCGTAAAGTGCTACTTAAATAGTTTTCCAGAAGTAAATAAATCACCCGTCCTTCATTGATTCATAGTAGGGTATCAAAAAGTCAAAACTGCCCATAGGAATCATCCCACCTACCTGTATAAATAATACAGGGGCCGGAGCACCTTAACGCTAATTTATTTGTAAAGGGTATAAAGTGGTGCGGTCATCTTCTGGTTTTAGGAGTGCACCGCTACCATGCCTTTGTTTGCAAGAGGGCGATGCGCTGCTGAAGGCTCGGGCACCATTCAGATGTCTATTTTTTTCACATATGAGAAAAATGGACTGTTTTTGGTCTAGCATCGCTTAATGGGAAACTGAACCCTTAATTCGTAGGTCACTTGCCCTAATATTTTGTTGGATTGCTGACGAGGAGTATAATTTGGAGATGACTACTTTACTGTGCAGGGTTCTGTTTACTAACATTGCTCCCTTTTTTGCAGGAGGACTCCAGCCGCGGATCTGATAATTCCAGCTATGAAGAAGCTTTTTCTCCAACTTCTCCAGCACCACCGTCTTGCAGAACCCCGCAGCGGGAGAGAGACGGCGGCACTCCAACGGGCGGACTCCCAAATTCTGAGCTTCTGGGGATTAATCCAGTGTTTCTGTCAAGCAATCCCAGTCGCTGGAGTGTGGAGGAAGTGTACGAGTTTATTTCTTCTCTGCAAGGTAACGCAGCTATGACTCTTTTCTTCAAGATGTGGATGCTTTGTGCAAATACCAGTAATGTGGGTTTATTTGTGCACTTTGTGTTTTGTGGCAGCTGCCTAAAACTGTCAAAGTCCAGAGCTGACATGGTTGTGCATATGCTGTTTCTCAGTGATATTTGTGTATAGGAGGATAAACAAACAAGCCATGAATGCCTTTACTTCTTTTCACTGGAGAACCCCTATTTCTTCATCGTTCCTTATGGGAGACCCAGACCATGGGTGTATAGCTTCTGCCTCCGGAGGACACACAAAGTACTACACTCAAACGTGTAGCTCCTCCCTCCTAGCATATACACCCCCTGGTAGCCAGTCCTAGCCAGTTTCAATGCTTTGTGTTCAGGAGGTCACACACACACATGCATTCTCTGATTTTTGATTTTTTGGATTTCAAAGATTTGGAAGAAAAGCGGGTCCAGTCTGGACTCCCGGCATGTCCCTTCTCACCCCACTGTGTCGGCGGTGCTGTTAAGGTTGATTTTACAAGGCTGGAGCCTTCACATGCCGCGCTCCTTCACCATCCCCTGGGGCTCTGGCTTGAAGTGGGAGCCAACACGGTTCTCACTGTTTTGCAGACTTTCTCCCTAAGGTGGTTGCTGCTTCCACCTTAACCGGGGCATTTTTCCTGCCTTCCTTTTGTCCGGCTCCTGTTCATCGCTTTGAAAGGGCGTTGCATACTCTGGATCTGGTGCGGGCGCTCCGGATCTGTGTGTCTCGCACCGCTGTTCTTAGGCGGTGCACCTCTCCTTTGTGCTGACCGCTGGTCAGCGTAAGGGCCTCTCGGCATTTATGCCGACCCTGGCTCGTTGGTTTAGGTCGGCCTTTTTCCGATACCTACCAGTGTACTCAAGTGCCTCTCTTATGCACAGAATACGGGATCACTTGATGGATGTCCGATCTCTGGTACCAGCATTGATCCTTTTATCCTTGTTATGAGCAAATACCGCTCCATTCATTCCCTTGAGACTGTTGAGCGCTGCACATGGGGTTTTCCAGCAGTCAGAATAGTGAGTGAATGAAGTGGCAGTCGGTGGCTGTCTCATCTGTATCTCCAGTCTACCTGGGAGTAAATCTTTAAATCTTTATTTTTATATAGCGCTAACATATTCCGCAGCGCTTTACATACATCAAGGAGCACTGTCCCCATTGGGGCTCACAATCTAAATTCCCTATCTGTATGTCTTTGGAGTGTGGGAGGAAACCGGAGTACCCGGAGGAAACCCATACAAACTCCTTGCAGATGTTGTCCTTGGTGGGATTCGAACCCGGGACCCCAGCGCTGCAAGGCTGCAGTGCTAACCACTGAACCACCGTGCTGGCCTGGGAGTAAAAGTGTAGCATCGTTTTGTCAGTTGTTGCAGGTCCAAACAATCAGACCCCCAATGTCAATAAGTTAGCACCTATCCTGCGGAGACGTGATCGCTTGTTTTCACCAGACAATCCCTTTTAACCATTTGCCATGGCAAGATGTCAGACTAATCCTTGTATTATACTGTAAGGGCATTTTAGCCTAAGCTCACATTGCGTTTGTGACTTGCATTCAAGCTTGAGTTTAGACCCAGTCTATGAGAGCGTAAGCCTTCAGAGCCTCTGTCTATTTCTGTCACTCACTAGTATCTCCCATGAGCGATTTTATTATTTTTTTGTCTCTCCATCCTAATCGGATGAGAAAACAATCGCAGCTGTTGGTGTAATCCGATCCTGTTTCACTTGCACCCATTCAAGTTTATGGGGGCGAGAGAAACATCGCACTGCACTCGCATTACACCGGTGTAAGGCGAGTGCAGTGCGATTCTCGCATCAGCTGGCAACGGAGGAGATAAATCCCTCTCCTCCACAGCGCTGGCCCTCCCCTTCGCAGCTGTGGCCTGATCGCATGATCGGACCACAGTCGCAAGACACTCTGCTCCCGCTGTGCTGAGAGAGGTGAGCCGAGTGTCATACGAGGACTCGCACTAAGGCCCTGTGCGCACTGGGAAATTACTTTTTCTTAAAAATCCGCACCCTCTGGCAAAATTCTGCACCCGTGGTTTTGCCACAGTTTTTCCGCGGGTTGATCCCTGCAATTTTTTACCCTTAGCTATGGCAAAAACCACAGGTACCTGTGGAAAAGTGACATGCTACTTCTCTTTTGCTGCATAAATTCTGCAGCAAAACCTATGGAAAAAAAAACCGCAGTGTGCGCACAGCATTTTGGTTTTCCTATAGATTTTGCTGGGGAAGGACTGCATAAAGGTTATGAACAAAAAACAGATTTTTGTGTACTCACCGTAAAATCGTTTTCTCTTAGCCATCATTGGGGGACACAGGACCATGGACCATAGGTGTTATGCTGCCTATCCATAGGAGGACACTAAGTAGATGCAAAAGCATAGCTCCTCCTCTGCAGTATACACCCCCTGGCCGGGCCAGGCAAGCTCAGTTTTAGTACACAAGCAGTAGGAGAAAAAAAACAGTAAAAACTTACCTCAACAGAGAAACATGAGAAAAAAAGAGTCATAACCAAATAAGGTACTGAGAGAACCAAGGCCCAACAGGGCAACAGGGTGAGTGCTGTGTCCCCCAATGATGGCTAAGAGAAAACGATTTTACGGAGAGTACACAAATATCCGTTTCTTCAGCGCTCTATTGGGAGACCCAGACGATTGGGGTATAGCTACTGCCCTCTGGAGGCCACACAAAGCACTACATTAAAAGTGCAAGGCCCCTCCCCCTCTGGCTATACCCCCCCCGTGGTATCACGGGTTCTCCAGTTTTAGCTTTGTGTGCGAAGGAGGTCAGACATTCCATGCATAGCTCCACAGATTTTAGTCAGCAGTAGCTGCTGACTATTTCGGATGGAAGAAAAGAGGACACATATAGTGTCCCCAGCATGCTCCCTTCTCACCCCTGGATGGTGTTGTAAGGTTGAGGTACCTATTGCTGGTACAGGGCTGGAGCCTGACATGCTGTTTTCCTTCCACATCCCCTGGTAGGGCTCTGTGGAAGTGGGATCCTGCCGGCCTCTCAGCTCTGACGCCGGGCTCCATCCACAGACCCATTAGAACCTGATGGAGACGGAGCAGGAGTACGATCAGGGACAGGCCCTGCATCATACAGGTACTCTGTGTCCCCGGCAGGCACAGACACACTCCGGGCTGGCTGGGTGTTGTAGTGCGCCGGGGACCGCAACGTGGAGTTGGTGTCCCTACAGATTACTGGGGGACTTTTTGTGTATGGGAACGCAGCGCCGACCCCCTCTGGACCGGGCGGCGCTGCTGTGACTTGTGGTGCGCCGGGGATCCGCCGTCCGCGCTTTTACGGCGGCGGCGGTTATAAATTTAGTCCCCGGCTTTTTGGGCCTAGGACGCCGGCAGCTCCGATCGTTCCCGCCCCCACCCTGTCCTTCAGGGTAGGGGAGAGACGCTGTTCGCTAGCAGCGACGAGGGCTGGAGCCTGATTTACATGCTCCAGCCCTCATACTAAGCACAGAGGGAAGCAGGCTTCCCGCTCTTGGTCAGGAACGCCCAGGGCCCATCCCCCTTCTCTCTCAGGACGCCGGCAGCCATTACATGCATGCCTGGCTGGAGGAAGGACGCAAGGCTCTGGGAGACCTGGACTAGGGGCTATCTGGCGACCACACACCCGCTTTTTTAAGCGGGCGGTAAGCGATTTTTCTGTGCTGGTCCCTCTAGTGCCTCACGGTGTAGGTGGACTGTGTAAGATATAGAGATATTGTATTTCTTGCACTGTGAGGTCGCTTCTGGCTGCATATCCCAGATCGCTCTGTGGAAGCAGCAACATGTCATCCTCAAAACGCAAGGCGGCCAAGGCAAAAAGGGCTGTGTATACTGCGTGTGCTGCATGTGGGGCTAATCTACCAGCAGGCTCCGATGACCCCCATTGTGTGCAATGCTCCGACCCGGTGCTGCTTCGCCAGCCGGAGTCAGGAGAGGTAGTGACCCAGGCTGAGACGCTTGTAGGTTCTGCCCCGGTGACAGGGACAGACTTTGCAGTTTTTGCAGATAATATGTCTGTGTCTATGGCAAAAATCCTTGAAACCTTGCAATCTATGCATGGGGCTCAGTCTTTGGGCACGGCGAGGCCTCTGTCCTCAGGTCCCCCTTACTTGGAATGTATCCAGCCCACAGGGGGGTCCCCGGCTTCACAGGCCGAGGTTTATGACTCAGATGATAGCCCCAGCCACCCTAAGCGAGCTCGCTGGGAAAGACCCTCGACGTCATCACACTGCTCAGGGTCTCAGCGCAATCAGTCTCCCTGTGATGTGTCTGATGAGAGTGATCAGGAATCCACTCCTGGAACCCCTCTCAACCTGGATACCCCTGATGGGGATGCCATGGTAAACGACCTTATCTCAGCCATCAATAGGCTGTTGGATATTTCTCCCCCAGCCCCTTCAGCAGAAGAGGCGGCTGCGGAGCAGGAGAAGTTTCGTTTCCTTTATCCCAAGCGTAAATTGAGTGCTTTGTTAGATCACTCTGACTTCAGAGAATCAATCCAGAAGCACGACGCTCACCCAGAAAGGCGTTTCTCTAAACGATCTAAAGATACGCGTTTCCCTTTCCCCCCTGAGGTGGTCAAGCGCTGGACACAGTGTCCAAAGGTAGACCCCCCGATTTCCAAACTTGCAGCTAGATCCATAGTTGCAGTGGAGGATGGCGCTTCACTTAAAGATGCCAATGACAGACAGATGGACCTTTGGTTAAAATCTGTCTATGAAGCCATCGGCGCGTCGTTTGCTCCGGCATTCGCAGCCGTATGGGCACTCCAGGCTATTTCAGCTGGCTTAGCAAAAGTGGATGCTATCATGCATCCAGCAGTGCCGCAAGTGGCGCACCTTACCACGCAGATGTCGGCGTTTGCGTCTTACGCTATCAATGCGGTCCTAGAATCTACCAGTCGCACCTCAATGGCGTCCGCCAATTCGGTAGTTTTGCGCAGAGCCTTGTGGTTAAAGGACTGGAAAGCAGATGCTGGCTCCAAAAAATGTTTAACCAGTTTGCCTTTGTCTAGAGATAGACTGTTTGGCGAGCCATTGGCTGACATCATTAAGCAGTCCAAGGGTAAAGACTCCTCTTTACCACAACCCAGAACATCCAAACCTCAGCAGAAAAAGTGGCAGCAGAGGTTTCAGTCCTTTCGAGGTTCGGGCAAGACACCATTTACCTCGTCCAAAGGGACTCAGAGGACGCAAAGAAACTCAGATTCGTGGCGGACTCACACACGCCCCAAGAAAGCAAATGGAGGTACCGCTTCCAAAGCGGCTACCTCATGACTTCCAGCCCCATCCCTCCGCATCGCCGGTCGGGGGCAGGCTCTCCCGCTTTTCCGGCATTTGGATGTCACAGGTCAAAGACCGGTGGGTGACGGACATTTTGTCTCGCGGGTACAGAATCGAGTTCAATTCTCGTCCTCCAGCTCGGTTCTTCAGAACCTCCCCACATCCAGACCGAGCAGATGCTCTGCTGCAGGCGGTGGACTCCCTAAAAGCGGAAGGAGTGGTGATCCCAGTCCCTACTCAGGAACAAGGGCAAGGGTTTTACTCCAATCTCTTTGTGGTTCCAAAAAAGGACGGCTCGTTCCGTCCTGTTCTGGACCTAAAACGGCTCAACAAACATGTGCACGCCAGGCGGTTCCGGATGGAAACCCTCCGCTCTGTCATTGCCTCAATGTCCAGAGGAGACTTCCTTGCCTCAATAGACATCAAAGATGCTTATCTCCACGTGCCAATTGCTACAGAACATCAACGTTTTCTACGTTTTGTGATAGGAGACGACCATTTTCAGTTCGTAGCTCTTCCATTTGGTCTGGCGACAGCCCCACGGGTCTTCACCAAGGTCATGGCGGCGGTGGTAGCAGTCTTGCACTCTCAGGGACACTCGGTGATCCCTTACCTAGACGATTTATTGGTCAAAGCTCCCTCTCAGGAGGCATGTCAGCACAGCCTGAATGCTACGCTGGAGACTCTACAGTCTTTCGGATGGATCATCAACTTTCCAAAGTCGATCCTATCACCGACTCAGTCACTAGCGTATCTTGGCATGGAGTTTCATACTCTAGCAGCGATAGTGAAGCTGCCGCTGAACAAGCAGCGGTCACTACAGACAGGGGTGCAATCTCTCCTGCAGGGCCAGTTGCATCCCTTGCGGCGCCTCATGCATTTCCTAGGGAAGATGGTGGCAGCCATGGAAGCAGTTCCCTTTGCGCAGTTTCATCTGCGCCCACTTCAATGGGACATTCTCCGCCAATGGGACGGGAAGTCAACGTCCCTGGACAGGAAAGTCTCGCTTTCCCAGACGGCCAAGGACTCTCTACAATGGTGGCTCCTTCCCACCTCATTATCTCAGGGAAGATCCTTCCTGCCCCCATCCTGGGCAGTAGTCACGACAGATGCGAGTCTGTCAGGGTGGGGAGCAGTGTTTCTCCACCACAGGGCTCAGGGGACGTGGACTCCGCAGGAGTCCACCCTTCAGATCAATGTTCTGGAGATCAGAGCAGTGTATCTTGCCCTACTAGCCTTCCAGCAGTGGCTGGAAGGAAAGCAGATCCGAATCCAATCGGACAACTCCACAGCGGTGGCATACATCAACCACCAAGGAGGGACGCGCAGTCGGCAAGCCTTCCAAGAAGTCCGGCGCATTCTAATGTGGGTGGAGGACAGAGCATCCACCATATCCGCGGTTCACATCCCAGGCGTAGAAAACTGGGAAGCAGACTTCCTCAGTCGCCAGGGCATGGACGCAGGGGAATGGTCCCTTCACCCGGACGTGTTTCAGGAAATCTGTCGCCGCTGGGGAGTGCCGGACGTCGATCTAATGGCATCCCGGCACAACAACAAGGTCCCGGCATTCATGGCGAGGTCGCGCGATCAAAGAGCGCTGGCGGCAGACGCTTTGGTTCAAGATTGGTCGCAGTTCCGGCTCCCATACGTGTTTCCGCCTCTGGCGCTCTTGCCCAGAGTGCTACGCAAGATCAGATCCGAGTGCAGCCGCATCATACTCGTCGCTCCAAACTGGCCGAGGAGGTCGTGGTATCCGGATCTGTGGCATCTCACGATCGGTCGACCGTGGTCACTGCCAGACCGACCAGACTTACTGTCCCAAGGGCCGTTTTTCCATCAGAATTCTGCGGCCCTGAACCTGACTGTGTGGCCATTGAGTCCTGGATCCTAGCATCTGCAGGATTATCTCAAGGAGTCGTTGCCACAATGAGACAAGCTAGAAAGTCGAATTCTGCTAAGATCTACCACAGAACGTGGAAGATTTTCTTATCCTGGTGCTCGGCTCAGGGAGTGTCTCCCTGGCCATTTGCATTACCCAAGTTTCTTTCCTTCCTGCAATCGGGGTTAGAAAAGGGCTTGTCGCTCAGCTCCCTTAAAGGGCAAGTTTCGGCACTATCCGTGTTTTTTCAGAAGCGTCTAGCACGTCTGTCTAAGGTGCGCACGTTCCTGCAGGGGGTCTGTCATATTGTACCCCCGTACAAGCGACCGTTAGATCCATGGGATCTGAACAGGGTACTAGTTGCTCTCCAGAAGCCGCCCTTCGAGCCTCTGAAGGAAGTTTCCTTTTCTCGGCTGTCGCAGAAAGTGGCGTTTCTTGTTGCGATCACATCGCTTCGGCGAGTGTCTGAGCTGGCAGCTCTGTCATCCAAGGCTCCCTTCCTGGTGTTCCACCAGGACAAGGTTGTGCTTCGCCCCATTCCGGAGTTTCTCCCTAAGGTCGTATCCTCTTTTCATCTTAATCAGGATATTTCCTTGCCTTCTTTTTGTCCTCATCCGGTTCACCGGTATGAAAAGGACTTACGTTTGCTAGATCTGGTGAGAGCACTCAGAATCTACATTTCCCGCACGGCGCCCATACGCCGTGCCGATGCACTTTTCGTCCTTGTCGCTGGTCCGCGCAAGGGGTTGCAGGCTTCTAAAGCCACCCTGGCTCGATGGATCAAAGAACCAATTCTAGAGGCCTACCGTTCTGCGGGGCTTCCGGTTCCTTCAGGGCTAAAAGCCCACTCAACCAGAGCCGTGGGTGCGTCCTGGGCATTACGTCACCAGGCTTCGGCTCAACAGGTGTGCCAGGCAGCTACCTGGTCCAGTCTGCACACTTTCACCAAGCATTATCAGGTGCATACCTATGCTTCGGCGGATGCCAGCTTAGGTAGAAGAGTCCTGCAGGCGGCAGTGACACCCCCGTAGGGGAGGGCTGTTTTGCAGCTCTAACATGAGGTATTTCTTTACCCACCCAGGGACAGCTTTTGGACGTCCCAATCGTCTGGGTCTCCCAATAGAGCGCTGAAGAAGAAGGGAATTTTGTTACTTACCGTAAATTCCTTTTCTTCTAGCTCTTATTGGGAGACCCAGCACCCGCCCTGTTGTCCTTCGGGATGTTTTTTTGTTGTTTGCGGGTACACATGTTGTTCATGTTGAACGGTTTTTCAGTTCTCCGACGTTATTCGGAGTTAATTTGTTTAAACCAGTTATTGGCTTCCTCCTTCTTGCTTTGGCACTAAAACTGGAGAACCCGTGATACCACGGGGGGGGTATAGCCAGAGGGGGAGGGGCCTTGCACTTTTAATCAGGGCTGTGGAGTCGGAGTCGTGGAGTCGGAGTCGGAGCTCATTTTGGTGGAGTCGGAGTCGGTATAAAATGCACCGACTCCGACTCCTAAAATATATAATAAATTGGGGACAGGAGTGCAATGCAGAATGTGCTGAATATTTTACTAAATAATAACATTTAGTATAATGCTTATATTTAAGTGAAAAATGTATTGTAGTACAATGTGAACATCAGACATTTAATTGTTTTTATGATACAATAATCAAGATATTTGGATAGAACATAAAATATTTATTGGAATACAACTTTAGAACACAAAAAACTAATAAATTGTAAATATATAATATATATATACACAGTGTATATACACACACAAGATATATATGTAATCTACTGTATATTACATAGTGTATTACATATTTACAATTTATTACAGTTTTTTGTGTTCTAAAGTTGTATTCCAATAAATATATTTTATGTTCTATCCAAATATCTTGATTATTGTATCATAAAAATTATTAAATGTCTGATGTTCACATACACATATTCATGTACTACAATAAATTTTTCACCTAACTATAAGCAATATATGTAGGAGTCGGAGTCGGAGTCGGAGTCGGAGTCGGAGTCGGAGTCGGAGTCGGAGTCGGAGTCGGAGTCGGAGTCGGAGTCGGAGTCGGAGTCGGAGTCGGAGTCGGAGTCGGAGTCGGAGTCGGAGTCGGAGTCGGAGCCGGAGCCGGAGTCGGAGCCGGTGCAAGAGAATTTGAGGAGTCGGAGTCGGAGTCGAAGGTTTGGCTTACCGACTCCACAGCCCTGCTTTTAATGTAGTGCTTTGTGTGGCCTCCAGAGGGCAGTAGCTATACCCCAATCGTCTGGGTCTCCCAATAAGAGCTAGAAGAAAAGGAATTTACGGTAAGTAACAAAATTCCCTTCTTTCTTTATCGTTCCTATGGGAGACCCAGACATTGGGTGTATAGCTTCTGCCTCCGGAGGACACACAAAGTACTACACTCAAAAGTGTAGCTCCTCCCTCTGAGCTTATAGACCCCCTGGAGAACCAGATCTAGCCAGTTTATCGCTTTGTGTTCAGGAGGCATACATCCACACATGCATTCTCATCTGATTTTTGATTTTTGGAAAGAGTTTGAAGAAAAGCGGGTCCAAGCCTGGACCCCCGGCATGTCCCTTCTCACCCCACTGTGTCGGCGGTGCTGTTAAGGTTGATTCCAAGGCCGGAGCCTTACATGCCGTGCTCCTTCAGCATCCCTCCTGGGCTCTGGCTTGAAGTGGGAGCCAGCACGGTTCTCCATGCTTGGCAGGAGACCGGTCTCCATCCACAGCCCTTCAGGATCCTGCTGGACCGGAGCACTCATCCCAAGGGACTTGGAACCCTGCGTCTCAGCAAGCTAAGTACCTGAGACGTTTATATATTGGGGGTCCCTGTACTTTATTGTTGTGGGAGTGTGTGCTGAGTGAGTTTTATGACCTTTGCTGCGGGTTCTCTGGCTGTCGCCTGAGAACCGCGCCGATGGTGCCTGCGCGCCGGCCGCACAGCTCAAATTTAGGCCCCGGCTTCGCCGGAGGCCTACTTTCGGTTTCACTGCCCTCGCATGTCATTCATGCAGAGGGACAGCGCGGCTCCGCCCAGCGGCCGTTCTGCACAGGGGAGGGACACTCCTCACTGGGTACATGTCTCCTCCCCTGTAAGTCTCTATGGCCCTCCAGATCCCGCTCCCAGAGTGAGTCCTGCCCCCTCTCTTCGCTCCGGCGGCCATTTTCTCAGCGTTTTTCCCTGCGATCAGCACTGGTCTGCAGCATCCCTGCTGAGGTGCTTGGGGGTCCGGGCTTCAGGATCTGGAGGGCACACAACACCGCTCCAGCGGTCTGGTAAGCCACAACCTCTGGTTGTGGACCTCTGTATATACTCTCTGGGGGTCATTCTCTGGCAGAGCCCCCACTCCAGCAGCATGTCTCACACGAGGAGCAAGGCTCCAAATCTGTATTCAGTATGCGCTGCATGTAAGCTCCTACTGCCTGAACCGAGCACCTATCCACATTGTGATGCCTGCTCTAACCTAACGATGCCTCAGCCTGGAATCGCACCCCCAGTGGTCTCTCCGGCTGCTCCGGCTCCTGTGGCTGAACCCCCGGCTTGGGTAGAATCCTTATCTAGGTCTATCTCCCAGTCTTTTGCCGACTCCATGGGACAGCTGTCCAGGACTTTGCTGAACATGCATCAGCCCCCTTCACAGGGTGCCTCTGCTGCTAGGGCTCTCTCAGGACCGGAGCTCACAGAGGATTCATCATCTGGTCCCAGACTCCGTCCTTCTAAGAAGAGACACAGGGTTCCCTCTCCTTCCTCGTCCCGTGGCTCTGTTTCAGAAGCTGACTCACGGGACGAGGAGGATGCCTTTACAGGGGGCTCGGAGGCTAACTCCATGTGTCCCATTGATCTGTCCGAAAGTGACTCAGATGTAAGTGATTTGATTGCGTCCATTAATTCAGTACTGGATCTCAATCCGCCAGTATCAGAGGAGCAACCCTCTCTGGCAGAAAAGCACCAGTTTACCTCGCCTAAGAGGACAAAGAGTATGTTCTTTAACCACTCCGGTTTTCAGGCCGCTGTGACCAAGCCTAGGGCCTGTCCTGACAAACGCTTCCCAAAGCGTGGTTCTGATGACCGTTTTCCCTTTCCACCTGAGGTGGTCAAGGAGTGGGCTCATTCACCAAAGGTAGACCCCCCCGGTGTCTAGACTCTCAGCCCGGACCGTTGTATCAGTGGCTGATGGCACCTCTCTTAAGGATTCCACTGACCGCCAGGTTGACCTTCTGGCCAAATCTGCATATGAAGCGGCAGGGGCCTCGTTCTCCCCGACTTTTGCAGCAGTGTGGGCTCTCAAAGCCATCTCTGCTTCTCTAGAGGAGATGCATTCCCTCGCCAGGGAATCTATGCCCGAATTGGTTACCTTAACTTCCCAAGCTTCAGCTTTTTCATCCTATGCCATGTCTGCCATGCTGGAGGCTTCTCACCGCACTGCGGTGGCTTCGGCTAATTCCCTCGCTATCCGCAGGATCTTGTGGCTTCGAGAGTGGAAGGCAGATGCTTCTTCAAAGAAGTACCTTGCTGGACTCCCTTTTGCTGGGTCCAGGCTGTTCGGTGAACAGCTGGATGAAATTATTAAGGAAGCTACTGGCGGGAAGAGTACTTCCATGCCACAAACCAAAACCAGGAAACCTGTCCAGGGCAGGAATCAGTCGAGGTTTCGTTCCTTTCGTTCCTCCAACTGGTCGTCCTCTAAGCCCTCGGCCTCGTCCACTAACTCAGCCAAGGACCAAAAATCCAACTGGCGCACAAAAGCGCGTCCACAGAAGACCGCAGGAGCTGCTGCCACTAAGGCAGCCTCCTCTTGACTCTCTGTCCGCGCCAGCAACGTCCTTAGTCGGTGGCAGGCTCTCCCACTTTGGCGACGTGTGGTTTCAACACGTCTCCGATCAGTGGGTGCGGGATATCATCTCCCACGGCTACAGGATAGAATTCTCTTCCAGCCGCCAAACAGATTTTTTCTGTCAACTCCCCCCTGCTCCAAGGCCGCCGCCTTCTCTCAGGCCGTGGCATCCTTGCAGGCCAACGGAGTAATTGTACCGGTTCCCGCCCGGGAACGGTTCAGAGGTTTCTACTCAAATCTCTTCCTAGTCCCCAAAAAGGACGGTTCCTTCTGGCCCATCCTGGATCTCAAGCTTCTCAACAAGCATGTTCAGGTGCGGCATTTTCGCATGGAGTCTCTGCGGTCAGTCATTGCCTCAATGACCCAAGGGGATTTCCTGGCATCCATCGACATCAGAGATGCCTATCTGCATGTGCCAATTGCAGTTTCACACCAGCGTTGGCTACGTTTTGCAATCGGAGAGGAACATTTCCAATTCGTGGCTCTCCCCTTCGGGTTAGCCACGGCCCCTCGGGTATTCACCAAGGTCATGGCAGCAGTGGTTGTGGTTCTGCACCTCCAGGGGTTGGCAGTGATTCCTTACCTGGACGACCTTCTAGTCAAGGCTTCATCCAGCGCAGACTGTCAGTGGAGTGTCTTGCTCACTCTCGCCACTCTAGCCCAATTCGGGTGGCTTGTCAATCTGCCCAAATCCACTCTGACTCCGACCCAGAGGCTCATGTACCTAGGGATGCAGTTCGAGACTCTGCCGGCACTTGTGAAGTTGCCCTTAATCAAACAGCAGTCCCTCCAACTGGCGGTGCGCTCTCTGCTGAGGCCCCGCCGTTATTCCATCAGGCACCTGATGCAGGTGCTGGGTCAGATGGTGGCGTCAATGGAGGCTGTTCCCTTTGCCCAGTTCCATCTGCGTCCACTGCAGCTGGACATTCTCCGCTGTTGGGACAAGCGGCCTTCCTCCTTGCACAGGTTGGTGGCTCTGTCGCCACAGACCAGGAGCTCTCTTCAGTGGTGGCTTCGGCCCCTCTCTCTTGTCTCAGGGACGCTCCTTCCTGGCCCCGTCCTGGGTGATCCTCACCACGGATGCCAGTCTATCCGGCTGGGGAGCAGTATTTCTCCACCACCGAGCACAGGGCACTTGAACTCCGTCCGAGTCAGCCCTCTCGATCAATGTGCTGGAAACCAGAGCCGTGCTTCTGGCTCTCCTAGCTTTTCACCACCTATTGGCGGGCAAGCACATCCGAGTCCAGTCAGACAACGCGACAGCGGTTGCCTACATCAATCACCAAGGCGGGACACGCAGCCGCCTGGCAATGTTGGAGGTGCAACGCATCCTTCAATGGACGGAGGACTCTAAGTCCCCCATATCCGCAGTCCACATCCCAGGCGTGGAAAACTGGGAGGCAGATTATCTCAGCCGTCAAACCGTGGACAGTGGCGAGTGATCCATGCATCCGGCAGTGTTTCAGTCAATCTGCCGCAAGTGGGGCACTCCGGACGTGGACCTAATGGCATCCCGTCACAATAACAAGGTTCCTGTTTATGTGGCTCGCTCCCACGATCCTCAGGCCTTCGCCGCGGACGCTCTGGTTCAAGACTGGTCCCAGTTTCGTCTGTCCTATGTGTTTCCCCCTCTAGCTCTCTTGCCCAGAGTTCTGCGCAAGATCAGAATGGAGGGCTGTCGAGTCATCCTCATTGCTCCGGACTGGCCCAGGCGAGCTTGGTACCCAGACCTGCTCCATCTGTCCGTAGAGGTGCCGTGGCATCTTCCGGACCGTCCAGACCTTCTCTCACAAGGTCCGTTTTTCCACCAGAATTCTGCGGCTCTCAGATTGACGGAGTGGCTCTTGAGTCCTGGATCTTGACGGCTTCTGGTATCCCCCCTGAAGTCATCTCCACTATGACCCGGGCCCGTAAGTCTTCCTCTGCCAAGATCTATCATAGGACTTGGAAAATTTTCCTGTCCTGGTGTCGCTCTTCCGGCCATCCTCCTTGGCCTTTTTTCCTTGCCGACCCTTCTGTCCTTTCTACAGTCTGGTCTGCAGCTGTGACTGTCCCTTAACTCTCTCAAGGGACAAGTCTCGGCTCTGTCAGTGCTGTTCCAGCGGCGTATCGCCCGGCTGGCTCAGGTCCGCACCTTCATGCAGGGCGCGTCTCACATCATTCCATTTTTTCCCGGCGGCCCTTCTGATCCCTGGGACCTCAATTTGGTTCTCACGGTTTTGCAGAAACCCCCCTTTGAGCCTCTTAGGGAGGTTTCTTTATTTCATCTTTCACAGAAAGTGGTCTTTCTAGTGGCCATAACTTCCCTCAGGAGAGTCTCTGATTTGGCTGCGCTCTCTTCGGAGTCACCTTTTTTGGTTTTTCATCAAGACAAGGTGGTTCTCCGTCCGACTCCGGACTTTCTCCCTAAGGTGGTTTCTCCTTTCCACCTTAACTAGGACATTACCCTACCTTCCTTTTGTCCGGCTCCTGTTCATCGCTTTGAAAAAGCGTTGCATACTCTGGATCTGGTGCGTGCTCTCCGGATCTATGTGTCTCGCACCGCTACTCTTAGGCGGTGCACCTCTCTTTTTGTGCTAACCACAGGTCGGCGCAAGGGCCTCTCTGCTTCTAAGCCGACCTTAGCCCGTTGGATTAGGTCGACCATTTCGGATGCCTACCAGTGTTCTCAGGTGCCTCCCCCGCCGGGGATCAAGGCACACTCGACCAGAGCTGTCGGTGCCTCTTGGGCTTTCAGGCACCAGGCTACGGCTCAGCAAGTCTGTCAGGCTGCCACTTGGACTAGCCTGCATACCTTTTCAAAGCACTACCAAGTGCATGCTCATGCTTCGGCAGATGCGAGCTTGGGCAGACGCATCCTTCAGGCGGCTGTCGCCCATTTGTGAAGTTAGGTTCTGCCTACTTCTTAGTTTTTCTGTTTATTCCCACCCATGGACTGCTTTGAGGCGTCCCAATGTCTGGGTCTCCCATAGGAACGATAAAGAAAAAGAGAATTTTGTTTACTTACCGTAAATTCTTTTTCTTATAGTTCCGTATTGGGAGACCCAGCTCCCTCCCTGTTGCCTGTTGGCAGTTTCTTGTTCCGCGTGTTATCACCGGCTGTTGTCGTGGACAGAGTCTCCGGTTGTTCCGGTTCTTGCTCTGTTTTTACTTGTGGGTGGCTATTCTCCTTCAGCTTTTGCACTAAACTGGCTAGATCTGGTTCTCCAGGGGGTGTATAAGCTCAGAGGGAGGAGCTACACTTTTGAGTGTAGTACTTTGTGTGTCCTCCGGAGGCAGAAGCTATACACCCAATGTCTGGGTCTCCCAATACGGAATTATAAGAAAAAAAATTTACGGTAAGTAAACAAAATTCTCTTTTTTCCTCTGACGCCTCATTGGGGGACACAGGACCATTGGACGTCCTAAAGCAGCCCATGGGTGGGAAACATAAAAGAAGACAACACAACCCAAGGACTAGGAACCAGTCCCAGACAGCCTGGAGCGCCTACTGAGAGAGGTGCTCTACTGCCGTTTGCAGAATTTTCCTTCCCAGATTTGCCTCAGTTGAAACCTGGGTATGGACTCTGTAATGCTTTGAAAACGTATGTAGGCTAGACCAGGTCGCAGCCTTACACACCTGTTCCACTGAAGCCTGATGCCGAATGGCCCACGAAGCGCCAACTGCTCGCGTGGAATGAGCCCGCAGCCCACTAGGAATGGGCTTGAGTTGCAAGCGGTAGACTTCCTGGATCGCAGAGCGAATCCAACGAGCCAGCGTCGCCTTTGAAGCTGCCTGTCCCTTCTTAGGCCCCTCAGGAATGACGAACAAAGAGTTTGTTTTCCTAAAGGGGGCTGTCCTGGATATGTAATATCTGAGAGCTCTGACGAGGTCTAACGAATGCAGAGACCTTTCCACCCTATGAACCGGGTGTCGACAAAAGGGAGGCAGAACAATGTCCTCATTCAAATGAAATGGGGTAAGAACCTTTGGAAGGAAATCTGGAAGGGGGCGCAGAACCACCTTGTCCTGGTGAAAGATCAGAAAAGGCTCTCGGCAAGAGAGTGCTGCTAGCTCTGAACCCGTGTGATGGACGTAATTGCCACCAAGAATGTTACCTTCCAGGACAGAAGAGCAAGGGAGGATTCCTTGAGGGGTTCAAAAGGAGACCTCTGGAGACCGTCCGGAACGAGGTTGAGGTCCCATGGTTCCAGCGGCCGTTTGTACGGGGGAACTAGATGGGAAACGCCCTGGAGGAAGGTCTTGACTTGGGGTTTTTGAGCCAGGCGGCATTGGTAGAAGATTGAGAGCGCTGAGACCTGCCCTTTAAGTGAACTGAGAGCCAACCCCACTTGCAAGCCAGACTGTGGAAAGTCGAGAATTCTGGGGATGGCCAGAGGCATAGGCTGGACGTTAGTTTCCCTGCACCATGAAAGGAAGATTTTTCCACGTACGCTGGGATGAAGCAGGCTTTCGGGCGCTGATCATGGTGGCAATAACCGCGGGGGAGAATCCCGCTCTTGTTAATACCCAGGTCTCAATGGTCACGCCGTCAGCTTCAGGGCTCTGGAGTTCTGATGGGAAATGGGCCCTTGGGTCAGCAAGTCTGGGATGTCTGGAAGGCGCCACGGTGCGTCTGTGAGCATTTGTACTAATTCGGCGTACCAGGCGCGCCTGGGCCAGTCCGGTGCTATCAGTATCACCGGGACTCCCTCTGCCTTGATCTTCCTGATTACCCGCGGCAGCAGGGGTAGAGGTGGAAATATGTAAGGCAGGCGGAAGTAGTGCCAGGAGCAGACTAGAGCATCCGCGCCGATGGACTGGGGGTCGCGTGACCTGGCTATGAACGCGGGTACCTTTGCATTCAACCTTGAGGCCATTAGATCCACGTCTGGTGTGCCCTAGCGAGTGCAGATGTGTAGAAACACATCTGGGTGGAGAGACCATTCTCCGGCAGCCAGGCCTTGGCGACTCAGAAAGTCTGCTGCCCAGTTCTCTACCCCCCAGTATGTGTACCGCTGATATCACTGATCCCGTCGATTCGGCCCAGCTGAGGATCTTGTGGGCCTCGAGATAAGCCGCTTTGCTGCGGGTGCCCCCCTGCCGATTGATATAGGCTACAGCTGTCGCATTGTCCGATTGGACTCGAATCTGACGACCCGCTAGCAGAGGGAAGAACGCTCTGATCGCGAGGAAGATCAGGATGTGGATGGGTAGGAAAGACTCCTGGGACGTCCAGCGTCCTTGAGCAGTGTGGTGCCGGTACACTGCTCCCCAGCCTAGGAGGCTGGCGTCCGTGGTCAGGACCAGCCAGTTCACTGGGAGAAAAGATCTCCCCTTCGATAGGGATGAGGACCGAAGCCACCAGCGGAGTGCGTACCTGACTGAAGGCGTCAGGTGAAGATGTCTGTCCAGGGAGAAGGGGCTCTTGTCCCAGGCCGCTAGAAGGGCTAGCTGCAGTGGGCGGAGGTGCAGTTGAGCAAAGGGTACTGCTTCCATAGCCGCCACCATCCTGCCGAGCACTTTCATGCTGAATCGAATGGAGCGAGACGGAGGACGTAGAAGGCAGCGTACCGCTCGTTGAAGAGCGAACGCCTTGTCCTGAGGGAGAAGGATCAAGCCCCGACGGGTGTCCAGGGACATGCCCAGGAAGGTGATGGATCATGATGGGATCGGGGATGATTTGTCCAGATTCACTAGCCACCCTAAGCGGGATTGGGTGTCCACAGTGATCTGTACGCTGGTTGAGCAGTCGCGGAAGGAGGGGGCCTTGATGAGGAGGTCGTCCAAGTAAGGGAGAACGACTATTCCCCTGGCGTGAAGGACGCTCATGGCGGCCGCCATGACTTTGGTGAAGACCCTTGGTGCGGTGGCAAGGCCGAAGGGTAGAGCTACGAATTGAAAGTGGGAGTCCTGAATTGCGAAGCGGAGGAACGTTTGGTGATCTAGGAATTCCTGTTCGACCATGGATGCAATAATGGACCTTAGGGACTCCATTCTGAATCTCCGTACATGCACATGTTTGTTTAGGTGTTTGAGGTCCAGGATGGGTCGAACTGACCCATCCTTTTTGAGGACCACAAAGAGGTTGGAATAAAAACCCCCGAACTTCTCGTCGTCTGGGACAGGTATTATCACTCCTGCTGTTTGGAGCGAGTGGATTGCTGAGAAAAAAGCTTTGCGTCGTTTTCGAGTCTTTGGGGGGTTTGAGAGCAAGAACCGACTCGGGGGTCGGGTCCAAAATTCTATGTGGTAACCGGAAGACACAAGGTCTCGCACCAATTTGTCGTCTGAGGCGGCAGCCCAGATGTGTTGAAAGAGCTGCAGCCGACCTCCTACAATGAGTGTGTCTTCCGGGGTGCCGAATGAGTCATGAGGGGGGAAAACGTCGTGGCCGAGTCTCACTAGTCCTGGACTGTTTTGGTCTAGGCTGCCATGACGAAGTGGGTTTCGGGGAGAGCTGAGAAGGCCGGTCCCTGCGTAGTCCGCGACTGGTGGCGGGGACAGCACGGGATGTCGACCAACCAAATGATTTCCGAAAGGAGCGGAACGAGGACTATGGACGTCTGGTGAAGGACGTCCTGGACTTCAGCTGGGGGAGGGAGGTACTCTTTTTTTCTTTATCGTTCCTATGGGAGACCCAGACCATGGGTGTATAGCTACTGCCCCCGGAGGACACACAAAGTTACTACACTCAAAAACGTGTAGCTCCTCCCTCCTGGCATATACACCCCCTGCTAGCCAGATCTAGCCAGTTTCTTGCTTTGTGTCAGGAGGATCCACACACACACATGCATCCTTTTTTGATTTTTCATTTTTTCTAAAGATTTGGAAGAAAAGCGGGTCCACTGAACCCCCGGCATGTCCCTTCACACTCCCCTGGCGGCAGTGCTGTTAAGGTTGATTTCAGGGCAGGAGCCCTTCATGCCGCGCTCCTTCAACATCCCTTAGGGGCTCTGATTTGAAGTGGGAGCCAACTCGGTTCTCACTGCCTTGCAGGAGACCGGCCTCCATCCGCAGCCCTTGTGCAGGACCCTGCTGGACGGAGCACTGACCCCCACCTCACAGGGAATGGACCCTGCGTCTCAAAGCTAAGTATAGAGACGCTTATTTAGAGGGTCTTTTCTGCTATGTGGGGCACTTTTAATAGAGGGGACAGTGATTGCGGGATAATGCTGCTTTATTTACTGTGTTTCCGGCCGGTTCCACAGTTTTTACTGAGAACCGCGCCGACGGTGCCCGATTTCCGGCCGCATGCATAACTCTAGGCCCAGGCTTCAGCCGCGGCCTACTTTCGCTTCGTTCCCCTGCATGTCAGGCTTGCAGGGGGACGCTGCAGAGCCGTCCGCCGGCCGCTCTGCACAGGGGAGGACGCTCCTCTTTGAGAAGATGATTCCCTCCCCTGTGCATCTCCCTCACCCTCCGATTCCCGCTCCTGGGTTAACCCCCGCCTCCCCCCCTCACTCTGGCGCCATTTTCTCAGCGTCTTACACACTGGTTGGCGCTGGCTGCTCTGCAGCAGAGGGAGTGAATACTGGCTGAGGGTCCAGGCTTGGAATCGGGAGGGCACTCATAATATGGCCTGATAAGTCACAACCTCTGGTTGTGCACTTTTTATACACTCTCAGGCATTCTGAAGGAGTTAATTCTTTATCATAGAATCTCCTCCTCAGCAGCATGTCTCACCCTAGCAGCCAAAGCTGTACTTTACATGTTCTGCATGTTACCTCAGATTGCCTAAACCGGCACACTGTAATGGTTCTTATGTGGTGGATGGGTATTCTAGACATTCTAGACAGAGCCCCTACTTCTGCAGCATGTCTCACTCTAGCAGCAAAGCTCCAAGGCTGTACACTACATGTTCTGCATGTAACCTCAGATTGCCTGAACCGGCACACTGTAATGGTTCTTAGGTGGGAGTCTCCCCAGGCTGAATCCTGTCTTGGGTATTCTACGCATTCTAGACAGAGCCCCCACCTCTGCAGCATGTCTCACAGAGCGAGCCTGTAGGCTGTTTTTTATTATCCACTGCAGGTAGTCTCGTACGGCTATACTGAGCTCCTAACCACTGTAGCCCCTCAGCATGGGGGCGCATTAATGATCCCTCTAGCTGCTCCGGTTTCGGTGGCTGACCCCCATGGGAATCCTATTTCCAGGGGTCGGCTGTCCCGTCATCTGCTGAGCGTGCCAGCCCCCTTTTCAGGGCGTTCTCTGCTCGCTCGGCTAACCTCCCAAGGGACTCTCCTTCTGGGCTCAGACCCCGTTCTCCTGACAGGGAGACGCAGGGTTCCCTGCCCTCCCCGTCCCGCAGCTCCGATTACGAGCTGATTCACGGACGAGGAGGATGTCTCTACCACGGACACGGACGCTACTTTATGTACATTGATCCGTCCGTAGGTGACGCAGATGCGAATGCTGGCTTGCGTACATTATTCTTGTGTCCGCCTGATCAGGGGAGTATTCCCCGCTGGCAGAAAGGCACAGTTTACCTTTAGCAGGTCAAGGAGTGTGTTACTTAACCACTCCAGTTTTCAGCCCGCTGTGTCCAAGCCCACAGCCTATCCTGCAGACCCCACAGCGGGGTTCTGCTGCCTGTCTCCCCCATCAAAGAGGGTAGCCACTCCGGTCTAGACTGCCCGGTTAGTTGTATCAGTGGCTGACGGCACCTCTATAGGATTCTACCGTACATTAATTTTGTACTGGACCTCAATCCGCTCTGAGTTTACCCCGAAGCGGGTTTCTGAGGACTGTGTTTCCCCTGTCCACCAATGGTGGTCAAGAAGTGGGCTCATTCACTTCAGGTGGCTCAGCCTGGACCGTTATGTCAGTGGCTGATGGCTCCTCACTTAAGGTTCTGCGGTCCGCCCGGTTGTCCTTTGGGCCAAGTCGGTATGGGACGGCAGGAGCTTCTTCTCCTCAGCTTACAGCAGTGCTGTTTTTGTACCTTCTCTGCTTCTCTGGAGGAGATGCAGTCTCTCACATGCCCGAGACGGTTCCCTGAACTTCCAGACTTCAGTCTTTTCATCCTCTGCCAGGTCTGCCATGCTGGACGCCGCACGGCGGTGGTCTAGGCTACCTTCCTCGCTATCCGCAGGCTCCTGTGGCCTCGGAATTGTAAGGCAGATGCCTCTATGGAGGTTCCTGGCTGGGCTCCCCCCTGGTGGGACCAGTTTCCCCGGAACCAAGCTAAGTGAAATTGAGGAGCTCTTGGCGGGGAGTGTTCTTCCTCGCCACAAACCTGAACCAGGGAACCTGTCCAGGGCAGGAATCAGTTGAGGTTTCGATGGTTTCCGTTCCTCCATCTGATCGTCCTCTAGCTCAGCCTAGGTTCATGGAACCAAATGGCTCGAAGCTGCGTCTTCAGAAGACCGCAGGAGATGCTGTCACTGAGTCACCTTCCTCCGAGCTATTTAGCCACGCCAACAACCTCCTTGGTCGGTGGCAGACTCTCTCCACTTGGCGACGTACGGTTCTAACACGTCTCCGTTAAGTGGGGGCGAGATTATATCTCCCTTGGCTACAGGATGGACTTCTGTCCACCCGCCAAACAGATTTTTTCTGTCAACTCCTCCCGGCTCCAAGGCCGCCGCCTTCTCACAGGCGGTGGCATTTCTTGCTGGCCAATGGAGTAATTGTACCGCTTCCCGACTGGGAACGGTTCTGAGATTTTTGCTTAAATCTATTCCTAGTCCTCGAAGAGGGCGGTGCCTTCCGACCTGGATCCTTAGCTTTTCAAGCATAGCCAGGTGGGGCGTTTTCACGTGAGTCTCGGGTTTGTTCCGTGTGTTTTTCTCACCGGATCAATCAAGAGCCCAAGGAGATTCCTTAGCAGCCATCGGCATCAGAGCTGTCTATTGGCAGGAGTCAATCGCAGTTTCTCACCAGCGTTGACTACGTTTTGACAATCAGAGTGGTCCAATTCGTGGCTCCTCCCTTGGGATTAGCCAAGGCCCCTCCAGTATTATCATCCAGGCAGCTGTGATTACGGTCCTGCCCCCCTAGGGTTTGGCAGTGATCTTTTGCCCTGGTCAGCCTTCTTGTTGAGGCTTCATCCAGTGCTCACCCTTACCGGAGTGCTTCGCTCACTCTCGCCACTCTGACCTATGCGGGTGGTTTGTCTTTCTGTCAAAGTCCACTCTGACTTCGAACCAGGGACGTCAATGGAAGCGGTTCCTTGCCCAGTTTCCCCTGCGTCCTCTGAGACTGGATGTTTTCCGCTGTACAAGCGAACTCAATCCTTCCACCGGGTGGTGGCTTCGCCACTGACCAGAGGCTCGTTTCAGTGGTGGCTTCGGCCACTCTGTCTCAGGGGCGCTCCTCTCTGGCCCGTCCCGGGTGATTCTCGCCAGGATACTAGCCTATCCGCCTGGGGAGCAGGATATCTCCACCGTGGAGCGCAGGGCGCTTGGACTCTGTCCGAATCAGCCCTCTGGTTCAATGTGCTGGAAACCACTGCTGTATTTCTGGCTCTACAAGCCTTCACCATCTGTGGGCGGCTAGGCACATTCGAGTCCAGTCGGACAACGAGACAGCGTTTTCCTTTTTCAGCCTCCAGGGCGGGACGCTCAGCCGCCTGGCAATCTTGGCGGCTCAACATTCTTCAGTGGACAAGGGCCTCCTAGTCCACTGTATCCGCAGTCCACATCCTAGATGTGAAAACTGCGAGGCAGACTATTTCAGCTGTCCAACCGCGGTCCACAATCCTCAGGTTTTGCGGTAGACACACTGGTTCATGTTTGATCCCAGCTTGTCTCTTTTTGACTTCACCCTCTACCCCTTGTCCAGAGTCCTGCGCAGGATCGGTAAAGGGAGCGTCGGGTCATTCTTCCAGACTGACTCCAGCGGGCTTGGTCTTCTGACCTGCTCCTTCTGTCCGTTGGGTTGCCATGGCATCTTCCGGACCGTTCAGACCTTTTCCCAAAAGGTCCGCTTTTCCCGTCAGAATTCTGGATCTCAGAATATCGGCATAGCTCTTGAGTCCTGGATCTTAGTGACTTCTGATATCCTTCCCGAAGTCATCTCTGCCTTGACTCGAGCTCCAAAGTGTCCTTTGACCTTTTTGGCCTAGCCGACCCTCCTGTCCTTTCCACAGTCCGGTCTACAGCTAGGACTATCCCTCTTAAGGGACAGGCCTCGGCCCTGTCAGTATGTGCCAGCGGCATATCGTCCGGCTGGCTCCGGTGCGCTCCTTTAAGGGCGCATCTCACATCATCCCGCCCTTCCGGCGGCCTATGGAGACCTGGGATCTTAATCCGGTCCTCCCGGTTCCCGGAAACCCCCCTTTGCGCCTCTTGGGGAGGTTTCGTTGTTTCATCTTTCACAGAAAGTACTCTTTCTAGTGGCTATAATTCCCCGCCAGAGAGTTCTGGCTGCACTTTCTCGGAGTCGTCCCCCTTTTTTTTTGATCTTTTGCATCAAGACAAGGTGGCCTTCGTCCGACTCCGGACTTTTTTCCCCTAAGGTGGTTCTGCTTCCACCTTATCCGGGGCAATTTTCCTGCCTCCTTCTGTCCGGCTCCTGTTCATCGCTTGAGGAAGCGTTGCATATCCTGGATCTGGTGCGGGCGCTCCGGATCTATGTGTCTCGCACCGCCGTTATTACGCGGTGCACCTCTCTGGTGCTGACTGTTCGTCAGCGTAACGGTCTCTCGGCATCTAAACCGACCCTGATGTTGGCTTAGGTCGGCCATTTCCGAGACCTACGAGTGTACTCAAGTGTCTTCCCCGTCGGGGATCAGAGCACATTTGGTCAGACCTGTCGACGCCTTTATTTTTGGGCTTTCAGGCACCAGGTTACGGCTCAGTAGGTCTGTCCGACTGCAGCTCGAATTAGTCTGCATACTTTTTCGAAGCACTTCCCAAGGCATGCTCATGCTTTGGCAGACGTGGGCTTGGGCAGACGCTTTTTTCCGGCGTCTGTCGCCCATTTGTGAAGTTAGGTTTGCCTGCTTCTCAGTTGTCTGTTTATTCCCACCCATGGACTGCTTTTGAACGTCCCATGGTCTGGGTCTCCCATAGGAACGATAAAGAAAAAGAGAATTTTGTTTACTTACCGTAAATTCTTTTTCTTATAGTTCCGTCATGGGAGACCCAGCACCCTCCCTATGCCTGTTGGCAGGTTTTCTTGTTCCGAGTGTCTTCACCGGCTATTATTGTTGTAGACAGAGGTTCCGGTTCTGCCGAGGTTTCCTCTCTCTTCTTGTGGGTGGATGTCCTCCTTCAGCTTTTGCACTAAACTGGCTAGATCTGGCTAGCAGGGGGTGTATATGCCAGGAGGGAGGAGCTACACGTTTTTGAGTGTAGTAACTTTGTGTGTCCTCCGGGGGCAGTAGCTATACACCCATGGTCTGGGTCTCCCATGACGGAACTATAAGAAAAAGAATTTACGGTAAGTAAACAAAATTCTCTTTTTTTCCTCCCGTGGCGTCAGAAATGAGCTTGTCCGGGCAGACTGGCCTCTCTGGAAAGTGCGGCAAATAACTGGGCGCAGAGGGCAGATGATCTGGAAAATCGCCTGCGTCGCAATAATCTAAGAATTCTGGGGATGCCGGAGAGAGCAGAAGGGAGTGACCCATGTAAGTTCATGGAAAAGTGGCTCTCCGAAACTTTCCCTGATGCGACGCTGTCAGCGGCATTCGCTATCGAAAGAGCTCACCGGGTACCGGCCAGACCTCCTCCTCCGGGAGCGCAGCCTAGACCTCTCCTGGCCCGACTGTTGAGCAGCAGGGATAGAGATGCGATCCTTGGTGCGGCGCGGCGCAAGGGCCCGATCCTACACAACAATGCTACCATACTGATCTTTCCTGATTTCTCTGCGTCGCTCCAGAAAACGAGGGCCTCCTTCATCCAGGTGAAGAAACGTCTCAGAGAGCATCAAATTGCTTACTCCATGATCTTCCCAGCTCGGCTTAGAGTGGTTCATCAGGAGCGATCCCTATTCTTCGCCTCTCCTGCGGAAGCGGATGACTGGCTCAACACATTGAAGAGGAAACGCTGATGCGCCACGATCTTGGGCGCTGCCTGATGGGTCGCGGTTGTGATAGCGTCGCGGCTCTGATTCACCTATTTTATTCTCTTTGGAGCAAGGTCGGTGATGCGATTCCAATCCTTGGGACGTCGTGTTCGAAATCACTGGTGAGATTGCTTTAGGATCATCCTATGCAGGTACTCGGCGTCCCTCAACTTTGAAGGCGCGAAAGATTCATGTTTGTTTCATCCCTCCTGATATGTGAGTGGAGCGGGACCGCAGTTGCGTTAGTGTCCTGATCCTGACCTGACCCTGTTCCGGTCCCTGTCGGCTGAGGTGCTAGAGATCCCATCTGGAGGCGCTGGTGCGTCAGCGGCCTCCCTGGAGGCATGGGAGTTCCGGTTGCGTCCAATGTTGGTCTCCAAATGGGACGGCTGCTGCGTTCTCCGGGATCTATGTGTAACCATCCTGCGATCTGGATTACTCGTCGTTGATGGGACCGGTCCTAGGTGACACCAGACGGGTCATGGGTCGGACCGCTATTGCGACGCTCTGGACTCCTTCATGCGATCTTGTGTTATCCTATACCTTTTTGGATCCAGATTGGAACTCTGCCTTGGGCTCGCAGCATTGGGCGACGCACTTCAGTTCATAATGTTATATTTTGCTCTATTAGTGCTATATTAAGACCTGAGGTTACCATATGTCATAATAATCTATAGTCCAAGATTCCCTGCCAATTCTTCTTGTATCTTATCTACACTCCCACCTCTTCTCCCCCTCTATTCCCCCTATTAGCATATTTCTCATCCCTCTTCCCCTCGCCTCTTACTTCTTCATTGTTCTTTCTCCTCTCCCTTTAACCCCTCACTTTTTCTACCTCTCACATCTCTGTGCTCTTCTCTCGTCCCCGCTTTATCTTCTATTCTAATCTCTCCTCTTTTCGTTCTCTTTTCTGCCTTGTTTCTCTTTCCCCTCTTGCCGTCTCTTTCCCCCCCCCTTTTTTTTTTTTTTTTTCCTTTCCTTCTCTCTCTTTCTCTTCTTCCTTATATCTTCTTTCTATCGCTTCTTTGCTTCTCTCTCACTACCCTCTTCTTCTCTCTCCCTCCCTCAGTTCCTTCTTGTCTATTCTGGACCCTCTCACCTTTGCACGATTAAAGGCTATGCTGCAGGGTAATTCATTTATTGGACTGTAGGAGAAGCTCAAGTCCTTGTTTGAGGACACCCCCGTACCAAGTACACCACCTGGCCACGTTGGTTTACCCTAGTCGTTGCTGGGGTAAACCTTTTCTGGTCGCACTACTGGACCAGATCTTGTCGGTTGCGCGTGCGCATCCGACATTTTGTATTTAAGGGTACGTTTACCCAAGTTCTACTGTAGGTTAAGTGTTTGATATTCTTTTAGCAATTCAGCAAGTGGCATCTCTCAATGGCATTAAGTGTGATGACATGGAATGTTAGGGGACTGGGCACATCCAGGAAAAGGGCGGCAGTATTTGCTCATATCAAAAGATCCAAAGCTCAGATTGTATGTTTACAAGAGACCCATTTGTTGTTGGAAACCACTAGAGTGCTTCAAAAGCCTTGGGTTCAATGGTCAGCTCACTCGGTTCACTCATCATATTCTAGGGGAGTATCGGTGCTGGTCCACAGAGCTCTGCGGTGGGACCCGGGTACAATCATAAAAGATACTGATGGGAGGTATGTGTTTATCCAGGCTCACATCGATGGGGTCATGATAGTGGTCTTGGCCATATACATTCCCCCGGCAACGGGAATCTCGATTCTATACGAGGCGGCTAAGTTCGCCTCACAATTCCCACAAGCCTTAGTGCTCTGCATGGGGGACTTCAATTTGATTAATAACACGGGACTGGATAGATTCAGCACTCGACAGGTCCCGATCTCCCCTACGATACAAACTAGACTAAGTACATTCTTACAGGAGGTGGGATGGCATGATATGTGGCGGTTTTTTAACCCAGCACTGAGAGAATATACATGTTATACTCCGGGGAAAAATTCTTTATCTCGAATTGATTATATTTGTGGAAATGAAAGAGTCTGTGCCCATATACAATCGGTATGTCATCTGCCCAGATCAGTATCAGATCACTCCCCGGTATTTGTAGGCATTAAATGGGAAGGATGTAAATCTCATAAATTGTCAAGGAAAATTAACCCTTGGTGGCT
Organism: Anomaloglossus baeobatrachus; assembly: GCF_048569485.1. Lineage (NCBI taxonomy): Eukaryota > Metazoa > Chordata > Amphibia > Anura > Aromobatidae > Anomaloglossus > Anomaloglossus baeobatrachus. The sequence continues at coordinate 57,150,384 of NC_134357.1, read as the reverse complement.
ATCACTCTTTGGAGCTAATGACAGGATTCCTGATCAACTTGGGGCATACACGGAAATGAACTCTGTGGAAGAGAATCACTCGGCTTATTGGGATGCGCTTAAGGCGTATCTGAGGGGATGCTGTCACTCCTCTATTTCCTACCTTAAAAAACAGGCGGCCAGAGAGGAGGAGGAATTGGCCACCCAAAATAGAGTGCTTGAGCATAGATTCACCTCGGACCCATCTGAGGAAAATAGATTTCATTGGCTTCAGGCTGGGAGGAAATATCTCTTGTATTTGCAAGACAAGGCTAAGAGACATGTATTCTTCACGAACCAGAGGTACTTCGAGCAAGGGAACCAGTCCAGTAGCTTACTGGCGTTCCTGGTGCGTCAATCCACTAGTTCACCTGCGGTCCTCCGGATAAGAGACTCTCGTGGAGGAACAGTTACTTCCGTCAATGGTATATTGGAGGTATTTTTGGACTTCTATAAGAACCTGTATGAGTCCAGGCTGACCGTGTCAAGGGAGGAGATTGCTGAGTACCTTCGAGATCTGGAGTTTCCCAGGTTGACTTCGACTCAGAGATTGGCCCTGGATGAGCCCATCAGAATGGAAGAGATGGTGGAGGCGATGAAGACCCTCAATAGGGGTAAGGCGTCTGGGCCAGACGGACTCCCGATTGAGATCTTTGACAAATATCAGGGGGAGCTGGCCCCAGCCCTCCTGGAGACGATTGAAGCCTCGTTCAGCAGGGGATGGTTGCCTGATTCCTTCTATGAGGCAACCATTGTCCTGCTATTGAAACCAGATAAAGACCCATTGGATTGTGGCTCGTACAGACCGATCTCTTTGCTGAACTCCGATTACAAAATTCTCACCAAAATTCTAGCAAATAGACTCAAAAAGGTGATCTCCTCTATAGTACATGAGGATCAGTCAGGTTTCATCCCGGGTAGGAGTACCTCGGACAATCTGAGGAGGGCGCAGGTGATCTTACAGATGGGCACCAAGTTAGAGGAGGATTGGGCTCTGGTCTCTCTGGATGCAGCCAAAGCCTTCGACTCTATAGAATGGCCATACCTGCTGGAGGTGCTGCGGGCATTTGGTTTCGGCAACGAATTTATCAGATGGATTGAGATCATATACAAAGCTCCATCTGCTAATATTCAGGTGGGCGGTGGTGTGTCGGAAACTTTCTCTCTGGGGAGGGGAACCAGACAGGGTTGTCCCCTATCCCCCCTCCTGTTCGCGCTCGCCATGGAACCGCTGGCGTTGCGCATCCGGGCGGACCCAGTCTACCGGGGAGTGAGACATAGTAAGGGAGATGAACGGTTATCTTTGTACGCAGACGATTTGTTACTGTTTGCATCTGATCCGGATTCCTCCATTCCCAGAGCCGTGCACTTGATTGATCAATTTGGGGAGTTCTCAGGTTTGTCAATAAATTGGTCAAAATCGTACCTCCTCTTTCTGTCTCGGAACAGGGAGGACCTGGTGTACGACCACATATGCAGGGTTCCGGTGGTGGATCACTTTAAATATCTTGGAATTATACTGGCGGGAAGCCCTGCGGAGATGATAGCGAGGAATATAGCCCCCTTACTAGTGCACTTCGGGGAGAAATTTAATAGATGGAGCCAACTCCCACTGTCAGTGGCGGGAAGGATTAACCTCCTCAAAATGATTGTGCAACCAAAGTGTCTATATATTACCCAGCATGTATTCGTGCAGATTCCCCGTTCTTTCTTCCGGTCCCTGGAATCTCTAATGATTACCTTTGTCTGGGGTTCGTCCAGGTCAAGGGTTCAACTTGCCAAATTACAAAGACCCAAGGATATGGGGGGTATGGCACTTCCTGATCTTTATATCTACTATCTGGCCGGACAAGTGAAATATTTAGGTCCATGGACACTTCCTCGAGTTGGGGGTTCTCCGGAGGGACTCCTGGCAGAGTTCACAGGTGTGGATCTCCTGTGGCCGTTACTGACGGATCACAGGAGGTCCCCTGAGGGTAGTGTCCTCCCGATACACAAATTGGGGGCCAGGATCTGGAAAGAGGCTAAAGCCATATTTGGATTTTGTGATGTACCAACTGAGACGCCCCTGTGGGATAACTTGGACCTTCCACATTTTTGTGGGTTGCCGGGGTTTGGTGAATGGAGGAATCGCGGAATAATCTCCCTGGGATCACTGGTCCGGGAAGGTGAACTCCGCCCCTTTGCACAGCTGCGGACAGAATTCGATTTGCCGGAATCTCATGGGTTTCAGTATCTCCAGATTAGGCACGCCTTTCGAGCTCAGTTCTCTGGTCGTGGAGTTAGGTTCTCTTCCTTTCCAGTCATTGGAATTATTAGATCACAGGGCCCTGGTGGCCTTATTTCTAAATTATACTCCTCCCTCATTCGGGCTAAGGCCATGAATAATCCTCTTTCTGTCCGTGAGAGGTGGAGTGCCAGGATCCCTGAAATTGATGATGTAGTGTGGGATGACATTGTCGAATCCCACACATTGGTCTCTCCTGCTGTTAACAACAGACTGATCCAATTATATATAATACACCAAAGTTATATTACTCCCCAGAGACTGAACAAAATGAAAAAACTGAATAATTCGGCGGGGATGGGCTGTCCGAGATGTGGGAGAGACGGTGCTGATTTCTGGCACATGATATGGGATTGCCGGGTTATTCTCTCCTATTGGAGCGAGATCATAATGACTCTTTCCGCCATATTTCAAAAAGCGGTTGCTATGTGCCCAGTCCTATGTCTATTTGGGGTGGTAGATGTACGCTCCTGGTCCCAAGATGAGAGTTTATTAATTAAGAAGGTTCTTTTTTTGGCCCGGAAAGGCATTATACTGAATTGGATGAGCACTCATTCCCCAACTAGAGCCTCTTGGATTGCATTGGTTAACGCAATAATTCCATCAGAACATTTTGTATACAAGTCAAGAGGCTCTTCAATTAAATTTGACAAAATCTGGGGTAGATGGATGAGGTCGCCCTTGACTGGCGGATCTCCTGGTTCTCTTGTTGATAACCTACAATCGGTATTATTACAATAGCCAGTAGTGCCCTGATAGGAAGGAAGGAGACGCATGTGATCCGTGATGCAATATATGAGGGATACCACGAGTTCCCCGAAGCTTGGGTTGCTCTCTCCTGGATGATATGGGTCCTCTTATCTTGAGTTTGATGTGTCTCGCGAGCTGATACCTTTGTTGGGTTCGATGTTCTTTAGATATGCTGAAAATATTGGACGTTGATATGATTGTTGTTACTTTATTATTCTGATGAACAACCAGTTTACTTGTATTTTGTCTCAGTGAACAATTTGCTGATTTATTCTTGTATGTAATGTTTTACTTAACTTTCAATAAAACGAGTTTAAAAAAAGAAATGAGCTTGTCCAGACGTTCGCCAAACAATCGGTCTGGAAAAAAAAGGGAAGGCTCGTGAGAGACTTCTTGGAGGCAGAGTCCGCTCGCCATTGTCGGAGCCAGAGAGCTCTACGGATGGCTATGGTATTTGAGACGGCAAAAGCTGCACAGGTAGCAGCATCCATGGAGGCCTGGATGAGGTACTCCGCCGCAGCGGCAATTTGAGTTGTTACCTCTGTGAAGGTATGAGTGAACTGGGATTCCTCAAGCGAAGTGTTAAGGGAGTCTGCCCAGACCGAGATCGCCTTTGCGACCCACACAGAGGCAAAGGAGGGCGAAAGGGAGGAACCCGCAGCCTCAAAAGCAGAGCGGGCGAGGTGCTCCACCTGTCTGTCTGTTGGGTCCTTGATGGAGGAACCATCGGGTAAAGACATCAGCGTCTTTGTGGTAAGGCGGGAGACCGGGGGGTCGACCGAGGGCGGATCGGCGCAGCCCTTAGGGGCAGGTAGGGCAAAGTAGCGCCTGTCAGGCTTCTCCCTTTGCTTTGTGAGGATATCCTGAAACTCTGGGTGATCAGCGAAAACATTTTGGGGTTTCCTTGCCCTCTTAAAGGAGACCGTATGGTCAGTGTTAGTGGATGGGGGATCCTCCACATGCAGAGTTTGGTTGATTGCTGCTATAAGGGAGTCTATTGCAGTTTGATCATCTGGGGGTGATGAAACCAAGGAATCCTCAGCATTCTCCCTCCTCCAGCTCATCAGAAGCCATGGAGCGTGTGGGAGAGCCTGCCCTGTGTGCTCCCGAGGGAGAGCCCGCTGGAGACACCCGGCCGTCTGCTCTTTTCCTGATCCCTGCAACCGGTGAAGCATATGCCCGGATTACCTCAGAAGGATCCTCCATGGGGGTATCCTCAGGCTGCGTTCTGTCCAGGGACCCAGGAGGGTGTGGAGGACGACATTGCATAGCTAGAACCAGGTTCTGTGACAGTTTTTCCATGGATTGGGACAGAAACTGTGCCCATTCCGGTGGGCTGGGGGCCCTAGGCTCTGGGCTGCCGGTTGCGGCGGTAATGGCAGGGGGGTCTTGGGGGGCTATAGGGGCAAAGGACTCACAGAGAGAAGAGGTGTGTTTACGTGGTAGCTCAGCGTGGCAGGCAGTGCAGGCTGAATAATAGACTATGTGGGCCTTAGTACTCTTAGTGCCCTTAGATTTCTGCATGTTCCTAATAGGAGTATGCAAGAAG